>NC_142885.1:23811250-24116666 GCF_051225735.1 Oryctolagus cuniculus | reverse complement strand
GCGCCCCAACCGGGACTAGAACCCGGTGTGCCGGCGCCGCAAGGTGGAGGATTAGCCTATTGAGCCACGGCGCCGGCCCTTCTTTTCCAGCTTTTATAAATGTGCCGAGGAGACACAGAAAATGGTCCAAGTCTTTGAGTTCCTGCCACCCTTGTGGAGTGAGTTCCTGGTTCCTGACATTGGCCTAGCCTAGTCCCAGCTGTTGCGGGTATTTGCAGTGTGAACCAGCAGTTGGAAAATCTCTCTCTCCCTTTTTTCTCTCAATGTTGCTTTTGATCTGCAATACAAAGAAATAAATTCAATTTTAAAAAGATACACTTGATCAGCAGCCACTTCCCCTCCCAGGTGTAGGTTAGGCTTGACTAACTTGTGTTGACTAATGAGAGCCATGTGAGGCAGAAGTTGAAAGGGATAGGTTTTGTGTTACCACGTTCCCTTTTCCTTGTGCTGTCATGGGACAGGATTCTACTATGCTTGCTTGGCACGCCTGGGTAACAAAGATAGTATGACTTCTGTGAGGAGAGTCCCCTGACACAAATGATGGACCTGTACAGTGAGTAAACCAGCAATCTGTTACTATAAAACCCTGCGAGTCACAGTGTTAACCTAGCCTTCCCACCTTGACCTCGTCAACTCTCCCTCCATCCCCTACCCCATGGCCACTGTCCAGCTTATGTTTTATTCACATTCACATTTTATTCAGATTCATGATAGGAGGAGGAAACCATATTAGATGATTTATATTTTCAAGATTTATTTATTTATTTTAAAGTCAGAGTTACAGAGAGGCAGAGGCAGAGGCAGAGAAAAAGAGAAAGAGAAAGAGAAAGAGAAAGAGAAAGAGAAAGAGAAAGAGAAAGAGAAAGAGAAAGAGAAAGAGAAAGAGAAAGAGAAAGAGAAAGAGAGGTCTTCCATCTTCTGGTTCACTCCCCAGATGAACACAATAGCTGGAGCTGTGCTGATCCAAAGCCAGAAGCCAGGAGCTTCTTCTGGGTCTCCCATGGGAGTTCAGGAGCCCAAGGACTTGGGCCATCTTCTACTTCTTTCCCAGGCCATAGCAGAGATCTGGATCAGAAGTGGAGCACCCAGGACTCAAACCAGCACCCGTATGGGATGCCAGTACTGCAGGTGATGTGTTTACCTGCTACATCACAGTGCTGGCCACAAGATTATATACTTTTATGAATGCTATAAGCAACTAGCACTGAAAGAAATTATAAAAAGGAGATTTAATAGGTAACACTTGTATAGAAACTACTTAGTGACTCTGTTTCCAAATAATTCAGGAGCATATTGTTATGATCTGTTTTCATAGGTTAATATTAAATAGAAATTTATTTTTAGATACATCCATCAGGAATGTCATATGTGCATACATCTGTATGTTCTCTGAATGGTTGAGAGCGAAATAAAATAATTGCTTACATCTGAATCGATAGATTTGGTAAATAGTGATAGGTTTTAAGAGGGATATAATTTTTTCTAGTTGAAAATTGCTCTTCTCACACCTGGTAGGAATGGCTGGCAGTGAGGCAAGATTGTTGCAGATTCTCTATCTTAGGAGAGTAGTGGGCTGGAGGGCTGGGGGGGGGGGGGTAGAGCTCATTAACCAGGTAGAGTGGGAGGAAATTAAAATCAGCTGTGGGTCAGAACAACTTTAAGAAGCAGGAGAATTGTGGCAGTGACTGCATGGAGTTCCTGATGAACAGATTGCAGAGTGAAGCAGTGCAGCCTGAACAGGCTGTATTTGCATGGGCGTTCATTGAGGCCTTCAGTATGGGGGGTCAGAGAAGGTAAAATGAAAAAGGGCAAGGACTTGGAGGGCGAGGAGGGGAGCGGGCTTCGGACCTGGAGGTCATGAGTAGAGCAGGGCCCAGGCCCTGGAGACTGAGGAGGGGAGCAGAGTCTGCCCCTGGATTGCAAGGAGGGGAGTGGGGCCCAGGCCCTGGAGGGCCAGAGGGGAGCAGGGCCAGGCCCTGGAGGGCAAGGAGGGGAGTGGGCCCAGGCTCTAGAGGGCCAGAGGGGAGTGGGGTTTTGCCCAGAGAATGAGGAGCAGAGCTGAGTCCGGCTCTGGAGGGGGAGGATGGGAGCTGGGCCCAGTGCCTGGAGGGCAAGGAGGGCAGCGGGGTCTGGCCCTGGAAGGCGATGAAGGGAGCTGGACCCAGACCCTGGAGGGTGAGGAGGGGAGCAGGGCCAGGCCCTGAAGGGCGAGTAGTGCAGCAGAGGTTGGCAAGAAGGCGAGGAGTGGAGCAGGGCCCAGGCCCTGGAGGGCTAGGAGTGGAGCAGGGCCCAGGCCCTGGAGAGTGAGGAGGGGAGCAGGGTCTGATCCTGGAGGGCTGCAAGGGGAGCAGGGCCCACTCCCAGGAGGGTGATGGGGGAGCAGGGACCAGGCCCTTGAGGGCCAGGAGGGGAGTGGGGTCTCTCCCAGAAGGGAGAGAAGTGGGGCAGGGCCCAGGCCCTGCAGGGCGAGGATGGAGTGGGGTCTGGCCATGGAGGGCAGTGAGTGGCGCCTGGTATAGCCCTGGAGGGTGGCTAGGGGAGCAGGGCACAGGCCCTGGAGTGCGAGGTGGGGAGTGGCACCCATCCCTGGAGAGCGAGGAGGGGAGCAGGGTCTGGCACTGGAGGGTGGCAAGGGGAGCGGGGCCCAGTCCCTGGAAGGCTAGAGGAGGAGCAGAGTTTGGCCCTGGAGGGTGAGGAGGGTTTGCGGGGTCCAGTCCCTGGAGGGCGATGAAGGGAGTGGGGCCCATTTCCTGGAGGGTGAGGAGGGGAGCAGGGTATGGCCCTGGAGGGTGAGAAGGGGAGCAGGGTATGGCCCTGGAGGGCGAGGAGGGAACAGGGCCCAGGCCTTGGAGGGTGAGGAGGAAATAGGGCCCAGGCCCTGGAGGGTGAGGAGGGGATCCCGGCTGGGCTCTGGAGGGCAAGGAGGGAAGCAGGACCTAGTGCCTGGAGGGCGAGCAAAGGACCATGGCACAGGCCCTGGAGGGCTAGGAAGGAAGCGGGGCCCACTCCCTGGAGGGCAAAGAGGGGAGAAGGGCCCAGCCCTGGAGGGCGGTGAGGGGAGCACGGCACCGGCCCTGGAGTGTGAGGTGGGAGTGGTGCCGTCCCTGGAGAGTGAGGAGGGGAGCGGGGCCCAGGCTCTGGATAGCGAGGAAGGGAGCGGGGTCCAGCTTGGAGGGTGATGACATGAGCGGGGCCCATTCCCTGGATGGCAAGAAGGGGAGTGGGGCCAAGCCCCTTGAGAGCGAGCAGAGGAGCAAGGCCCAGGCCCTGGAGTGTGAGGAGGGGAGTGGGGTCCGGACCTGGAGGGCTGTGAGGGGAGCATCCTCCAGCCCTGGAAGGCAGCAAGCTGAGCTGGGCCGGGCCCTGGAGGGCGAGGAGGCCTGCACCTTAGGAGAGCATTTTCTGGCCCTGGAAGGCAAGGAGGGGAGCAGGGCCCAGTCCCTTTAGGGCAAGCAGAGGAGCAGGCCAAGGCCCTTTAGGGCAAGGAGGGGAGCTGGGTTTGGCCCTGGAAGGAGCTGAGGGGAGCAGGGCCCAGGCCCTGGTGAGTGAGGAGGGGAGTGGTGTCTGGCCTGGAGGGTGGCTATCAGGCCCAAATAACAAGATGGAGGCCCAGTCTAAAATAGGTGAACCGTGATCCAGGCTCAGATCTCTCACCTCCAGGGCCGGGCCCAGCTCACCTGTTGCCTTCCAGGACCTGGGCCCCGTTCCCCACGCTGCCCTCCAGTGCAGGACCCCACTCCCCTCCTTGCCATCCAGGGCAGGACCCCACTCCCCTCCTCGCCCTCCAGGGCCTGGGCCCTGCTTCCCTCCTTTCCTCCAGGGCCGGACCCGCTCCCCTTGCTGCCCTCCAGTGCAGGACCCTGCTTCCCTCTATGCCTTCCATTGCCCTGCCCTGCTCCCCTCGCTGAGCTCCAGGGGCTTACCCTGCTCACTTCCTTGCCCACCAGGGCCTGGGCTGTGCTCCTCTTGCTGCCCACCAGGGCCATGCCCCGCTCCCCTCCTCGCCCTCCAGGGCTATGCCCTATTGCCCTCCTCACCATCTTGGGCCAGGCCCTCCTCCTCACCTCCGCCTACAGGGCCTAGGACCTGGTCCCCTCCCAGCACTCCAGGGCCAGGCCCTGCCCCCTCTTTGCCCTCCAGGGCCAGCCCCCCCTCCCCTAATCACCCTCAAGGACCAGGCCCAGCTCCCCTCCTCACAGTCCTGGGCCAGGCCCCCATCCTCTCCTTCCCCTCACAGGCCACTGAGTTCCCTTTGTCACCCTCCAGGGCCTGGTCCCCATCCCTACCTTGCCCTAAAAAGCCAGGTCATGCTCCCCTCAACGCCCTCAAGGGCTGGGCCCAGCACCACTCCTCATCCCACAGGGTCAGGCCTTGCTCCCATCCTTGCCCTCCAGGGCCTAGGCACGCCACCCGCATCGCCCTCCAAGGCCTGACACTGCTCACCTCCATGCATTCCATGGTCTGGGCCCCGATACCTTCACTGCCTTCCAGGGCCTAGAACCGTTCCCCTCGCCAACGTCCAGGGCCTGGCTCCATTCCCCTCCTCGCCCTCCAGGACCTGACCCCACTCCCCTCCTCGCCCTCCAGGACCTGACCCACTCCCCTCCTCACCATCCAGGAACTGTCCCTGCTCCCCTCCTCACCCTCCACATCCGCGCCCTCCATGGCCTGGCCCCCATTCCTTCCTAGCCCTCCAGAGCCTGGGCCAAGTTCCCTCCTCGCCCTCCAGGGTTGGGCCCTGCCCCAACCTTGCCCTCCAAGTCTGGGCCCAGCTCCCCTCCTCACCCTCCAGGCCCTAACCCAGGTCCCCTCCATGCCCTCCAAACAGGCCCCGCTCCCCTCCTCACCCTCCATGGCCTGGTCCCAGCTCCCCTCCTAGGCCTTCAGGGCTGGGCCCTGCTCCCCTCCTCACAGTCCAGCACCGGGCCCCACTCCCCTCAGGAATGGCCATCACTGCCCACCAGGTCATGGGCCCCACTCCCCTCCTCACCCTACAGGGTCAGGCCTTGCTCCCATCCTCACCCTCCAGGGCCTGGGTCTCACTCCCCTCACTGCCTTCCAGGGCTAGGGTCCACTCCCCTCAGGAAGAGCATCACTGCCCTCCAGGGCATGAGCCCCGCTCCCCACCTTGCCCTCCAGAGCCGGACCCTGCTTCCCCCGCCACCCTCCAGAGCCGGACCCTGCTTCCCTCGCCGCCCTCCAGTGCAGGACCCTGCTTCCCTCCTTGCCCTCCAGGACCTGGGTCCCGCTCCCTCACTGCCTTTCAGGGCTTGACCCCATTCCCCTTGCCAGCCTCCAGGGCCTGACCCCGCTCCCCTCACTGCCTTCCAGGGGCTGGCCCTGCTCCCCTCGTGAGCCTCCAGGGCCTGACCAAGCTCCCCTCCTTCCTATCCAGGACCTGGGATCCGCTCCCCTCACTGCCTTCCAGGGGCTGGCCCTGTTCCCTTCGCCAGCCTCCAGGGCCTGTCCCCTCACCCCTCCTCACCCTCTGGTTCCTGACAACACTCCCCTCCTCGCCCTTCAGGACCTGACGCCGCTCCCCTCCTCACCTCCAGGCCTAGGCCCTGCTGCCCTCCTCACCCTCCACGGCCAGGCCCTTCTCCCCTCAGGAACAGCCATCACTGCTCTCCAGGTCATGGGCCCCACTCCCCTCCTCAACCTCCAGGGCCAGGCCCTGATCTCCTCCTTGACCTCCAGAACCGGGTGAACTCATCACCCTACAGGGTCAGGCCTTTCTCCCATCCTCACCCTCCAGGGCCTGGGACCCACTCCCCTCCTTGCCCTCTTGGGACTGGGCCCTGCTCCCCTCCTCACCCTCCAGGGCCTCGGTCTCACTCCCCGCACTGCCTTCCAGGCTAGGGCCCACTCCACTCAGGAAGGGCATCACTGACCTTAAGGGCCTGGGCCCTGCTCCCCACCTCACCCTCCAGGGGCAGGCTACACTCCTTTTGCCACTTTCAAGTGCCGGACCCTGCTCCCCACGCCACCCTCAAGTATAGGACACTGCTCCCCTCCTTGCCCTCCAGGACCTGGGTCCCGCTCCCCTCACTGCCTTCCAGGGCCTGGCCCTGTTCCCCTCGCCACCCTCCAGGGCCTGACCCCTCTCCTCTCCTCACCCTCCAGGACCTGGGTCCCGCTCCTCTCACTGCCTTCCAGGGCCTGGCCCTGTTCCCCTTGCCGCCCTCCAGGAACTGACCCCACTCCCCAACTCACCCTTCAGGTCCAGGCCCAGCTCCCTTCCTTGACCTCCTGGGCCGGGCCAGCTCCCCTCATCACCCTACAGAGTCAGGCCTTGCTCCCATCCTCACCCTCCAGGGCCTGGGACCCGCTCCCCTCCTTGCCCTCTTGGGACTGGGCCCTGCTCCCCTCCTCACCCTCCAGGGCCTGGGTCTCACTCCCCGCACTGCCTTCCAGGCTAGGGCCCACTCCCCTCAGGAAGGGCATCACTGCCCTCCAGAGCATAGGCCCTGTTCCCCACCTTGCCTTCCAGTACCTGGCCCTGCTCACATCCATGCCATCATTGGCCTGGGCCCCAATCCCCCCACTGCTTTCCAGGACCTGGCCCTGTTCCCCTCTGTAGCCTCCAGGACCTGCCCCCACTCCCATCCTTGCCCTAGAGGGCCTGACCCTGTTCCCTTCCTCGCCTTTCAGGGCCTGGCCCTGCTCACATCCACGACCTCCATGGCCTGGGCCCCGTTTCTTCGTAGCCCTCCAGAGCCTGGGCCGAGTTCCCTCCTCATCCTCCAGGACCGGAACCTTCTCCCCTCAGGAACAGCCAACCCTGGAGGGCCCAGGCCCTCCTCACCCTCCAGGGTCTGGGCCCCATCCCCTCCTTGCCCTAAGGGGCTGGGCCACACTCCCCTCAACTCCCTCTAGGATTGGGCCCAGCACCCTCCTCACCCTCCAGGGCCAGGCCACGCTGCCCTGCTCACTCTCCAGAGTCTATGCCTGCTCACCTTGATGCCCACAGAGTCTGGCCTCGCTCCCCTCTCATATTCCATGGCCCAGCCCTGCTCCTTTCTTTGCCCTGCAGGGTCAGGCCCCACTCCCCTCAGTCACGGCCATCACTGCCCTCCAGGACATGGGCCTGCTCCCCTTCTTGTTCTCCAGGGCCTGTGCCCCATTCTCTCTCCACTTCCTGTTCATGGACCGTTCCACTTGCCACCAAGCAAGTTCTGTCCCTGCTCCCCTCCTCACCCTCCAAGGTCAAGAACTACTCCCCTCAGGCATGGCCATCATGCCCTCCAGGATATGAGACCTGCTCCATTCCTTGCCTTGGAGGGTGAGGAAGGCAGCAGTGCCCAGGCCCTGGAAGGCAAGGAGGGGAGCAGGGCCTGGTCCATGAGGGCGATTAGGGGAGTGGGGGCTGGTCCTGGAGGACAACGAGAGGGCAGGGCCTGGCCCTAGAGGGCAGCGAGGGGATTAGCTCCCAGGCCCTGGAGGAGGAGGGGAGTGGGGTTTGGCCCAGGAGGGCGAGGAGGGGAGTAGGGCCTGGCCCTGGAGGGCGAGGAGGGGAGCGGGGCATGGCCCAGGTGGGCAGCAAGGGGAGCACGGCCCAGGCCCTGGTGGGCAAGGAAGTGGGCAGGGTAAGCCCCTGGAGTGCAGCAAGGGGAGCAGGGCAGGGCCATGGAAGGCATAGAGGGAAGCAGGGTCCCGCCCTGGAGGGCAACAAGGGGAGTGGGGTCCAGGCCTGGAGGAAAGGAGGGGAGCAGGGCCCAGTCCTGGAAGGCTAGGAGGGGAGTGGTATCCAGCACTGGAAGGTGGTGAGGGGAATGGGGCCAGGCCCTAGAAGGCAGTGAGGGGATTGGGGCCCAGGCGATGAAGGGCATGGAGGTGAGCAGGTCTAGGCAGGAGAGAGGGGTGAGGCCATGGAGGGCAAGGAGGGGAGCCAGGCCAGGCCCTGAAAGGCAGTAGGGGGGGGCGGGTTCAGGCCCTGAAGGGCAAAGAGGGGAGTGTGGTCAGGCCTTGGAGGGCAGCGAGTGGAGTAGGGCAGGGCCATGGAGGGCGAGGAGGGAATGAGGCCCAGGCCCTGGAGGGTGAGGAGAGCAGGGCCCATTCCCTGGAGGCCAGTGATGGCCATGCCTGAGGGCAGTGGGTCCTGACCCTGGAGGGCGAGGGGAGTAGGGGGGCCTTGCCCAGTATTTTAAGGAGGGGTGCAGGGCCTGGCCCTGGAGGGTGAAGAGGGGAGCAGGGCCGGGCCCTGGAGCATAAGTAGTGGAGCCAGGTCTGACTCTTGTGGGCATCAAGGTGAGTGGGTCCAGGCCCTGGAGGGTGAGGAGGGGAGCGTGGCCAGGCCATGGAGGCCTAGGAGGGGAGCAGGGCCTGGCACTGGTGGGCAGCAAGGGCAGCTGGGCCTGGCCCTGGAGGGTGGCAGTAGGTGCGGGGACTGGCCATGGAGGGCGAGGAGAGGAGCGGGACCAATATCCTGGAGGGCAGTGATGTTCCTGAGGTGAGTGGGGCCCGGCCCTGGACTGTGAGGAGGGGAGCAGAGCCCAGCCCTGAAGGGCGAGGAGGGGAGCTAGGTACAGGCTGTTGAGGGCGAGGAGGGGAGTGAGGCCTGGTCCTGGAGGGCATAGAAGGGTCAGGCCCTGGAGGGCGATGAGAGGAGCGTGGCCCTGCCCTTTAGGGCGAGAGGGGATGGGGGCCAAGCCCTGGAGGGCAAGGAGGGGAAATTGCCTGAGCTATGAGGGCAAGAAGAGGAGTGGGGCCTTGCCTAGGATGGTGAGGAGGGGAGCAGTGCCTGGTCCTTGGGTGCAATTAGCGGAGGGGGCCCAGCCCTGGAGTGCAAGGAGGGGGCAGGGCCTGGCCCTGGAGGGTGGCGAGAGGATCAGGGCCCAGGCCCTGGAGGGTGAGTAGGGAACAGGGCCAGGCCATAGAGGGCATGGATGTGTCATTGCCAGGTCCTTGAGGGTGAGGAGGGGAGCAGGGTCAGGCCCTGGTTGGTGGCGAGGGGATCCGGGCCAGGCCCTGGAAGGTAAAGGAGGGGAGCAGGACCCAGGCCCTGGAGGTGAGGAGAGGAGTAGGGTCCAGTCCTGGAGGGCGAGGAGGGAACTGAGACCAGGTTCTGGAGAGCTAGGAAGGAACGGGGCCCAGGACATGGAGGGCATGGATGTGAGAAGGGCCACGTCCTGGAGAGCAAAGAGGCGAGCAGGGTCAGATCCTGGTGGGCAGTGAGGGGATCGGGGCCCAGTCCATGGAGGGTATGTAGGTGAGCATGGCCAGGCCTTGGGGGTCAAGGAGAGGAGCGGGGTCAGGCCCTGGTGGGCAGTGAGGGGATCGGGGCCCAGTCCATGGAGGGTATGTAGGTGAGCATGGCCAGGCCTTGGGGGTCAAGGAGGGGAGCGGGGTCAGGCCCTGGTGGGCAGTAAGGGGAGTGGGGCCCAGGCCCTGAAGGCGTGGAAGGGAGCAGGGCCCAGCACTGGAGGGCTAGGAGGGGAGCAAGGCCCTTCCCTGGAAAGCAAGGAGGGTAGCAGGGTCCAGGCCCTAGAGGGCGAGGAGGGGAGCAGTGCCTGGCCCTCTGGGGAAAGGAGAGGAGTGGCGTCCTGCACAGGAGAGAGGCGGGGGTGGTGTAGGGTCCTGCCCTGGAGGTTGGCAAGAGGAGCAGGCCTGCCCCTGGAGGTGAGGAGGGGAGTGGGGCCCATGCCCTGGAGGGCAGTGATGGCTGAGGAGAGAAGGGACTGGCCCTGGAGGTGAGGAGGGCAGCAGGGCCTAGGCCTGGAGGTGAGGAGGGGAGCAGGGTCTGTTCCAGGAGGGTGAGGAGGGAACTGGGCCCAGGCTTTGGAGAGCTGGGAAGGAACAGGGCCCAGGCCATGGAGGGCGTGGATGTGAGAAGGGCCAGGCAGTGGAACGAGGAGGGGAGCGGGTCAGGTCCTGGAGGGCCAGCAGGGCAGCGGGGTCACTCCCTGGAGGGTGTCGAGGGGAACAGGGCCAGGCCCTGGAAGGAAGTGAGGGGATTGGGGCCCAGGCCATGGAGGGCATGGAGGTGAGCAGTGCCAGGCCCTGGAGGGTGAGGAGGGAATGGGGCCCATGCCCTGGAGGGCAAGGAGGGGAGTTGGGCCCATGCCCTGGAGGGCAGTGATAGCCATGCCTGAGGGGAGTGGGGCCTGACCCTGGACGGTGAGGAGGGGAGCAGGGCTGGGCTCTGGAGCCTGAGTAGCATAGCAAGGCCTGACCCTGATGGGCATCAACGGGAGAAGGCCCAGGCCATGGAGGGCAAGGAAGGCAGCAGGGTCAGGCCCTGGAAAGCAGTGAGGGGAGCGGGACCCATGTCCAGGAGGGAAGTGATGGTCATGACTGAGGGGAATAGGGTCTTGCCCTAGAGGGCGTAGAGGTATGCAGGGCAAGGCCATGGAGGGCTAGGAGGGCAGCAGGGTCCAGGTCCTAGAGGGCCAGGAGGGTAGCAGGGCGTGGCCCTGGAGGGCAAGGAGGGTAGTGGGGTCCTTCACTGGAGAGAGGCGGGGGTTGCAGGGCCCAGTGGGTGGCAAGGGGAGCTGGGCCCAGCCAGCCTTGGAGTAAGGAGAGTGGAGCAGGGCCTGGCCCTGGAGGTTGAGGAGGGAAGTGTGGCCCGGCCCTCATGGGCAAGGAAGGGAGCAGGGTCCTGTAATGGACCCTGGAGGGCGTGCAGGTGAGCGGAGGCTGGCCCTGGAGGGCAAGGAA
Source organism: Oryctolagus cuniculus (assembly GCF_051225735.1). Classification (NCBI taxonomy): domain Eukaryota; kingdom Metazoa; phylum Chordata; class Mammalia; order Lagomorpha; family Leporidae; genus Oryctolagus; species Oryctolagus cuniculus. The sequence goes on along the minus strand of NC_142885.1, from coordinate 24,106,010 downwards.
GGCAGCAGGGTCAGGCCTTGGAGGGCGAATAGGGGAGCAGGGTCAGGCCCTGGTTGATGGCGAGGGGATCTGGGCCAGGCCCTGGAGGGAGTGGAGGGGAGTGGGGTCAGGCCCTGGAGGGCATGGAAGGGAACTGGGTCAGGCCACGCAGGGCAGCGAGTGGAGCTGGAGTGGGGCAGGACCTTGAGGGCATGGAGTTGAACAGAGCCAGGCCCTGGAGGGCAAGGAGGGAAATGGGGTACAGGCCCAGGAGGATGAGGAGGGGGGCGGAGCCCATGCCCTGGAGGGCAGTGATGGCAGTGCCTGAGGGGAGTGGGGCCTGACCCTGGAGGGCAAGGAATGGAGGGGGGCCTAGCCCGGATGGTAAGGAGGGGTGCAGGGCCTGGTCCTGGAGGATGAAGAGGGGAGCAGGGCTGGGCCCTGGAGCCTGAGTAGCGGAGCGAGGCCCGACCCTGGTGGGCATCAAGGGGAGTGGTCCCAGGCCCTGGAGGGTAAGGAGGGAAGCAGGGTCTGGCCCTGGTCGGGGGCAATAGGAGCAGGGGCCAGGCACTGGACGACTAGGAGGGGAGCAGGGACCAGCCTTGGTGGGCTGCAAGGGGAGTGGGGCCTGGCCCTGGAGGGTGAGGTGGGGAACAGGGCCTATGCCCTGAAGGGCAGTGTTGCCCTTCCTGAGGGGAGTGTGGCCAAGCCCAAGAGGGCAAGGAGGGAGTCGGGCCTGGCCCTGGAGGGTGAGGAGGGGAGCAGGGACTGGCCTTTTAGGTTGAGGAGGGGAGAGGCCCTGGCTCTGGAGGGCAAGGTAGGGACCAGGGTTTTGCACTGGAGGGTGGCAGGGGGAGCAGGGCCCGGCCCTTTTTGGCAGCAAGAGGAGCGGGGCCTGGCCCCGGAGGGTAAGGAGGGCAGTGGGGCCCAGGCCCTGGAGGGCGAGGAGGGGACTAGGGCCTATGCTCTAGAGGGCAGTGATGGCCATGCCTTAGGGGAGTGGGGCCTGACCCTGGAGGGTGAGGAGGGTAGGGGGGCCTAGCCCGGATGGTAAGGAGGGGTGCCGGGCCTGGCCCTGGAGGGCAAGGAAGGCAGCAGGAAAGGCCCTGGAGGGCAAGGAGGGGAGCAGGGTCAGGCCCTAGAAGGCAGTGAGGTGAGCAGGGCCCATGTCCAGGAGGGTAGTGATGGCCACAACTGAGGGGAATGAGGCCTTACCCTAGAGGGCATGGAGTAATGCAGGGCAGGGCTATGGAGGTTTAAGAGGAGAGCAGGTTCCAGGCCCTAGAGGGCCAGGAGGTGAGCAGGGCTTGCCCTGGAGGGCAAGGAGGGGAGCTGGGTCTAGGCCCTAGAGGGTGAGTTGGGGAGCAAGGTGCAGCCCTGGAGGGCAAGGAAGGGACTGGGGTCCTGCACTGTAGGGTAGTGGGGGAGCAGGGCTCTGCCCTGGAGGCAGGCAAGAGGAGCGGCCCGGCCTTGGAGGGCAAAGTGGGGAGCAGGGACCATGTCCTGGATGGCACTGATGGCCATGCCTGAGGGTAACATGGCCTGGCCCTGGAGGGTGAGGAGGGCACCAGGTCCCAGGCTCTGGAGGGTGAGGCGGGCACCGGACCCCAGGCCTTGGAGGGCAAGGAGAGGAGCATGGTCCAGCCCTGGGGAACGAGGGAGGGAGCGGGGTCAGGCCCTAGAGGGTGGCAAGGAGAATAGGGCCAGTCCCTGGAAGGCAGTGAGGTGAGTGGGTCCTAGTCCATGGAGGGCATGGAGGTGAGCAAGGCCAGGCCTTGGAGGGTGAATAGGGAAGCAGGGTCAGACCCTGGTTGGTGGTGAGGATTTCTGGGTGAGACCCTGGAAGGCAGTGAGGGGAGCGGGGTCAGGCCCTGGAGAGTGTGGATGGGAGTGGGGTCAAGCCCTGATGGGCAACGAATGGAGGGGACAGCACCATGGATGGCAAGCAGGGGAGCAAGCATGGATGGCAAGGAGGGTGAGGAGGGCAGCGGGGCTCAGGCCCTGGAGGGCGAGGAGGGGAGCAGAGCCCATGCCCTGGAGGGCAGTGATGGCCATGCCAGAGGGGAGTGGGGCCTGACCCTGGAGGGCGGGGAGGGGAGGGGGGCCTAGCCTGGGATGGTAGAAGGGATGCAGAGCTGGCCCTGGAGGGTGAGGAGGGGAGCAGGGCTGGGCCCTGGAGCCTGAGTAGCAGAGCGAGGCCCGACCCTGGTGGGCATCATGGGGAGTGGGCCCAGGTCCTGGAGGGTGTACATGTGAGCGGGGCCTAGCCCTGGAGGGTGAGGAAGGCAGCAGGGTTGGCCCTGGAGTGCAAGGAGGAGAGCAGGGTCAGACCCTGGAAGGCAGTGAGGGGAACATGGCCCATGCCCAGGACAGAAGTGAGGGCCATGAGAGAGAGGAGTGGGGCCTTGCCCTAGAGGGCATGGAGGTATGCAGGGCAGGGCCATGGAGGGCTAGGAGGGGAGCAGGACCTGGCCCTGGTGGGCGGCAAAGGGAGCGGGGCCCAGCCAGCCATGGAGGGAGGAGAGTGGAGCAGGGCCTGGCCCTGGAGGGCGAGGAGGGAAGTGGGGCCCGGCCTTCTTGGGCAAGGAGGGGAGTGGGGTCCTGCACTTGAGGGCAGCGGGGGAGCAGGGCCCTGCCCTGGAGGGCAGCAAGATGAGCGGGCCTGGCCCTGGAGGGTGAGGAGGGGAGTGGGGCCCAAGCCTTGGAGGGCAGTGATGGCCATGTCTGAAAGGGGCAGGGCCTGGCCCTGAGGGTGAGAATGGGAGCAGAGTCCAGCCTTGGAGGGCGGCATGAAGAGCGGGCCTGGACCTGGAGGGTGAAGTGGGGAGCGGGGCCCATGCCCTGCAGGGCCCGATGGCCATGCCTGAGGGGAACAGGGCCTGGCCCTTAGAGGGTGAGGAGGGCACAAGGCCTCAGGCCCTGGAGGGCGAGGAGGGGAGGAAGGTCCAGCCCTGGAGAAAGAGGAGGGGAGTGGGGTCAGGCCCTGGAGGTGAGGAGGGGAGCAGGGCCCATGCCCTGGAGGGCAGTGATGGCTGTTCCTAAGGAGAGAAGGGCCTGGCCCTGGAGGGTGAAGAGGGGAACAGAGCCCAGGCCTCATAAACAGGCATCGCTGCCAATCAGGGCATGGACCTCGCTCCCCATGTTGCCCTCTAGGGCCAGGCCTTGCTCCTCTTGCCGCCCTCCAGGGCTGGCCCCTGCTCAACCTGCCACCCTCTAGGGCAGGACCACGCTCCCCGCCTCACCCTCCAGGGCCAGGCCCTGCTCCCCTCCTTGCCCTCCAGGGCCTGGGCCTGCTCACCTTGATGCCCACCAGGGTCGGGCCTTGCTCCCCTACTCACGCTTCAGGGCCCAGCCCTGCTCCCCTCTTTGCCCTCCAGGGCCCTGCAGCCTTCCTTACCATCCTGGGCTAGGTCCCCCTCCCCTCCTCACCCTCCAGAGTCAGGCCCCACTCCTCTTGGGCACTGCCATCACTGCCTCCCGGGCATGGGCCCTGCCTCCCTCCTAGTCCATCAGGGCCTGTGCCCCATTCTCTCCTTACCATCCAGGGCCTGAGCCCCAAGGCCCTCCTCACCCTCCAGGGCCTGAGCCCCACGGCCCTCCTCACCCTCCAGGGCCTGAGCCCCACGGCCCTCCTCACCCTCCAGGGCCTGAGCCCCACGGCCCTCCTCACCCTCCAGGGCCTGAGCCCCACGGCCCTCCTCACCCTCCAGGGCCTGAGCCCCACGGCCCTCCTCACCCTCCAGGGCCTGGCCCCATTCCCTCCTCACCCTCCAGGGCCAGGCCCTGCTCCCCTCCTCATCCTGCAGGGCCTGGCCCCGCTCCCCTCCTTGCCTTCCATGGCCCTGACCCACTCCACTCGCTGCCCTCCAGGGCCTGACCCCGCTCCACTCCACGCCCTCCAGGGCTTTATCCCGCTCCCCTCACTGCCTTCCAGGGCCTGGCCCCGTTCCCCTTGCCACACTCTAGGGCCTGGCCCCTCTCCCCTCCTTGCCCTCCAGGGCTGGGCCCTCCTCAACTCCTTGCCCTCCAGGGCCAGGCCCCATTCCCCTCCTCAACCTCTAGGGATTGGACCCTGCTCTCCTCCTCACCCTCCAGTGCCAGGCCCTGCTCCCCTCCTCGCCTTCCAGGGCATGGACCCCCCCCTCCCTTCCTTGCCTTCCAGGTCCAGGCCCTGCACCTCTTGCTGTCATCCAGGGCCAGGCCCTGTTCCCCCTGCCACCCTCCAGGGCCGGGCCCTGCTGCCCTCCTTGCCCTCCAGTGCCGGGCCCTTCTCCCCCAGCTGCCTTCCCGTGCAGGACCGCGGTCCCCTACTCACCCTCTAGGGCCGAGCCCTGCTACCCTCCTTGCCCTGAAGGGCCAGGCCCCATGCCCCTCTTGAACGGGCATCGCTGTCCTCCAGGGCATGGGCCCCGTTCCCCTCTCTCCTTCCAGGGCCAGGCCTCGCATCTCTTGCTGCCTTACAGGGCCAGGCCCTGCTCCTCCTGCCGCTGTCCAGGGCCTACTCTGCTCCCCTCCTTTCCCTCCAGGGACAGGCCCTGCTCACCTCCTCACCTTCCAGGGCCTGGGCCCTGCTCCCCTCCTCGCCCTCCAGGGATTGACCCTGATCCCCTCCTCGCCCTCCATGGCCTGGGCCCAGCTCCCTTCCATGCCCTCCAGGGCCAGGCCCCGGTGCCCTCCTCGCCATCCAGGTCCAGGCCCAGCTCACCTCCTTGCCTCCAGGGCTGGGCCCCACTCCCCTACAGACCTCCATGGGCAGACCTTCCTTCCCTCCTCAACCTCCATGGCCCTGCCCCACTCCCCTCTGCACCCTCCAGAGCCTGACCCTGCTGCCTTCCTCACCCCCCAGGGCTGGGCTTTGCTCACCTCCTCGCCCTGCATGGCCTTGCCCCACTCCGCTCGCTGCCCTACTGGGCCTGACCCTGCTTTCCTCCATGCCCTCCAGGGCCTTACACTGCTCCACTCACTGCCTTCCATTTCCTTGCCTGGATCCTCTTGCCACCAACCAGGGCCTGACCCCACTCCCCTCCTCACCCTCCAAGGCCTGGCCCTGCTCACCTTTATGTCCTCCATGGCCAGGGCCCTGATCTCCTCACTACCTTCCAGGGTCTGGCCCTGTTCCTGTTGCCCTCCCGTGCTTGACCCCGCTCCCTTCCTCAACCTCCAGGTCCAGGCCCCCTACCTCTCGCTGCCTTCCAGGGCCGGGCCCCACTCCCCTCCTTGCCCTCCAGTGCCTGGCCCTTCTCCCCCAGCTGCCTTCCAGTGTAGGACCCTGGTCCCCTCTTTGTTCTCCAGGGCTGAGCCCTGCTCCCCTCCTCTCCTTCCAGGGCCAGGCCCTGCTCACCTCCATGCCCTCCATGGCCTGGGCCCAGCTCCCTTCCATGCCCTCCAGGGCCAGGCCCCAGTGCCCTCCTCACCATCCAGGGCCAGGCCCCGGTGCCCTCCTCACCATCCAGGGCCAGGCCCCGGTGCCCTCCTTGCCATCCAGGTCCAGGTCCAGCTCACCTCCTTCCCTTCAGGGCCAGGCCCTTCTCCCCTCCTCACTCTCCATGGTCCTTCTCTGCTCCCCTCCTCACCCTCCAGGGCCAGGCCCTGCTCCCCTCCTCACCCTCTGTGGTCCTTCCCTGCTCCTCTCTCCACCCTCCAGGGCCAGACCCTGCTCACTTCCTTGCCCTACATGGCCTGTCCGTGCTCCCCTTGCCACCCACCAAGGCCAGGCTCTACTCCCTTCCTCACCCTCCAGGGCCAGGCCCTGCTCCCCTCCTCACCATCCTGGACCAGGCTCCCCTCCCTTCACCGCCCTCAGGGCCTGACCCTCTGGCTTCTGTGCCCTCCAGGGCCTGGGCCCAGCTCCCCTCCTCGCCCTCTCAGGCTGGACCCTGCTCCCCTTGTTGCCCTCCAGTGTGGAACCCCACTTCCCTCCTCGCCCTCCAGGATCCGGCCCCACTCCCACACTTGCCCTCCAGGGCCTGGGCCCTTCTCCCATCCTCGCCCTCCAGGGCCTGACCCTGCTCCCCTAGCCTCCCTTCAGTGCGGGACCCCACTTCCCTCCATGCCCTCCAGGGCCTGCCCCTGCTCCCTCTAATATTTCTGAAACCTATAATAAAGTTGATTTCTGAACTCTGGAAAATTGAAATTGTGTTAAGTAAAATGCAGATCATGCATTGGGGAGATCATGTGCATTTGGTCATAAAGTTTATAATCACTGTCTAGTTATAGTGGAGAGTGAACATGATGCATACAACTATGGTAAAGTCTGAACGCCTGAATCTAACACCGAACTGTACATGTAGTGTTAATGACCATGCTAAATTCTAACAGCATTTGAATCACTAGAAATATTGAAAAGCACCCAAATATTTACAAACCTCACATCTGTATTCACAGTAATGATGCTAAAAGTACAATGTGTAACATTTCCCAGTACGCGTTTATATGCATTTCCCTTTCACAAACACACATGAATGCACACACGTACAAATCATAGAAGCTTAGGGGTTCAGAAACAAATATTTATGGACTTTAGGCCTTCATTATAGTTTATTGACAATTGAAAATAACCAAGTTTAATACTAATTTATATGTGTTGAAATTTTTGTAACTTTGAACCCACTATGCTTTCCAGCATGATTAGCAAGCCAACGTCTGCTACATCTTCAAAGGGACTCTTAAAAATCAAAAGTTTACAGTGGTGCTTAAAACAATCAATACAAAGTAGGTGGTTCTGAGAATGTCTATAAATAGTGTCAATTGCTTGGCTTCCAATGCATTTGATTGTTCTCCAAGCAGTGTGGGAACTGGGTATAAACTGCCCACTTTCAGTTAAAATAACTAAAATTGATTAATTGGTGTAATGCTAGTTTTTTTTTTTTGTGGGGGATATACAATATATATTTTAAGTATGTTCTTTCAAATTAGTGAATATAAGTATGTATTTCCTAAAAATCAGAACTTAATCCAAAACAGGACATGATTTGGGGACATGAATTTTATTAGATGTTGCATTATATTAGATTTTTGTAGAATGGCAAATATTTTATTTATAGCTACCAACTCATAAAACATTTGTTGTGGAACAGTGTTTGTCTATATGCCTGGCATTGTAGAATGACAGGTACACAGTGCACTTAATAAACTGAAAGTTAAACTCTAAGTTACATCTTACTCAAACTGATTGTGCATCATATTGTAATTTTTCCTAGATATTCCATCATTGTGTTTTACTATTCATTTCTGTGTTACTGAGTTGTGTATTTTAGTATTTTCTTTAGAGTAGAAAAAATACTCTGTTGCATCTCAAAGATTAAGGATAATGCTGAACAATTTAAAAGTCTCAAAACTATAGAATCTATTTCTTGGAGTAGTAGATTAATTTTGGGGTAAGAACGCTTCGAAATGAAGATGCTTTATTGTTGAAAGCCATCAATAAATGAAAGGAAGAATGTAAATAAAAATGGGAATATTTTCCAGTTCTGTGTAAATCTCTAAAATATTTGAAAAGGAAAACCATTAAGTGCAAGATATGACAATATATAAGTTTTCCTTCAGATTAGAAATTTGATGCTAAATATTTAACATTTAATCTTTATTTAATAGTAACTATGAATGGAGGCCATTATGTTGACACCCTGTAAGCTGATTTCTACTCTTAAACTGAAAAAAAAAAAACATGTTTTGTTCATTACCCCTTTTCCCTCTGTGCTTGAAAACATTGGCTTTTATCACAACACTGGAAGTATATCGAAGCCAGGAGCCAGGAGCCTCCTCCAGGTCTCCCACGTGGGTGCAGGGGCCCAAGGACTTGAGCTGTCTTCTACTGCTTTCCGAGGCCACAGCAGAGAGCTGGATCGGAAGTGGAGCAGCCAGGACTCAAACCGGTGCCCCTATTGAAACCTTAAGTTTTAGCCTTCCCAATAAAAATAAATCTCAGCATCATTTAAAATGTTGGCTACTGCCATTGAGTGAACACAATGAAATTTGACAAAACGCTTTACTTGGGTGTAAGATACCATTCTCTGAATCAGGTTTTATGATTACCTAAGTCATTTTTCATCCTTGTTTTATGAATATAAACATCGATACATTTTCTTAGCTTCAGATTTTGAACATTCCAGTGATGTAGCTCCTGCTAACGAAGTGCCTGAATATTTTGGTACCTCGTAGCCTTTAATGTGTGATATCTGGTCATATACACATGGGATCTATTATAAGTTAGAGATAGTTTCCATAAATAGAATAATATTTTGGATAACCACTGATGAATTGAAGAATCTATTTCCTCTTCAAATTTTTTTATTTTAAGGCAATTTTGTGAAATTGAATTTTACCTATAGTTTTATTTGTCTTTGTGTCCAGGTAAAGTAATAAATAAAATAGCTCCAATTATACCAAGCACCTGCATATGTTTCTAACTCTACCGTTTGAGGTAAGTCAGCTTGAGCATGTCCCGAATTGCACATCTCTTCCCTCTCTTATTCCCACTCTTATATTTAACAGTGATCACTTTTCAGTTAAGTTTCAGCACTTAAGAAGAATTGTGTATTGATTACAGTATTCAACCAAAAGTATTAAGTAGAACAAACAAAAAAAATACTAAGAGGGATAACATATCAAGTTGCTCATCAACAGTCAGGGTGAGGGCTGATCAAGTCACCGTTTCTCATAGTGTTCATTTCACTTTAATAGGTTTCCTTTTTGGTGCTCAGTTAGTTGTCACCTATCAAGGAGAACAAGTGGTATTTGTCCCTTTGGGATTGGCTTATTTCACTCAGCATAATGTTTTCCAAATTCCTAACAGGGATCACTTTTCAGTTAAAATTTAAACACCTAAGAATAATTGTGTGTTAATTACAGAGTTCAACCAATGGTACTAGAACAAAAAAAAATACTAAAATGGATAAAGTATTACATTGTACATCAACAGTCAGCACAAGAGCTGTTTGAGAAACAGTGACTTGACCATGCTTGTATATTTTCACTAAAAATCATTAGAATACTTATTTTGAAAAGCTGAAGTCTTAGGCATTTGGATGAATATTCAAAGGAATTTCAAAAAGTGGAAAACAAAATTAAAAGTTCATCTTGGTGCAAAAAGTTTTGAACACAGTGAATAATTTTTTTCAAAACACACACTTTCCCTAAACAGTTTGAAGACACTTCATACTTCAGCTGCCATCAAAACAAAAGTAGAAAAATAATTTTTTTCATTCCAGTCAATGAAGCTGGATTAATACAGTGATACTAACTTGGACTATAAAAATTTTTATGTATAAGTCTACCATGATGACACTATTTTAATAGAAATATTTATAATCTGGAATTATTTTTTTCAGATTGTGTTTGCTCATCTTGAGATGAAGATAAAGAAACATGTCTCCCCCAAATCTTCCTCTTATTTCAACTCACTCCAATCTTCTTAGTATATTTGAATGGTAATGGAAATGTGTTGACTTTTGGAGTTCTGTACTTGTCCTTCCATTTTCTACAAGATGTGTCCATTATGTATCTGTTGTCTTTTTTGTTCCATTACTAAATTTGTGGAATTTTGGTATGAAATATGCAGTGTAACTCTGAAAGAAAATAGTATATAAGGCATTACAATTACTATGAAATCATCAAAGATTTTTCCCACATAAATATGTGTATATAACTTTATATGCATATATTTATATGTGTAAATGTGTATTACTATTTATAGGTACATGGCTCTTATTTTCCACTATGATGTCTATTTTAAAAATTAAAATGGAAATCATTTGTTGTGATGCACCTGTTAAGCCATTATTTGGGATGTCCATGTAGTGAAAAGTGTCTGGATTCCAGTAACACCTCCACTTCCTATACAACTTCCTGCTAATGCTCACCCTGGGAGGCATCAGATGATAGATGAATTACTTGGGTCCCTACCACCCAGGTGGGAGACCCAGGTGGAGTTCTTGGCTCTTGACAATGGTATGGCCCACTCCTGGATCCTGTGATTATGGGGAGTGAACCAAGAGATGGAAGATAATCTCTTTCACTCTCACTGTCTCATTCTGCCTTTCAAATGAATAAAAACAAATAATATTTTAAAATTAAATGGTAAAATATCATATGGTGAGAAAAAAAACCAACAGACATACTTTCTCTTAAATACAAAGTGGTATTCCTAAAATCCGTACCTTCTTCTTAGAATTTTCTCATGTGAAATTGCATATGACAGATGGATGCTGGTATTACAGAATTACTGTACCTCCTCTCCTAGAGAAGTACATAAGCATGGATTTCAATAACTCTATTCCTCCCATTTTTTGTTTCCTGTCAAGATTATTTTGCATGAACATTTCAGTCTTGGTGACAGTGATTATGATGATGACTTACGTGTTTTTTTTTTTTTTTTCCCCATCTGGAATGGTCAATGGAGAAAATATCCCTATGGAGAATCTTGAAAGCCTCATTATTCCAATATCACAAATATGAAAATTGAGACACAGAAAAGTGTGGTTTTCCCAAATTCACACAAAAACTCAGAAGTGAAGCCAAGAGTAGTACCCAGCTCATGTGCAACAAATCTAATGCAACCTGCACTGTCAAGCTCACATGGTGATTAGACTGAGTAGTGTAATTACCTAAAGTACAGGGCAGGAAAATAGCGCCCCATTTACCAACCCAGTCACAGCAAGTAGAGGAATTACGTGAATGAGAGTCACCATATGGATGGTGCTCACACATTTCACAATCCTGTACTTTACCTTCTTATCCTGAATGCTCTATAAACAGGAGTTTGAGATAGAATTCGAATAAAACAAACAAACAAACAAACAAACAATCTCCAATTCTGGAGCCAGATAAAGACATAGGTGTTTAAATCCCGGGGTTAGAGTTTCCATCTGTGTCATGTTCATGTAAACTTTACCTCAATTGTCTCATTTATAACACAGAAATAATGTTCACAACATGAGGGGAAACTGTATTAGAAATAAAGCACAGGTAGCACATATGCTGTAACATGATGCATGCAGTGATCCTTATGAGTAGTAAGCAGTAATATGTCAGTTCTCATCAAATATTTTTTAAAGATTTATTTATTTATTTGAAAGGCAGAGAGTTACAGAGAGACAGAGGCAGAGAGAGAGAGAGAGAGAGAGAGAGAAAGAGAAAGAGAGAGAGAGAGAGAGAGAGAGAGGTCTTCCATCCGCTATTTCACTCCCCAAATGGCAGCAATGGCCAGAGATGAGCAAATCTGAAGCCAGGAGTCTGGATCTTCTTCTGGGTCTCCCACATGGGTGCAGGGCCCAACAACTTGGGCCATCTTCCACTGCTTTCTCAGGCCATAGCAGAGAGCTGAATTGTAAGTGGAGTGACCAGGACTTGAACTGGCACCCATGTGGGATGTTGGCACTTCAGGTGGTGGCTTTACATGCTATGCCATAGTGCTGGCCCCTCACCACTGAACTTTAAATCAAATTTTTACTATATTGTATTATTTTTGTCAAATGGACTAGTGTATAGATAGGTAATAAATGAGACATGATGTTAATTGAGCCCAGCAGTGAAATCAGTGACAATCCCTAGTTAAGAATCATCTCAATTTCAGTATTGAATTGTGTAAATGTCTAAGGAATTTATACTAACTTTTATGAATCATGTGATTTGAAGGTTACAGATATAAATATGTCTTTGGAAATTTGAGTTATTTCTCATCACATTCCCATTGGCACTGTGTATTCACAGAAATTGAGATTATTTCAAATATGAAAATGCAGAACATTCAAAATATATTTGGTGTAAAGAATGAAATATATTTGGTGGTGAAGCAGACCTGTCCCTATCAGATACAAAGATCTGGTATAAAATTACAGCAAGAATGAAAATATGATGTTCTCACAGGTAAAAACTGACCCAGGGACAGAACAGAGTAGAGCAGAAAGCTGTGCATAGGAGGGGCCTTCAAAAGCTCACAGATGGGGCCAGTGCTGTTGTGCAGGGCACTGATCCTCTGTTTGTAACACCAGCACCCCATGTGGAGCACCAGTCTGAGTTCTGGCTGCTCTGCTTCAGATTCAACTCCCTTCTAATGCACCTGGGAGAGCAGCAGACAATGCCCTGAGTACTTACTCCCTGCCACCCACATGGGAGACCCAGACATGGTTGTGGGCTCATCTGAGTGGGGGAGTGAACCAACAGATGGAAGATTTTTCTCTTTCTCTGTTTCTCTCTCTGTCTCCATTAGCATAACTTTCAAATAAATAAAATAAATCTTGAAAAAAAACCCTCAGAAACCTCTTGGAACACAAGAAGTTATCATTTAATTCCATTTTCTGTGAGCTTTTTGAAGCCACTTTCTACATGGAAGCTTTATTGATGATGGAATTGAAACAGTGATCACTGAGAAAATGGTGACTTTTGTAAAAAGCTACCTAGAACAACTTGTTCTTTTTAAATATTTACTTATTTGAAAGAGTTACACAGAGAGAGGGGAGGGAGGGAGGGGGAGAGAGAGAGAGAGAGAGAGAAAGAGAGAGAGAGAGAGAGAGCGCTCTTCCATCCACTGGTTCACTTCCCAGTTGGCTGCAATGGCTGGAGCTGCACTGATTCGAAGCCAGGAGCCAGGAGCCAGGAGCTTCTTCCCAATCTTCTCCATGGGTACAAGGGCCCAAAGACTTGGGCCATCTTCTACTGCTTTTGCAGGCCACAGCAGAGAGCTGGATTGGAAGTGGAGCAGCCAGATCTCGAACTGGCACCATATGGGATGCTGGTACTTCAGGCCAGGGTGTTAACCCGCTGCACCACAGCACTGGCCCCAAGAATAACTTGTTATTCACACAGAATAAATGGAAGCATTTGCTTTCCTCTGTATACTAAAATCAATACTTCCTGGTTTGACAGGTTCAATTTGAAACGCAAACCTTAAACTCTTTGAAGATGTAGAATACATTTGTGGCCTCAGCAGAGAGTATCCTTCGATAGCTCTAACCATTAAAGAAACAGTGTGTAAATATAAATACATTAAGAGCTTCTGATCATCAACAAATACTCCAAGAAAAGGGGAGGGCACAAAACAGAGAAGATAGTAGCTTCCATACAACTGAAGGTATGAAATTAGGACTCAGACATTTTAAAGTCCATAAAGAGTAAGATTAATTTTAAAAAGAATTCATACAGATACATGGAGGTATTTCATAGAAGCACTACAGTGGGCCATTATTTTTTTAAAAAACAAAGTTAATTTATCTATGAGAAATGAGAGAGAGAGGCCTTCCATACACTGGCTCACTCCCCAAATGGCAGCACTTCCCAGGTGCAGCAGCAGGGAGTGAATTGGACACAGAGCAGCCAGGACTCCTGGTGCTCCAACATGGGACATGGACACCAACTCTGGATCCTAAACTCTTCAAAGATACTTGACTCCATTAGAAAACAGGAAAGGCAAAATAAAAGCACAGTAAGATAACATTTATTGTCATTGTGTTGTAAAAAAAAAAGTTGAACCTGGTAAATCCAAATGCCGGCAAAGATTTGGGTGAACTTGAACCTTTATGCCCTGGAATGAATAAGAAAACTAAACTGATACAACCTTGGGAAACATTTTTTTTTTCACATTAGTGTGTTAAGATGAACATTCACATAACATTCAACCTATTGAAGCTCCTGGCTACGTATCCACATAGGTCCCATCACAGGTTTATCATGCAAGAGCAGAACCAAATACCTTGGAGACATCCTGAATGATAAGCCCTTTCTTGTCTACTTCTCTTTATTATTGTGATTTTTAATTTTTAAATCCACAAAGCAAAAACTGGGAGGTAATACTACAATGAATTCCCTTTGTTGTTAAATATGAAAGGTAATCATTTGTGTGCATCTTCTGAATGTTTATAAATTATTATCACGAACATGCAACCTGATTAAACTCAGGGTGGGATTATTTTTATATTTACTCCTCTTCCATGGTGTCTTCGTGTAAGCCTTTGAGAATCTGGTTCTCCTAGGTAGACCAAAAGGAGAAAACACTTGAATTTAATGTTCTGTTTTGCTTCGTGTGTTTCCTTTCTTTGTCCAAGGTGAAAGTGTGGTTCCAGAACAGGAGGATGAAGTGGAAGAGGGTAAAATTGGGCCAGCTGGGCACTGCTGCCTGAGAAAAGGAACTGGTGAACGTGAAGAAAGGAACCCTGTTCTCTTCAGAGATATCAGAGATCGGTGCAGCCACGCTCCAGCAAACAGGGGACTCTCCGGACAATGAAGACAGCCACAACAGCGACCACAGCTCAGAGCATGCACACTTATGATCCACACAGACAGGACCAACTCCATCCTCAGGAAAGAAGCACCGTGATGGCAAGTCTTACCCAACAGAGTTTTCACAGAGAGATGGCCATGGCCATGATTTTTAATATTATCAAATTCAGGCATCATGGGTCTGTTTTGCATGATTTATAGAGGATTTATACTAAGTGCCACTTATCAAAGATGCTTCCATGATGAAAATCAGAAGGTGAATTTTCTTTGAATAGTCAGAGATGTTTGGTTGTATGTATGACAGTGAGCAGGTAGGTTTGCCTTTGCTTGTACTGAAAAATTAAATGGGTACCCAAGAACAAATTATGACACATTTCTACACGAGATGCCTCCAGAGTGAAATCGTTGAAGATGAACTTGCTTTAAACTCTCAGCTGATGAAAATAGGCACTGATAATGCCAGCCAGGCCAGCTTCCTGCCTTTTTATGCATGTGTCATTCTGAGACAATCCGTATGCACTTACTTGTGTACAAGTAGAGAAACATACAGTAGAGTCTGATATGACATATTCTTGTACCACAGACAAAACAAACATTATGTTGCATTTACTATCAACTGCTGCTAATAAGTTGTTATACAACTTACCTAGCTCCTCCTTGATTCGTCCTATCTTGTAGCTTGAAAAAAAATAGGATCATAGGCAAATCAGTTACTTTGTGGAAAGAGCTTTGTTGTGGCAGACACTGATTTTATTTCTATAAAATTAAAGCTGTTATGAATATGACTTAATTAACAAGAAAATGTTTCTTCCTTCTTAGAAATGGTGTCAGACAAGGAGCAAAGCCAAATGGGCTCCCCAAGGGGATAGACAAAACAATTCTGAATGTATTCAAATTAAATTCAGTAAAAACACATTATTTTTTAATATGTGATGTATTCTTGCAGAACAACCATCTTTGTATTTTGTGAAAAATGTTTAATAAATGATCCTTTATAAATAATTTTGGTCTCCCCATTGTGATTTCCTTAATTTCTATAGATTTTAATATTCATATCTAAGAGTGCCCCAGACTCAACTGCTCTGTGCTAATTCAGATCAAGATCATTAATGAATCAGTTTTTCATTTGTAGATTTATTATGGCAAGAAAAAAAAGCAATCTTTGGGTGATCGAAGAGAATCTAAACATCATCATACAGTAAACCATTTTCTTAATTTGAAGAATATGGCAAATTAATGTTTTTGTGTGTTTTACAAAGCAAAGAGAAAAGATAACACTAACTGCCACGACAAATAAGTAAAGTAGCCATATATTTTAAAATTTATGTTTAACATATGTGAATCAATCCAATAGTTGTTTTAAAGTCACACCAACCAGAGTCCTTGAGCTAGCAAATCAGAATCTTCATTGGAATGGACACCACAGGTATCAGAAGACAATGATTATAGGCTGGTGCCACGGCTCAATAGGCTAATCCTCCACCTGTGGTGCCTGCACATGGGGTTCTACTCCCAGTCGGAGTGCTGGTTCTGTCCCGGTTGTTCCTCTTCCTGTCCACCTCTCTGCTATGGCCCGGGAAGGCAGTGGAGGATGGCCCAATGCTTGGGCCCTGCACCTGCCTAGGAGACCAGGAGAAGCACCTGTATCCTGGCCATTGTGGGGGTGAACCAACGGCAAAAGGAAGACCTTTCTCTCTGTCTCTCACTGTCCACTCTGCCTGTCAAAAAAAAAAAAGTCAATGAGTGTATTAACTTAATACATTTCGTGTCATGTATGGTTGTACATGCACTGGATGCCTAAGACCTACTTACAACTATATCATGTTATTTTTTAACTGTTCCACATTTAACCAGAAGAATTTGGAAACATTACCATCATTCCTCCTTCCTCCATAGAAATAAACTGAAAAATAATTCATAAACATTTCCAAATTACTCATTATTTGATTTTATTTCAGAATTAGATTGACAAAAATATATTGATTCTATTCTAACTTAGTCTAGCAAGACATATATGAGTATTCAAGAAATAAAGTAAATTATATTTTTGTATCATATTTTCTCTTTGTGAGATACATTTTATCACACTGGTAAACAATATATCTAATTTAATTTTGGGGAGATCCTGTTCAAATTAAAGGTACAAAATATGCCTTTCTATCAATCACTTGAAGGAATAAAAATTATGCTTGTATTGATATCTATTTCTTTTTGTAGAATAACTCTGCCTCTCAAAGAAAATAAATCTTAAAAAACAATTCTATAAAACTATTCAGTTAACATTTGAGGTAAGTGATACTTAGGTGAAAATATGATGTTTGCAATATAAATACAAACAATTGGCATAGCTATTATTTGAACCATCTGGGGAACAGTGTATTTTGCTGTCAGTCCCTTATGCTGCATTCTGTTTGTAAAAAGCAATTCAGAAATAGAAAGAAAGCCACAGAGAATTTAGCATGAGAGCGGTAGTCTAAACATTCCAAACCTGAAAACGTTTGAAGTCTGCAGAACTGATCTGCAAATGCTCTTGAGAAAGTGGTGTTTGTTGTGGTGGTTGTGGTTGTTTCCTGATTTCTTACCTAAAACTGGCCAGGAAAACTGAGTAATAATTCTCTCACGTGTACCTCAATGTTCAACTTTTGCCAAATAATGCTAACAGGAGTGGACAAAGGAACAAACGTGGTCCCAGAAAAAATAGATTGCTACATCAAGTTTTGAGAGCCTATAAAAATTCAATAAGAATTTTTGAAATAAATCTAATAATTCTCTATTACCATGTGTTTTCTCAATAATCTCATTTTGACATTTGATATGCTTAGATATAGATACATTTAAAAATTAAAAATAGTTTTTCTTGTATGCCTTATTTCCCACCTTTAGTAACTTTTTAAATTAAATCTGGCTTCAAACTGTGATCAAGAATTCCAGAAAATATTTTATTATATCATGGTTAGTAATTCCCCATTAAAATATTGTTTACTTCTTAAAAAATATAGTTTTCAGAAACAGTTCTTAAAACAAAATGAATTTTCAAAGATAATTATTGTCATATCCAGTTCCTGTTAGGGGCTTTATTTTGTATTTCTGCCTTTTTGGAAATGGTTCATTGAGATAAACATTCATTTCCTTTATTTAAAGACTAATCACATGATTTTAGAACACATTTTTGTAGAACTAGTCAACCATCCACTGCTTTTGCAAATGTGTAATATTGATGGTTGAAAATATTTGTACATCTTTTTTATGTTCAGTGTATATTGATATTCAAAATCCATCACTTATCTAACCTGATGAAACATGAAACTCAAAGTATTATTTTATTCAAGCTAATACTTCTAATTAAATAATTTGCTTGGCTTTCATTTTCTTTGTGAGAGCTCCATTTTCATTGGCTTTGCCAACATTGGAATTGGTAATTTTTGTGATCCTGGGCCTATGTAATGTAAGAGAGTGGTGTTTAAAAAGTAGTAAGCAGGAGCGAGCATTTGGCCAAGTGGTTAAGAATCCCCTTGAGACAACCTTGCTACAATGGAATGAGGGTGTCTGAGTGTTGTTTCCATTTCTGTCTTCAACTTCCTACTAATGCAGATGCTGGGAGGCAGCACAGGAGGGCTCAAGGAATTGGGTTCCTGCCACACACACAGTAGAATTACTCTCTGCCTTTCAAATGGATACATGAAAACTAAAATATAGGAATATAAAACGTGGAGAAAGTTATGCCTAAAATTATCAGGCTTTAAAAACACACACCTGTATATTCATTAGACAATCGGCTCCTAACACTGCTACACCTGCAGGTCCAATTGGGACTGTCAGATGGACCAACATCAGCGTGACCAGTGCCAGTCCTGCCGGCTCAAGAAGTGCTTCCAGGGGGGTTGTGCAGAAGGAGGGTGAGTGGCCCCCAGCCCCGCTGCAGCCTGGTGGGGGCGTGCGGTAGGTGGGTGAATGGCACCCCAGCCCCGCTGCCTGCGGAAGGAGGGTGAGCGGCCCCCATTCTCCCTGCAGTCGGCCGGTGGGGCCTGGGGTTGGCACCTGCTAACCACAAGACCAGGGCCATTGCACCCTGTACTGGCACAGGAATCCAATTACAGCTGTGGCCAGGGCCCGGTCCCCCTGCCCAGGCCTGGCCACTGCATCCTGAAGAAATACACAGACACACACAGACACACACACATACATGCACACACATGCACAAACACACACGCACATACACACATTTATTTGGTTTCCGTTGCTCCCACCCCTGCCTCTGTTTGCTTAAGGCAGGAGCTGGGCATCCTGAGCCCATGGGGACCCCACTCTTGTTCTCTCCCCAGGAGCCCCGGCCTGGCCCAGGGCAGACACAGTCCAAGCAGCGCGGCCCTAAACTCCAATGCCCTGCAGTTTCTCCAGGCTCCACATGGGGAGGGAGGGCGGTGGTCTCGGGGTAGGGGTAGAGGGGGTTCCAGCCTCAGGATAAATGCGCACCCCATACCTGCTTTCTGTCTGCCGGTTCCTCCCAGGGTCTGACTCCAGTCTCTCACACTTTTGAAGTCCTCCCCCCTCACTGGGTCTGTGAGGGAAGCTGATAAAGTCGGCACAGAGCCCCTTGGAAAAGCCACTCCCTTCAGCTTGGGGGGTTCACCTGTGCCCCTCTTCTCATGTGGCTGATCTGAAATCCCGCTGGCCCAGCCCTCAGGTTGGCGCGCCTACAGCCACGTGCTGCATCCCCCACCCCATGCGCGGCTTCCCACCATCACAGCTCACAACCCCTTACTTTGCTTTGGAACCCAATGACTTCTCCAGGGACTCTCTTTGTCTTGTGCACTGTTGTGACCCAGGGTCTCTGCATACAGTTGGCCCTCAATAAATAGCCCATGGCTTCAGTTGCCACCAGGGTAGCTTTTCCTTCATGGCCAATACTGCTCTAAAGCAGATTTGTTAATTCGGGGGTTGGTGTTAAAGAGGGAGTTGTGGGTGGGATTTGAACCCTATGCCCTAGCCTGGGCTGGAGGTGGAAGAGTTGGGGTGGGGGTTTTAAGAAGGGGGGGGGTGAGCAGGTGCAAAGGCCCTGGGGTAGGATGGGGGGAGGAGTGGTGCAGGCGGGGCTTATAACCAGGGCAGCACTTTTGGGCCCCATTTGGCCACTCCTACTGGACAGCTGACTCCCACCCTCGCAGGACTCAGCTCCACCTCCAGCCTGAGTCCCCTCCAGGGCTGGTAATGTGCCCTGTGTGAGGCCTGAGGCTGGTCCAAGGCTGGAGCTCATGGATTCGATCAGGCCAGGTGGGCGGGCTCATTAAGGCTCCTTAATTTGCCCTGCCTGGCAGCCAGCCCTCCCTGCCTCGGTTTCCCTCCTCCCACCTCACCTGCTTGCTGAGGGTGAGGCCCCAGCTCCCAGTCCCACCTGGGGAAGACCCCAGGCTCCCTCCCCACCCGGGCTCTCCTGGAGCTGGGGTGGGGTGGGGTGGGGACTCTGAGAGAGCCTAGCTCTGGCTGTCTTCTCCCTGCCCTTCTCTCTCCCTCCTACCGCCCCGCAGCACTGCAGCGCGGCCATATCCCGCAATCGCTGCCCGGCAGCGCTGGCCGCCTCCTCTGGCAGCCCTCCTGGCTGGGCGCTGGCGCGGTGGTGGACAGAGGCTTGTCCCCGGTGCAGCTGCGGACGCGGCAGGTGCGGGCGGCGGCAGCGCGGCACTGGGCATGGACCAGGTGAGAACGCTGGTGGCGTGGCTGCTCTTAGCGCTGCCCCTGCCTGCACAGGGCGCCATCGCTGGCCAAGCGCGCGTGGCCTTCCTGGACCAGGAGCAGGTGGACGAGCTGGGCCGCCTGCAGGGGGACTCGGTGGAGTCCGGTGCCTCAAAGTCATGGCGCTCTGGGCCTCCGCGGGCGCTGAGAGGCTGCAGGAGCAGGCGCAGGTGGCTCTCATGGAGTATTGCGCGCCCAGTACCAGTCCCAGCCCCAGCGCGCCCGGCCCTGAGCACGCTCCAGGCGCCCCTCATTGCGCAGCTCCACTTCCTGTGCCTGGTGGGCAAGACGCCCACCGAGACGCTCACCCGGGACTCGCTGCTGGCGGGCAGCCCCTTCAACTGGCCCTAGGGCACCGGCCGGTGAGCCGCCGCGTCAAGAAGACACTCTCTGCTCTGATTTCGGTATCACAGATTGCACAACACCTGGAAATAGTTTCTGTAAATGTGACGATCGGTTACAACGCAGAGAGGTTAAATGAAAAAGTGTCTAATCACGACCACATTCTTTCTTAGTAACTTCAGGCAGATTTAGCATCTCTACAGTATATTAAATAATGGCCAGATATTTCCCAGGAACAGCATGTTTTTCTGATGGATTTCAAAATTTCATGGGAAATAGAAGGAGAAGATAAGTTTATGTTGGTGCATAACATTTGAAATATGTATTTCTCATAATACATGTTTTCCATGAACTTTTTAAATAACCCATGTATATATAAATTTCAACATGTTTTGAACCAAAATAAATTTAACTTTTAATTCCATTTCCACAATCTTTTTAAGGTACGCTTATGTGAGTCAAACAGATGGCTTCGCTCACATAACACAAGGCTTGAGGAAATATATCTGTATAAACATGTTTTGGGGGCTGGTGCTGTGGTGCAGCAGGTTAACGCCCTGGCCTGAAATGCTGGCATCCCAAATGCCACCAGTTCAAGACCTGGCTGCTGCACTTCCGACCCAGCTCTCTCCTATGGCCTGGGAAAGCAGTGGAAGATGGCCCAAGTGCTGCACCCGTGTGGGAGACCCAGGGGAAGCTCCTGGCTCCTGGCTTGGGATCGGCGCAGCTCTGGCCATTGCGGCCAACTGGGGAGTGAACCAGTGGGTGGAAGACCTCTCTCTCTCTCTCTCTCTTTCTCTTTCTCTCTGCCTCTGCTCTCTCTGTGTAACTCTTTCAAATAAATAAATCAATATTTAAAAAATAAATAAGCATGTTTTAGAAAAATAGTGGATATATATATATCATACATCCTGCTCTGCAAGGGTTTTTTTTTTTTTGCTTAATAATGTAAATATATTTTATAGCTAAACAGTGTGTTTCTTCATATGGATTTATCATATACTATTTAATGAATACTGTACTGTTAGATATTTACTTTTCTATCCTCAAGTTTCCCTAAGAAAAAGTTTCCATAGACACTTCTGAAACCTATTTTTTCCATAGAAAGATTTTTTTAGGAAGTGCTTATTTGGGACAAGAGTATATAATAAACATAATCTGTATTGCTAAGACTTTTGGTACACATCACCGATTTCTTTTGCAAATTCACATTCTATTCAATGGCCATTGCCTCATATATGTCAAAATGTCAACAGTTGCAATAATTGTTTTGAATCTGATGAAAAACACATACTTTAATTTGTATTTATTCAATTTTTAAATAAATTAAACTTCTTACTGAGTTTGCTGATAATTTTATATATATTATATATAGTTATTATTATATTATATATTATATTATATTTAAGATATATAATATAGTCTAATGTGATATATTCTGATATATAATTATGTTATTATAAATTATATAATTATGTTTATTATATATGTTATGTAACTATATAACTATGTTATATAACTATATAATATATATAATATAATAATATATGCATATATATGTGTATATATATATATACACACACACACTCATAGATTTATTTATTTTTTTGACAGGCAGAGTTAGACAATGAGAGGGAGAGACAGAGAGAAAGTTCTTTCTTCCATTGGTTCAACCCCCAAATGGCCCCCATGGCCGGCAAGCTGAGCCGATTCGAAGTCAGGAGCCTGGTGCTTCCTCCCGGTCTCCATGCAGGTGCAGGGCCCAAGCACTTGGGCCGCCCTCCACTGCCTTTCTGGGCCACAGCAGAGAGCTGGACTGGAAGAGGAGCAACTGGGACAGATTTTTCATTCATTTCTGGAAATATTTTTTAAGATTTATTTATATATTTGAAAGGCAGAGTTACAGAGAGGCAGAGGCAGAGAGAGAAAAAGGTCTTCCATCTACTGGTTCACTCTCCAGAGGGCTGCAACAGCAAGAGCTGCCCTTATCTGAATTCAGGAGCTTCTTCTAGGTCTCTCACATGGGTGCAGGGGCCCAAGGACTTGGGCCATCTTCTACTGCTTTCCCAGGCCATAGCAAAGAGCTAGATATGAAGGGGAGCACCTGGGACTTGAACTGGGGCCCATGTGGGATGCCAGCACTGCAGGTGGTGGCTATACCCACTATGCCATAGCATCAGCCCAGGATATACTTTTTAATTTTAACAAAGTTTATAAACTATGAGTAAAAGTGATTGAGGAAACACAGGGAAAAGTAACACTAGTGACCATTTTCATGTATTAAAACAATTGTTTACAGAGAAAAGAACTTTGTCAAGATTAGAAAAAAATATTGTAAAACTCTTAGGGGTAAGGCCGGTGCCGCAGCCCACTAGGCTAATCCTCCGCCTGCAGCACCAGTACCCAGAGTTCTAGCCCCTGTTGGGGCACCAGATTCTGTCCCGGTTGCTCCTCTTCCAGTCCAGCTTTCTGCTGTAGCCCAGGAAGGCAGGGGAGGATGGCCCAAGTCCTTGGGTCCTGCACCCATATGGGAGACCAAGAGGAAGCACCTGGCTCCTGGCTTTGGAGCGGTGTATCTCTGGCCATAGCGGCCATTTGGGGGGTCAACCAATGGAAGGAAGACCTTTCTCTCTGTCTCTCTCACCATCTAACTCTGCATGTCAAAAACAAAAACAAAAACAAACAAACAAAAAAAAAAACAAAAACCTCTTGGGGTAAAAACTTGACTAGAGATAAAAATCCACTATACTTTGAAAATCAAATTCCCAAACACAAATATAAATTCCTAAAATCCAATATAAGAAGTATAAAATAGGAAAACTCCAAATTAAAACAAGGAAGTTGAATCCCAATTTGAAGGCCACCAGCCAATAAAACAGTTAGAGAAACAAAACTTCAGTTATAGAAACACAAAATATTTCAAACATTTAAGAAATAAAAAACACCTATATTTCTCAGATGTATCAAAGTATAAATAAGCAAAGCATACTTTCAGATTTCTTTTAGAAAGCCAGCATTACATTGATAATGATGCAAGGTTGACTAGAACTTTCAATATAAATTAAGTATAAACTCTCTTTCATATACAGATGTATAAATCCTTAGTATTTTTATAATAAATGAAATCGCATATGAAAATATAATGAATAACAAGTCACATATAATAAAAAATACAAGAGGTGGTTAACATTTCTTAACAAGTCATGTAAATTTTCCAGGTAGGTGAAAAATTCAAGGAGAAAATCACATGACAATTTAATGTTCAAAAACATTTAAAAATCAGCATGTAATTTTTAAAAACTGCTTGCAGTATAGTAAAAAAGAGCAATGGCTTTCTTATTCAGATCAAAATTTTTTAAAAGGATCCTACAACGAAAACCATGATTAATACAGAATCATTGACAGCTTTTACCCTGGAAGTAAACCTAGACCAGGAAGTCTCCACTAGTGCCAACTTCTTATTGGAGGAGTAGTTGGGAGTGAGGGGGAGAGCAAAAAGAAATAAAATAAGATGTAAAGATCAATTTCTTAACAATAAATTGCCAATATATTGGAAATATTTATTTAGGGAGAATCCATAAAATCTAAAAACAAATAAACTGATAAATGAATTTAATGTTGTGGGAAAGATCGATGTTTTAAAAATCCATTAGATTACCAAGTGCCAGCAAGAAATAACTAGAAAATATAAAAGATCAATAGGCAGAGTAGAAAACAGAAGAAAAGAAAAAAAAAGAGTAAATTATGTTACATCTAAGTGTTATTCAAATCAATAAGTAATACAAACGACCCAACAGAATGAGCAGAAATACAAGGAAAACGAAAGCGCCGGAAGCGGATAAACAGAACTGTAACTCACTGCAACAGGTTACCGCCAGCTCCAGGCAGCATCCACAGGGAGAAGGACGGGGACCCAGGGCGAGGCCAGTGGGTAGCAGGAGCTCGGAGGTGAGAGCCCTCCAGCCGCGGGGAGGCAGAGCCCAGGGGCGGCCATTTCAGACCTGAACCCAGGTCTGTCTCTCGCTGTTCCCATCCAGGACAACTTGAAGTTAGGGGTCCTTGCTATGGGGGACGCTGATTGGCTCCGTGCTTTGTGACGTTCCGTGCACTCAAGGCTGGCAAACTGTCCAATCAGGCAAGGTGACGTCCACAGTGCATCAGCACGCAGGGCCTGGACGTCACAATCTTCTCAGAGTTTTGCCTGCAGAGTGAACTCCTGGGAGACAGCTCCGCCGCCAGGAGGCTCCCGAGCAAGTCGACCTCTGCAGCTCTCCACCTTCACTCACCGGGGACGCTGGGCACCTCGGAAGCTGACAACCGCGACATGGTGAGTGTGTGGACCTGGTTGTACCGAGAGGGGAAAACGGAGCCGAAGGCCAGGAGGACACAGGCCTCCGGCATCTGCGGGCTCCATATTGGCGCTGGCACAGGGCTTCCCCTCGGTCCCCTCAGACCTGTGGGTTGGGGGTTTTACCGGCACCCAGCACCCCCGAGGTCCTGCCCCTTCCCTGCTTGGGTGAGACTTCTCAGCCCGGAGCCATAGCAGGCCAGCTGTGTGGCAGTAGCTCCACGTCTCCCCCGATTGTGCAGTGGGGACTGGGCGGTCTCTAGGGAGAATGTGGGCTCTGCGTATGCGGTTCATGCAGGACAGGCGCTGTAGGTTCCTCCTTCCCTCCCCACAGGGACCTGGTTCCCCCGAGTTTTCTTAATATGTGGCCTGCAGGGTATTTTCCAGGGCATTGACCTCTTTACACAGCTGTTTCTAGGATGTCTCACTCCCTCATATGTTTCCAATATCACAGTAACATAGACTGAGTAAGGTAGAAACAGAAGTTTTACTTGGCTTGGGGTTTTCACCCAGGTTTTAGAGAAGCAGAAAGACCCTGTAATTTGGTACTTGGGCATCGTCTTAGCACTTGCACTTTCTCTGTACAGGGTGCCATCTCTATGTGCACTTTCAAAATAGAAATTTTGACCACTGAAATTTATGTGTGTTTTAAAAATGATTTTTCTTGCATGAAAGTCTTCCAAATCCTGTAGATATGTCTAGTTTACTAAGTTATTTTGGATTTATATTTTAATATAGGAGTCTGTTTAGTTTTGCTTGTTTTAATTTTTTTCACGATTGTCAGAGTATGACACAATTTGTGTATCATCAAGGTATGAAAACTGATGTTTTGCTATGTGAGGGACGTTAAAAAGTTATGGACAATTCACATTATCTTTTGATTACATTTTTTCATAAACTCTCTGGAATCCTCTTGTACATATACATTGTGAAATGATTAAGACAATCTAACATATCCATCACATTACATCCCTATGTTATTAAAGAATATGTAAGATATTAGCAAGTTGTGAGTATGTGATATCATAATCAACTATTTACTGTGTTGAATATTAAGGTCTTGAGGTGTTAATTTTGTTAATTTATCTCATAGCTGCAAATGTATGTTCAGCTAACATTTTCCCATGTCCTTCACTCTCAGCCCATGACAACCACCATTCTATTCTGCGATTAAGTGCCTTTTAAATAAATAAAAACAAAATGGTTCAGTGTTTGACAAACTGTGGTTCTCATACAATTCAGTGTCTGACAAACTGTGGTTCTCATACAATGTAGGGTTTACAAAGCCACTGATTTGTATCAGTTTTATTCATCTATCCTACACATCTCAAATGGTGATTTAAAATAGGTAAACAGTAAGTGTTTAATGAATAATATATTTTAATATGTAAATATCTAGGTCCAATTACATTAGAAAGATCCTCATTCTATTTTCACATGTAAAGCAAGATTGGGATGGACTGAATATGGGGCAACATAAACCCAGAGGCAGAGGGGAACCAGAAGGAATGGAGAAACTTTTGCAAAATGAATTATTGGAAAGTATGCTGGACAAATAGCTCATTTACATGTTTTCTTACTAGTTTTAGAATGAGTATACTCTCTCTGTTTTTCTTGGCAATCACAATATAATGTGACACACGTGTTGTGGCAATAGGACTCCATTCTAATGTTGATCCTACAAAGCTGTTTTACTGTTTCTTAGAATTAACACTGGATTCCACCTCACTTGCAATTTTCATTAGAGAGCTGCTATGGAAAATTTCTATACCTCTCAAGAAAGAGTAATACTGTCATGTAAGGCCAGGTGCATCACGCAAATCATCCCAATCAGATTTCTCAATGCTTGATATAATCAGAAAACTGTGTTTTCTTAGCTTCTTGGTAAAGTTCACTCATAAACTCAGAAAGAATTTATTGAAAATATGTGTGTCTGTCCACGCCTGTAGTGTAACAAGTGTAGTCTGTGAATTCAGTCCTGTATTTTAGGAGTTTATAGGATTATTGAATGAAGCAAGGAGCATAATAGATTTCTATTTAAAATGTATGATGGCTTTTGTACTTAAAATATGTTCTAGGTCTTTCATGTCAGTTAATTGACATTAACTGTTATTTTGTATCCTTGGAACTGCATTATGGAATATTTTCCTTTCATGTTTCAAAGTAAATACCACAATTCTCAAAGATGGTTTTGTGATTCTGGTCATTGCTTACAACATGTTGCTGTGAAAATAACAGAATGGTTGCAATCTCATGGTTTTATTGACTGTGGGTTTGGGAGATTCCAAAATGGAGGAAAGAATAAGTTGAAATTCTACTGATTTTGCTCTTCATTGGAGCACTGCACAGCATAAAACCACTGCCCTTCCAAGCCTTCTTCAACCACACACCTCATTCTACCAGAGTCTTTTTTTTGCATAGTCTATAATTCCATTTATACAGAAGAGGCAAATATATATGGAGAGATAGCAGTTTATGACTTACATGGGTCTGCCAGGTAAAATTGGTATAATTGGAGAAAGACTTCAAAAATGCTTGTAAGAACTTTTGGAGTGATGGGACTTCCCTAAAGCTGGATTGTGGTGATGGTTTCCCACCGGTATACATTTACCAAAAGTCATTGAACAGTATTGTTAGAATGTATGATTATTTTATGTATGTGATATACACAAATTTTAATTTCAATCTAAAAATTAAAACAAATGTATGCACAGTCTTTTTACCTTTAACAGAAGAAAGAATAATCAATGTTTTAATTCTATCTAGACAAGTAGTATAAAATATCAAATATATTATATAATATATATAAATAATATCTGACAATAATACTAACACTACTACTAGATATGTGCTGTCTATATGTTAATTTGCTTGATTCAACCTGCCTATGAAGTAAAATAATCGTCTTCATTTTACATTAGAAGGGCACTTATCATGGTTTTATATTTTGCCTAAAGTAACACAAATTGTAGTTGGTAGAAGTACAATTTGATTTTTTTTGACAGGCAGTGCTAGACAGTGAGAGAGAGAAAGAAAGAGAGAGAGAGAGAGAAAGGTCTGCCTTCCGTTGGCTTACTCCCCTAATGGCCACTATGGCTGGTCCTGTGCTGATCCAAAGACAGGAGCTAGGTGCTTCCTCCCAGTCTCCCATGCAGGTGCAGGGACCCAAGCACTTGGGCCATCCTCCAATGCCCTCCCAGGCCACAGCAGAGAGCTGGACTGGAAGAGGAGCAACTGGGGCTAGTATCTGGCACCACAACTGGGACTAGAACCTGGGGTGCCAGCACCGCAGGCAGAGGATTAGCCAATTGAGCCACAGCATCAGCCAGTAGAGGTAGAATTTGAATCCTAACAACCTCTAGAGTCTGCCTGGCAATATCTGATAGGATGATACCATGGATTTGCCATGGATTCTTCTACCTCAGATCTTTTGCCCATTCTGTTTCCTTTAGAAGAACACACTTACATCCCTTTCTTCCTGTAATAACTCTTATTCATTTTTTGAAGTGGAGCATAACTGTTTTCTGGAGTCTTTTTTTACCCTCTTTTTTATTTTTATTTAGTAAATATAAATTTTCAAAGTACAGTTAATGGATTACAATGGCTTCCCCCCATAATTTCCCTCCCACTCACACCCCTCCCATTTCCCACTCCCTCACCCATTCCATTCACATCAAAATTCATTTTCAATTATCTTTATATACAGAAGATCAATTCAGTATATATTTTTTGTTTTTTTTTTCTTTTGTAAATATAAATTTTCAAAGTAGAGTTAATGAATTACAATGCCTTCCCTCCCCATAATTTCCTCCCACTCACACCCCTCCCATCTCCCACTCCCTCTCCCATCCCATTCACATCAAGATTCACTTTCAATTATCTTTATATACAGAAGATCAATTCAGTATATATTAAGTAAAGATTTCATCAGTTTGCACCCACACAGAAATACAAAGTGTAAAATACTGTTTCAGTACTAGTTATAGCATTACTTCACATTGGACAACACACTAAGGACAGATCCCACATGAGAAGTAAGTACACAGTGACCCCTGTTGTTGACTAAACAATTTGACACTCTTGTTTATGGCGTCAGCAATCTCCCTAGGCTCTCGTCATGAGTTGCCAAGGCTATGGAAGCCTTTTGAGTTCGCCGACTTTGATCTAATTCCGACAGGGTCATAGTCAAAGTGGAAGTTCACTACTCCCTTCAGAGAAAGGTACCTCCTTCTTTGATGGTCCCATTCTTTCCACTGGGATCTCACTCGCAGAGATCTTCCATTTAGGTCTTTTTTTTTTTTCCAGATTTCTGTATGTGAGCCATTCTCACCAGGGTGAGGTGAAACCTCATTGTGGTTTTGATTTGCATTTCCCTGATTGCTAGTGATCTTGAACATTTTTTCATGTGCCTGTTGGCCATTTGGATTTCCTCTTTTGAAAAATGTCTGTTGAGGTCCTTGGCCCATCTCTTAAGTGGGTTGTTTGTTTTGATGTGGTGGAGTTTCTTGATCTCTTTGTAGATTCTGGCTATCAACCCTTTATCTGTTGCATAGTTTGCAAATATTTTTTCCCATTCTGTTGTTGCCTCTTCACTCTCCTGACTGTTCTTTTGCAGTACAGAAACTTCTCAATTTGATGCAATCCCAAATGTTAATTTTGACTTTGACTGCCTGTGCTTCTGGGGTATTTTCCAAGAAGTCTTAGCCAGTACCTATATCTTGCAGAGTTTCTCCAATGCTCTCTAATAATTTGATGGTGTCAGGTCATAGATTTAAGTCTTTAATCCATGTTGAGTGAATTTTTGTGTAAGGTGAAAGGTAGGGGTCTTGCTTCATGGTTCTGCACTAGGAAATCCAATTTTCCCAGCACCATTTATTGAATAGACTGTCCTTACTCCAGGGATTGGTTTTGGATCCTTGATCAAAAATAAGTTGGCTGTAGATGTTTGGATTGATTTCTGGTGTTTCTATTCTGTTCCATTGATCTATCCATCTGTTTCAGTACCAGTACCATGCTGTTTTGATTACAACTGCCCTGTAGTATGTCCTGAAAGCCTCTGGCTTTGTTTTTGTTGTACAAGAATGATTTAACTATTCTAGGTCTCCTGTGACTCCATATGAATTTCAGCATCATTTTTTCTAGATCTGAGAAGAATGTCTTTGGTATTTTGATTGGTATCATATTGAATCTATAAATTGCTTTTAGCAGAATGGACATTTTGATGATATTGATTCTTCCAATCCATGAGCATGGGAGATTTTTCCATTTCTTGGTATCCTCTTCTATTTCTTTCTTTAAGGTTTTATAATTTTCATCATAGAGATCTTTAACATCCTTGGTTAAGTTTATTCCAAGGTATTTGATTGTTTTTGTAGCTATTGTGAATGGGATTGATCTTTGCTGTTCTTTCTCAGCCATGGCATTGCCTTTGTATACAAAGGCTGTTGATTTTTGTGCATTGAGTTTATATCCTGCTACTTTGCCAAACTCTTCTATGAGTTCCAATAGTCTCTTAGTAGAGTTCTTTGGATTCCCTAAATAATCATATCATCTGCAAAGAGGGATAGTTTGAGTTCTTCCTTCTCAATTTGTATTACTTTAATTTCTTTTTCTTGCCTAACAGCTCTGGCTAGAACTTCCAGAACTATATTGAATAGCAGTGGTGAGAGTGGGCATCCCTGTCTGGTACCAGATCTCAGTGGAAATGCTTCCAATTTTTCCCCAATCAATAGGATGTTGGCTGTGGGTTTTTCATATATTGCTTTGATTGTATTGAGGAATGTTCCTTCCAAACCCAGTTTGCTTAGAGTTTTCATCATGAAAGGGTGTTGTATTTTATCGAATGCTTTCTCTGCCTCTATTGAGATAATCATATGGTTTTTCTTCTGCAGTCTGTTAATGTGAACATTGAACCATCCCTGCATACCAGGGATAAATCCCACTTGGTCTGGGTGGATGATCTTTCTGATGTGTTGTTGCATTCTCTTGGCCAGAATTTTTTTGAGGATTTTTGCATCTATGTTCATCAGGGATATTGGTCTGTAATTCTCTTTCAATGCTGCATCTTTTTTTGGCTTAGGAATTAAGGTGATGCTGGCTTCATAGAAGGAATTTGAGAGGATTCCCTCTTTTTTCAATTGTTCTGAATAGTTTGAGAAGAATTGGAGTTAGTTCTTCTTTAAATGTCTGGTAGAATTCAGCAGTGAATCCATCTGGTCCTGGGCTTTTCTTTGTTGGGAGGGCCTTTATTACTGTTTCAATTTCTGTCTCAGTTATGTGTCTGTTTAGGTTTTCTATGTCTTCCTGGTTCAATTTAGGTAGGTTGCATGTGTCCAGGAATCTATCCATTTCTGATAGATTTCCCTGTTTGCTGGCATACAAGTCCTTGTAGTAATTTCTGATGATTCTTTTTATTTCTGTGGTGTCTGTTGTTACATTTCCTTTTTCATCTCTGATTTTATTGATTTGGGTCTTTTCTTTTTTTAGTTAGTTGGGCCAATGGGGTGTCAATTTTGTTTATTTTTTCAAAAAACCAACTGCTCATTTGGCTTATTTTTGTAATATTTTTGTATTCAATCCTATTGATTTCTTCTCTGATTTTAATTATTTCTCTTCTCCTACTAGATTTGGGTCTAGTTTGCTGCAGATTTTCTAGATCCTTGAGATGCACTGAAAGCTTGTTTATTTGGTGCCTTTCCAATTTCTTGATGTAGGCACCTATTGATATAAACTTTCCTCTTAACATTGCTATTGCGGTATCCCATAAGTTTTGGTATGTTATACTGTTATCCTCATTTACTTCCAAAAAGTTTTTGATTTCTCTTTTGATTTCTTCTATGACCCATTGTTCATTCAGGAGCATGTTGTTAAATCTTCATGTATTTGCATATGCCCTAGGGATTCCTGAGTTGCTAATTTCCAACTTCATTCCCCTATGGTCTGAGAAGCTGCATGGTATGATTCTAATTCTTTTGAATTTGCTGAGACTTGCTTTATGGCCTAGTATGTGATCAATCCTAGAGAAGGTGCCATGTACTGCTGAGAAGAATGTAAATTCTTTAAGTGTAGGATGAAAAGTTCCGTAGATATCTGTTAGATCCATTTGGGCTGTAGTGTCATTTAAGGTTTAGGTCATCACAGTGCTAAGTTTATGTCAATGATAAGTTTATGATGTCAGTTCTTTTGTGTGTTCACAATAAATGGTTTATTATATGACAAAGTTTTGCATATTGCATCTAAATATTAGTTTATGACATCAAAAATGTTTATGACTTCACATTGATTATGGTATCACAATGATTTTCTATCATCACAATTGGCTAAAATATCACAATGATGGTTAATACATCAAAATTGATTATGTCAACATTTTTTACTTCAAATTTGTTTATGATATTATAATGGTTGGTTTATGACAATGATAATTTGTGGCATCTCAACATTAGTTTATGACAACAATGTACTATGACATCACAATTGAATAGGATATCACAATGGTATTATGGCAGCACAATTGACTTTGATATTGCAATGATGGTTATGGTATCAAAATTGATTATGATGCCAAAATGGTTGTTATGACAACACAATACATTATGACATCACAGAGGTAGTTTTATGTCATCAGAATGGTGGTTTATCACAAAATGATTTTCACATCAAAATTTTTATTATAATCCAATGGTGTTTAATGACATCAATATTGATGATTTCACGATGGTTCCTTGGTTTATGACATCACAACATATTGTGATGGCACAATAGGGCATGATATTATTTTTATGGCAGTGCAATTGACAAACATGGCACAATGGTTTATGATATGATAATGTTGTTTTATTACATAACAATTGATTATGGCTACACAGACTATCATGGTTTATGACAACCACATTGATTGTGATGGCAGTGTTTGGTCATTGTAGCTCAGTTCATAATAGCTAAGATATGGAATCAACACAGGTGTCCATCAACTAAAGACTAGATAAGTAAATTATTTTTATATACACTATGGAATACTACACAGTGATTTAAAATAAAATGCAACAAAATGGATGAAACTGGAAACCATTATACTTAATGAAATAAGCCAGCCACAAGAGGACAAATACCATATTTTCTCCCTGATCTGTGGGAACTAATAGAGTACCTAAAAGGTAATCTATAGAAGTGAAGTTGCCACTTTTAGATGCAATGGTTTTAAACAACTCTTGTCACAATTGTTAAGAGATAATTTTTTCATACTATTTGTAGAACTCATATATTGTAGGGTTAATCTTATGAGTATAAAGTTGAGGGGCTGGTACTGTGGTGCAGTATGCTAATCCTCCACCTGCAGCACCAGCATCCCCTATAGGCACCACTTCTAGTCCTAGCTGCTCCTTTTTCCAATCCAGTGTCTCTGCTATGGCTATGGCCTGGGGCTTTGGATTGGTCCATCTCTGATCATTGCAGCCATTTGGGGAGTGAACCAGTGGACAGAAGATCTTTCTCTCTGTTTCTCCCACAAACTGTTTGTAATTCTATCTCTCAAATAAATAAAATTTTTAAAAAACAAAGTTAATTGAAAGTAGATCTTTGTAAAAAATAAGAATAAGAATAGGAGAGAGAGGAGGAAGAAGTGTGGGAATGTGGGTGTGAAGGAGGGTAAGGTTGGAAGAATCACATTACAGTGTTTTATGACAATATAATGGTCATTTATGACATCAAAATTGATTATGATGGCATGAGGTAGTTTTATGTCATCACAATTTGAATATGGCAACAAAAAAGTAGGTTTATGATATTAGAAGGGTGGCTTATCCAAACTAATAGACTGATATCACAATTTTTAAAAATATTTATTTAATTTAATTTTTTGAAAGGCAGAAGTAGAGAAGGATATTCATTCCCCCAAGTGGCTAAAATGGCCAAAGCTGTACCAATTCAAAGACAGGAGCCAAGAGCTTTATCCAGGTCTCTCACATGGGAACAGGGACTGAGGAATTGGACTGTCCTCTGCTGCCTTCCCAAGCTCATTAGCAGGGAGACAGATTGGAACTGGGGCAGCCAGGATTTGAACCAGTCCCCATATGAGATGTTGTTTTGGCACATGGCAATTTAATCTATTATGCTAGAATGCCTGCCTCCACAATTTTTTCTATGATAATGCAAAGAAAGTATATGCCATCAAAATTAGTTATTATGGAACACTGTTGATAAAATCACAACTGATTCACAAAGACAGTTTTATGATAGAAGAATGGTGGGTTTTAAAGATTTCAATTATTTGAGAGGTAGAGTTACAGACAGTGAGAGGGAGAGACGGAGAGAAAGGTCTTCCATCCACTGGTTCACTCCCCAAATGACTGCAACTCCAGCCGATCTGAAGCCAGAAGCCAGGAGCTTCTTCCAGTCTCCCAAGTGGGTGCAGGGGCCCAAGGACTTAAGCCATCTTCCACTGCCTTCCCAAGCCATAGCAGAGAGCTGGATTGGAAGAGGAGCAGCCAGGATTCCAATGTGCACCCATATGGGATGCCGGCACCACAGGAAGATGATTAACATACTGTGTCACTTAACATTTTATTTCAACATTACATTTTTTTGACAAAGCAAGGGTATTTCTGACATCAAATTTTATTATTACACAATGTGTGATTATTTAACAAAAAATTTATGAAAGAAAAATGGTAGCTTTATTACTCAAAACTGATTATGACAAAACGATGTTATGACAATGACATATTAAGGGTATGTTTCTGATACCAGAATGTATGATACTATATTATTATGGCAATATAAAGGGGTTTATTACATCCAAATTGATTATATGGTATAATGTTTATGACATCACAACTAATTATGGCATCAGAAACATTTTTAATATCAGAATTGATTATGATAGAATGTTAGGTTGATATCAGAATGGTAGATTATAACATAAAAATTGATAACAGTTTCACAATGTGTCTTATGACAATATCATGATGACACCAAAGTTTATGAAAGAACAATGGTAGGTATGATATCACAATTTGTTACAATAGCACATTGGTATGTTTATACTATCAGAACTATAATTGATCATGTATCAACTTGTTATGAGAACATAATGGTTTTTGATAATACAATGGCAATTTATGATTTCAAAACTCATTATGATGTCATAAAATTTGGATTATGACATCACAAATTATTAGGACTTCACAATGGTAGGTTTATGATATCAGAATGAATGTTTATCAGAAACCAGTCAATTATAACATCAAAATTAATTATGATTTCACAATGTGGATTATCAAATCACAATCATTTAGGACACCAAAATGGTAAGTTTATAATATCAAAATTTATTATGACATCATAATCATATCAGAATCATATCACAGTAGTATATTTATGAGTTCATTAATTATGACATCACAATATATGAGATATGACAACAGATTTGTTGACATCACAATCACAAATGTAAAATCATGGTATCAGAATGATAGCTTATCACAAACCAATAGATTATATCATGATGTTTTATGACAATAAAGGTGGTACATGACATCAAAATTGGTATGAAGGCAGAAAAGATTATATCACTTTTGATGATGATATCACAAATGTAGGTTTATGATATCAGAATGGTTTTTTACTCAGACCATTTGATTATACTACGATGTTATTATGAAAATATAATGTTGATCTATGACATCACAATTTCTTATGATGGCATATTGTTTTCATTATGATAACACAATTGATTATGATATCACTGACAGGATCATGATAACAGAAATGAGGTTTAACATAACAAACATTATAATCTTCCAATGTGTTAAATGAAAATACAACAGTGGTTTATGACATCAAAATTGGTAGATGTAGCAAGATGATTGGTTTATAACATCACAATTTTTAGGATGGCACAATGGTAGGTTAATGACATAGCAGTTGACATCACAATGGTATTTTATATCAGAATCATGGTTTACCACATAGCAATTGATTATAACATCAAAATTTCTTATGATAACAATTGTGATTAACAGCAACAAAATTAATTCTGATGTCATAATGCTCTGGCTGATTGCATCATGGTACTTTATTACAGCAACAGTAGGCTTTTACATCAGAATTGATTATATTGGCAAAGGGAATTCTTATGTTATCAGAATGGTGGTTCATCATTTGAAAAATTATTATTATGATATCATAGTGTGTTTTATGACAGTGTGATGATGGGTTATGATGGCACAATGGTAGGACTATGATATCATAATTGATTATGACAGCACAATGCTCTTCTATAATACCAGAATCATTTATCACATACCAATTGCTTTTTATTAAGTTTTATTTAATGAATATAAATTTTCAAAGTGAACTTTTGGATTATAGCTGCTTCCCCCCCATAACCACCCTCCCACCCACAAACCATCCCATCTCTGACGCCCTCTCCCATCCCATTCTTCCTCAAGATTCATTTTTAATTATCTTTATATACAGAAGATCAACTTAGTATATACTAAGTAAAGATTTCAACAATTTTCACAGACACAGAAACACAAAGTATAAAGTACTGTTTGAGTACTAGTTATACCATTAATTCACATAGTACAACACATTAAGGACAGAGATCCTACATGAGGAGTAAGTGCACAGTGACTCCTGTTGTTGATTTAACAATTGACACATTTATGATGTCAGTAATCACCCAAGGCTCTTGTCATGAGCTGCCAAGGCTAGGAAAGCCTCTTGAGTTCAGCAACTCCGATTTATTTAGACAAGGGCATAGTCAAAGTGGAAGTTCTCTCCTCCCTTCAGAGAAAAGTACCTCCTTCTTTGATGGCCCGTTCTTTCCACTGGGATCTCACTCACAGAGATCTTTCATTTAGATCATTTCTTTTGCCATAGTGCCTTGGCTTTCCATGTCTGAAATACTCTCATTGGCTTTTTAGCTAGCTCTCAATGCCTTAAGGGCTGATTCTGAGGCCAGAGTGCTGTTTAGGACATCTGCCATTCTATGAGTCTGCTGTGTATCCCGCATCCCATGTTGGATTGTTCTTTCCTTTTTAATTCTATCAGTATTAGCAGACACTAGTCTTGTTTATGTGGTCCCTTTGACTTTTAATCCTATTATTGTGATCAATTATGAACTGAAACTGATCATTTTGACTAGTGACATGTCATTGGTACATGCCACCTTGATAGGATTGAATTGGAATCCCTTGCACGTTTCTAACTCTACCATTAGGGGCAAGTCCGATTTAGCATGTGCTGAACTGTACATCTCCTCTTATTCCCACTCTTATATTTTTTTGACAGGCAGAGTGGACAGTGAGAGAGAGAGAGACAGAGAGAAAGTCTTCCTTTGCCGTTGGTTCACCCTCCAATGGCCACCGCGGCCAGCGTGCTGCGGCCAGTGCACCACGCTGATCCGATGGCAGGAGCCAGGTGCTTATCCTGGTCTCCCATGGGGTGCAGGGCCCAAGGACTTGGGCCATCCTCCACTGCACTCCCTGGCCACAGCAGATAGCTGGCCTGGAAGAGGGGCAACCGGGAAAGGTGCCACAATTGGGACTAGAACCCGGTGTTCCAGCACCACAAAGCGGAGGATTAGCCTAGTGAGCTGTGGCACCGGCTCCCACTCATATTTAACAGGAATCACTTTTCAGTTAAATTTAAATACCTAAGAATAATCTTGTGTTAATTAAAGAGTTCAACCAATGATATTAAGTAAAACAAAAAAATACTAAAAAGAATAAAGTATTAACTTATTCCTCGACAGTCAGGACAAGGGCTGATCAGTTGATTTTTTTAAAAAAAGATTCATTTATTTATTATTTGAAAGGCAGAGTTACCGGAGGGGATCTTCCATCCACTGGTTCACTCTCCAAATGGCTGCAACAGCCAGAGATGGGCCAATTCAAAGCCAGGAACAAAGAGCTTCTTCCAGGTCTCTGATGCAGGTGCAAGGGCCCAAGGACTTGGGTCACCTTTTACTGCTTTCCCAGGCCATAACAGAGAGCTGGGTCAGCAGTGGAGCAACCAGGACTCAAACTGGCACCCATACAGAATGCCAACACTTCAAGAGGCAACTTTACCCACTATGACACAGTGACAGCCCCACAAAATGCTTTTCACAACAGATTTCTAGGTCAATATAATGATGTTTTATTTTATTAAAATTGATTATGATGGGACATTGTTTAGTTTATGACATCACAAACTCTAGGGTATCACATTGGTAGATTTATAATTACAGAATGGCTGTCAGATACCAATTGATTATGATATCACAATTTTTATGACAAAACAGTTAATTTTTGACATCACAATTGACTATGAGATCACATTGGATGACTTATAACACCAACATTTATGATGACATCTCTTTTTAAAGATTTGTTTGGTTGTTTATTTATAGATTTATTTGAAAGTCATAGTTACACAGAGAAAGAAGGAGAGGCAGAGAGGGAGAGAGAAAGAGAGAGGTCTTCCATCCTCTGGTTCACTTCCCAATTGGCCGCAATGGCCAGAGCAGCACTGATCTGAAGCCAGGAGCTAGGAGATTTTTCCAGGTCTCCCACATGGGGGCATGAGCCCGAGGACTTGGAGCAACTTCCACTGCTTTCTGAGGCCATAGCAGAGAGCTGAATGGGAAGTGGAGCAGCTAGGACTTGAACCAGTGCCCATATGGGATGCTGGCACTGCAGGCAGCAGCTTTACCTGCTACGCCACATTGCCAGCCCCTATGATGACATCTTAACAATTGGTATATTACATCAGAATTAGTTTTGACATCACAGTTATAGCATTATAGTATCAGAATGGCAGTTTATCACAAAACGTAGATTATGTTTTTTATCACAATACAATGGTTGTGTATGTTTATCAAAATTGGTTATGATGACATAGTTTATGTATGACATCACAATTGATAATGACATCACAATGGTATGTTTATGATATAAAAATGTGGTTTATCAGAAAATAGATTATGATATCTCAATGTTATGATATTAAATGTAAGTTTATGACATCAAAATTGATTATGATGGCACACAGTAGTTTTATGTCATCGTAACTATTTGTGATGGCACACCAGTAAGTTTATTATATCACAATAGTGGCATATCATATATTGATTAGGACATCACACTTCTGAAATATTTTATGGTGGTCTATGACAGGACAATTGGTTAGGATGGCATAATAGATGGTTTTTGACAACACACTTGACTGTGATATCACAATAGTAGGTTTGTGATACCAAAATGTCATCACTATGTAATTATGGCAGTACAATGTTGTATTATGACAATATAATTTTGATTATGATAGCACATTTTGATGTATGATATCACAATTGATTATGACAGCACAATGGTAAACTTAAGTCAGAAAGGGAGTTTAGATCCAACATGTGAAGCGGATACACAGTAGACTCATAGAATGGCAGATGCCCTAAACAGACTCTGGCCTCAGAATTAGCCCTTTAAGGCATTCAGATCTGGCTGAAGAGCCCATGAGAGTATTTTAGGCATGGAAAGCCAAGACACTCTGGCAAAAAAAAAAAAGCAAAACCTAAATGAAAGATCTCTGTGAGTGAGATCCCAGTGGAAAGAACGGGCCACCAAAGAAGGAAGTTCCTTTCTCTGAAGGGAGGAGAGAACTTCCACTTTAACTATGACTTTGCCTAAATAAGATCAGAGTTGGCAAATTCAAAATGTTTCCATAGCCTTGGCAACTCATGACAAGGCTATATCAGAGAGCTGGATTGGAAGTAGAGCAGCTGGGACTTGAACTGGTGCCCATGTGGGATGCTGGCATTGCAGGTGGCAGCTTTACCCACTATGCCACCATGCTGGCCCCTTTAATTACCTTTATATACAGAAGATCAGCTCTTAGTAAACATTTCAACAGTTTGCACCCACACAGACACACAAAGTATAAAGTACTGTTTGAAAACTAGTTTTACCATTGATTTTCATAGTACAACTTACTAAGGACAGAGGTCTTATATGGGGAACAAGTGCACAGTGATTCCTGTTGTTGATTTAACAATTGACACACTTATTTATGACATCAGTGATCACCCGAGGCTTTTGTCATGATCTGCTAAGGCTATGGAAGCCTTTAGATTCCACAAACTGACATTATTTAGACAGGGCCATAATCAAAGTGGAAGTTCTCTCCTCACTCCAGAGAAAGGTACCTCCTTCTTTGATGGCCCCCTCTTAGTATGATATATTTATCACAAATGTATGGTGATGATGGTTTATCACAAATCAATACTATCACAAATACTATCAAAAATAAATACTACAATGATCTTATAAAAATAAAATAATGATATGACATCAAAATTGATTTTGATGGCAAATTGCTTGATTCATGACCTCAGAGGGATACTGACACAATAAAGTTATATTTACAATATGAGAAAGGTTTATGACATCACTATGTTTTTGTGACAATACGATGGTTGGTGTATGACATTACCATTCCTAATGATGATATAATGATTAGTTTATTACATCACAGAGGAGTATATCAGGATGGTAGCTATTTGATATCAGAATGGTGAAGTGATCATATTGTTTTATGACCACACAAAGGTGGTTTATGATATCAAAATTCTTTATGTTGACATAATGGTTGATTTACAACATCATAATTGTGGTTTTATGGCATAACAATGATAGTATATGGCATCAAAGTTGATTATTACATCATAATAGTGACTTATGACCTCAAAATTTATGATAATATCACAATAGTGGTTTATGATATACACTTGGATGTGACATTACAGTGATGTTTTATGACATCAGAATGGTTTGATGACATCTAAACATTTACAACAGAAAAATAGATCATGACCATGGTTTGCTTATTATATCACAGTGATAGGTTTATGTGATCAGTTATTAGTATATGACATAACAATGTTTTCATAACATCAAAATTGATTATGAAAACACCATGGTGTTTATTATATTGGACTTTTAGGTTTATGTCTTCTCAATGTTGTTGTTTATGACATCATAATGGTTTTTCCTGACACCCTATTGGTTATGTCATCACAATGATAGTATATTATGTCA
Organism: Oryctolagus cuniculus; assembly: GCF_051225735.1. Taxonomy (NCBI): domain Eukaryota; kingdom Metazoa; phylum Chordata; class Mammalia; order Lagomorpha; family Leporidae; genus Oryctolagus; species Oryctolagus cuniculus. Next base: position 24,065,315 of record NC_142885.1, on the reverse strand, counting down.
CACAGATTTTTGCATTCTCAATTGATTATCATATCATAGTGCTTTCATGACATCACAATTGATTTTGACATCAGAGTGAATTTTGTATTCATCACAAGTGATCATCACATCATGATGGAAGGTTTATGGCATAAAATTGGTTTATAACACCATTTCATTACATTGCAATTGGATGATTATCAGAATGTTATCACAATTGATTATGACATCCCAATAATGCTTTATGACATCAGTAGTGAGTATATCACTTGGTACATTTATAATATCACAATGGTTGTTTATCACATCCAAATTGATAATGACATCAAACATTTTTATGAAATTAAAATAGATTTTTGACACCACAATATTAGCTTTATATCACACTGATTTATCATGATGTTACAATTGATACTGGCATCAGAATTGTTTTTGTGACCACATAATTGATGTTTATGACAACAGTGTGTTTTATTTTACATGACAATGCATGAAAATATCAGTGATTTTAGGACATCATGATTTATTATAACACAATAGTGGCTTCTGACATAATATTAGTTATGAAAAGCCAATTGATGACAAAATGATTGATTTATGACATCAAATGGTAGATTTATGTCATAGAAATGTTTCATGACATGACACATGATTATGACATCATGATGCTGTTTTATGTGATTATTATTGATCATGAAGTCACAAACGCAGACCAATAACCTCAGAATTGGTTATGACATGACAGAGATAGGTTTTTGTTTTCACAATGGTGACATGTTATAAACCAATTGTTTATGACATCACAATGGATTTTGGAGCTAAAAATTAAGTTTTGTTATCACAATGGTAGTTTATAATATCACAGTTTTGTTAATGGCATCGAAATTGAATATGACAAAATAAGGGTGGATATATAACAATATTAGGTTTATGAAATAACATTTTATGACTTCGCATTGCTTATTTTTTTAATTTATTTATTTGACAGAGTTAGACATTTAGAGAAACAGAGAGAAAGGTCTTCCTTCCGTTGGTTCACTCCCCAAATGGCCACTATGGCCGGAGCTACACCGATCTGAAGCCAGGAACCAGGTGCTTCTTCCTGGGCTCCCACATGGGTGCAGATGCCCAAGCACTTGGGCCATCCTCCACTGCCTTCCCGGGCCACAGCAGAGAGCTGGACTGGAAGAGGAGCAACTGGGACTAGAACCCGGTGTCCATATGGGATGCTGGCACCAGAAGCAGAGGATTAACCAAGTGAGCCACAGCGCCAGCCCCATGACATAACATTTCATGAGTTCACATTGCTTATGACATCACAATGGATAGTTTTGAAATCACAATTGATTATGACACCACAGTGTTAGTTTATGGCATCACAATAGATTTTGGCATTGTAATCTTCTGTGACATCACAAGTGATTATAACATATAATTGCTCACTGACATGACAAAAGGTTTGACATAATATTTTAAGGTTTCACAATTGCTTAAATATCACAATTGTAGTTTATGACACCACAATTAATTATGAAAACAAAGATTGTTTTATCACATTGCAATGGTCTATGTATGACATCAAAAAGTTTTATGGCATCATAATTAATTATGAAACCACAATAGTTGTTTATGACATTCCAAATGATTGTGACATAACTATGGTAGATTTATGAGATCACAGTGAATTATATGTCTGCACAACTGATTCTGTCCCAACAATGGTTACTTCATGTCATCACAATTCATTTTATGACTTCACAATTGATGTTGACATCACATTTCTAGATTTCTGATCTCAAAATTTCTGTTTGTAATACTAAAATGGTCTTATTAATGTCACAAGTGACTATGACATCACTATTTCAGATTATGACATCACAAAGGTGGTTTCCTACATAATAATTTATTGTCATGTACAATGTAGGTTGATGACATCAAAACCATGGCTTAGTACATCAACATTTATTAAGAGAAACAACAGGGTTGTATATGACATCACACTAATTGTAACTCACTATGGTGGTTTATAGCATCTCAGTCATTGTTTATATTCACAATTTATTGTGAGAACACAATGGTTGGTGTATGAAATCACAACGTAGGTTTATGGCATCACAATATTGGTTTACAGCATCACAATCACTTATTATGACATGATGCCAGTTTAAACACTAGTTCATAATATCAGAATGCTGGCTTTATAAATATTACAATGGGTTTCATTACTTCACAATTGATTTTGTCCATTAAACGGTAGAATTAAGACATCATAGTGGTTATCCAGATATCACAATTGTGACATCATAATTGTTTTCATGTCATAATGATGGAAGATTCATGACAGTTATATTATCACAATGATGTTTTATGTCAGCACAATTGATTAAGTCAAAACCATGCCAGATTTAGAATATAACAATGATAAACTTTGACATTACAATGGATTTTATCACTCACATTGAATATGATATCACAATTGCTTTTAAGGAATCATAATTCATTATGATATCACAATGGATGTTTTGGACATCACAGTTGATTGAGATAACATGACAGTAGCTTTACGACATCATAATGGTGGTCAATAATACCACATTAGGTTTAGGATGTCACAATTGACATGATAATGATACAGTGGTGGTTTAGGACATCATAATTGACTATGACAACACAGAAGTCAGTTTCTGATATCACAGTGATAAAATGTTAGTATAATAATGGTAGTTAATATCATCACAATTGATAATGTCAGCACTATTTGATTTATAGTAACAGGATGTGGATTTATGACCTAATAGCTGCTTTTAATAATAAAATGTTTTGGTTATGACACCTTAATGGTTCTCTTATGAGATCACAATGGCGGTTTTTGACAACACAATGTTTTTTGTTATCATCACGATTTATTGTCATTGCAATGTGGTCTATAACATCACAGTTGAACATGACGCCACAACAAAGGTTTATGGCATCATAATTGATTATGACACCACAGTGATAGTTCATGACATCACAATGTTTGTTTATGACATCTAAATATATATTTATGACATCAAAATTGGTTACAAAATCACAACAGTTTAATAACACTACGATTGATGGCACCAAAGTGGTGGTTTATAATGTTGCTATTGATCATTACAACACAAATGAATGAAGAACATTCCAATAGATTGTTGATTTAAAAATTTAGGAAAACACAAATGTTCTCAAAATACAACAAAAGGGTAGGCTCATGATATATAAATTTTGGTTTAAGACATCATAATATTTTTATGACATGACAATTGATTGACACCACAAAATATTATGCCACCAGTGGTGTCTGGGGATATCCCAAGTGATTATGAACAGATAATGATTGGTTTATGACATCAAAATTGAAGCCTTGTGACAATTCAATGGTGTTTCCTCTGGATATTAACAAAACAGATGTCATGCATTTACCATGTTCAAGTAAAGTTAAAGTAGAATACCACACTGCCCTCCCTTCTGTTTTTCATCAAACTCCTCCCTCCTTCCCCTGTCTTCTTACATCAGCTTTTGCAAAGACATAATTTTAAATCATTCTATATTCACAGGCTTCATTTATGGCTAGCCATAATATTCAACAATAAAAAGTGAGAAGACTAAGGACATTAATAGTATGAACAAGTACTAAAAATGGCAATTATATCACAAAGTGTCCATCTCATTCCTACATACTTTTTTGTATTCTATCTTAGTTGCAAAGATCAGGAAAAATATGATATTTGCCTTTTTGGGATTGCTAATTTCCCTAAACACAATGGTTTCCAGTTGCATCTGCATCCATTTTGTTATAAAAGCCAGGATTTCATTGTTTCTATGGCTGAGTAGCATTTCATAACATGTGTGTATCATATTTTATTTTTCCATTCATCAGTTGAATTGATTCCATGTCTTAACAATTCTTAGCTGACCTGTCATAAACATGGAAATACAAATAATTCTTTCATATGTTGTTTTCATTTTCATTTTGTTTGAGTAAATTCCAAGGAGTGGGATGGCTGGGTCATATGGATGATTTATTTTCACATTCCTGAGGAATCAACATACTCTGTTCCATAATGGTTGAACTAATCGACATTCCCTGCAACCGTCAATCATGGTACATTTTTGGCCACATCCTCTCCAGAATTTATTTTTTTTTTATTTCTGTATGATAACCATTACAAGGTGGTATCTCTTTGTGCTTTTATTTACATTCCTAAGATGGAAAATTACCCTGGGATTCTTTTCATCTGTCTGTTGGCCACTTGAATTTCATCATTTGAAAAATTCATGTTCATGTCCTTTGCCCAATCCAGTTATTAACTGGATTGTTTGACTCTTTTGTGGTTGTTGAGTTTCTTGAGCTCTTAATATATCCTGGACATTGAAGCCAGTGCTGTGGCACAGTGGGCTAGAGCCCAGCCTGCAGCACCGGCATCCCATATGGGCACCAGTTCAAGTCCCAGCTGCTCCACTTCTGATTCAGCTCTCCGCTGTGGCCTGGGAAAGCAGTGGAAGATGGCCCAGGTCCTTGGGCCCCTGCACCCACATGGGAGACCTGGAAGAAACTCTTGGCTCCTGGCTTCAGAACAGCTCAGCTCTGGCCATTGTGGTCATTTGGGGAGTGACCCAGTGGATTGAAGACCGACCTGCCCATTCCAGCTCTACTACTGTATGTAACTCTGTATTTCAAATAAATAAAATAAATCTTTGAAAAATATATAGCCTGGATATTATTCCTTTATCAGTTGTATAGCTTGCAAATACTTTCTCACATTCTGTGGATTGTCTCTTCATTTTCTTGAGTGTTATCTTTGAAATTCAGAAGATTCTTAGATTGATGCAATCCCATTTTCTCTATATTTACGTTTATGCCTGGGCTTCTAGAGTCTTTTACAATAATGATTTGCCTGTACCATTGTCTTGTAGTTTTCTCAATGCTTTCCTTTAGTAATTTGAAGGTATTGGGTCATTGATTTGGATCCTTGATCCATTTTCATTGATTTTGCATAAGATGTATGTCAGGAGTCTTGTTTCATGCTTCTTCATGTTGAGATCCAATTTTCCTGGCACCATTTGTTGAAGAGAATATATTATATATTTTCTCCAGAGATTGATTTTAACTCCCTTATCAAAGATTGGTTATAGATGCATGGATTGATTTCTGGGGTCTCTGTTCTGTTCCATTGATCTCTATGTCTATTTTTGTGCCAGTACTAGGCTGTTTTGATTATAACTGTCCTGTAGTATGACTTGAAATCCTCTGATATTGTGATGTCTCTGGGTTTGTTTTTGCTGTTTAGGATTGCTTCAGGGGTTGGCACTGTGGTGCTTTAGGTTAATCCTCCACTTGCAGTGCTGGCATCCCATATGGGTGCCGGTTCTAGTCCTGGCTGCTCCTCTTCCAATCCAGTTCTCTGCTGTGGCCTGGGGAAACAGTAGAAGATGGCTCAACTCCTAGGGCCCCTGCACCCACATGGGAGACCAGGAAGAATCACCTGGCTCCTGGCTTCAGTTCGGCACAACTCCGGCTGTTGCGGCCATTTTCGTGTGAACCAATGAAGGAAGACCTTTCTCTTTGTCTCTCTCTCTGTCTGTAACTCTACTGCTCAAATAAATTAAATAAAATCTTTTAAAAAATTGTTTCAGCTATTTGGAGTCTTCTCTGTTTCATATGAATTCTAGAAACATTTTTTCCTAAGTCAGAGAAGAATGTCACTGGCATTTTGATTGGGATCATAGTGAGTACTATGAACATTTCCATGATATTAATTCTCCCAATCCATGAACATAGAACATATTTTTGCTTTTGTTTCATCTGTTATTTCTTTTGTTAATTTTTTTTTAATTTTTCATTGTGGATATTTTTCACATCCTTGGTTTCATTTATACCAAGGTATTTGAATTTTTGTAGTTATTGTTACTGGGACTCATTTTACAAGTTCTTTCTCAGTCATGGCATTGTTTGTGTAAATATATATATATATATATATTTATGTTATTACCATATATATATGTAATTGATTTTTGTATGTCGATTTTATATCATGCAACATTACCAAGATCTCTTTTTATTAGTGGACTTTTTATATTGAATATTAGAGAATTTTGGTTCCCCTACACATAGGATCATGTCATCCACTGACAGTAATAATTTGAATTCCCCTTTCCATTTTGTATTCCCTTGATTTCTTTTTCTTCTCTAATGTCTCTGGCTAAACCTTCAAGAACTATATTGACTGTGGATATAGTTGTATGGTTCTGGATGTTAGTGGAAATTTTTCTAACTTTTCTTCATTCTATTAATAAGATGCTGGCTGCGTATTTGTCATGGATTGCCTTGATTGTGTTGTGGAATGTTCCTACTGTATTCAATTTGCTTCAGGTTATAATCATGGAAGAATGTTATATTTATTCAAATAATTTTTCTGCCCTTATTGAGATGATCATATGATTTTTATTCTTTAATTTGTTAATGTGATATATCACACTTATTTATTAGTGTATGTAGAACCATCTCTGCAAATAAAGGTTAAATCCCACTTGGTCAAGGTGAATGATCTTCTGGTTGTTTTTATTCCATTAGCTAGTACTTCGCTGTGGATGTTTGCATTTATGCTCATCAGGGATACTGGTCTATAATTTTCTTTGTTGCATCTATTTATGGTTTTGGAATTAAGGTAATGTTGGCCTCCAGGAAAGAGTTGGGAGATTTCCCTCCCCTTAAATTGATTTGAATACTTTGAGAATAATTGGATAAATCATTTATTTAAAGGTTTGGTAGAATTCAGCAGTGACAACATCCAGTCCTGGGCTTTTCTTTCTATTTTTTTTTTTTAATTTTTTAGGCCAGCGCCGTGGCTCACTAGGCTAATCCTCTGCCTTGCGGCCCTGGTTCTAGTTCCGGTCGGGGCGCTGGATTCTGTCCCGGTTGCCCCTCTTCCATGCCAGCTCTCTGCTGTGGCCAGGGGGTGCAGTGGAGGATGACCCAAATACTTGGGCCCTGAACCCCATGGGAGACCAGGATAAGTACCTGGCTCCTGCCATCGGATCAGCACGGTGCACCGACCGCAGCACGCCAGCCACGGTGGCCATTGGAGGGTGAACCAACGGCAAAGGAAGACCTTTCTCTCTGTCTCTCTCTCACTGTCCACTCTGCCTGTCAAAAAATGAAAAAAAAATTTTTAAGATTTATCTACTTATTTGAAATTGAGAGTTACAGAGAGAGAGGAAAGGCAGAGGGGGGAGGTCCTCCATCCAATGGTTTACTCTCAAGATGGCTACAATGGCCAGCACTGCGCTGATCCAAAGCCAGGAGCCAGGAGCCTCTTCCAGACTTCCCACATGGGTGCATGGGCCCAAGGACCTGGGCCATCTTCCACTGCCTTCCCAGCCACAGCAGAGAGCTAGATTGGAAGTGGAGTAGCTGGGTCTCAAACTGGCACCCTTATTGGATGCTGGCACCTCAGGCCAGGGCGTTAACCCACTGCACCACAGCACCGGCCCCCTGGGCATTTCTTTCTTAGAAGTATCTTTATTACTGATTCAATCTGTCTTGGATACTTGTCTGTTTAGGTTTTCTATCTCTTCATTAATCAATTTTGGTAGATTGTGCATATCCAAAAATCTATACCTTCCATTTATTTGAGATTTTCCAATTTGTTAGCATAGGGCAATTTCAATTTTATTTCTTTTTATTTTGCTTTATTTCATTTCTAATTTTAATTATTTTCTTCCTGCTAATTATGATTTGTTTTGTTATTATATCTCTAGGGCCTTGACATGTATTGTTAGATCATTGATTTGATGCCTTTAAAATTTCTTGATGTTGTCAATAATTGCTATAAACATCCTTCTTAACATGGCTTTTGCAGTATCCCATAAGTTTTGATATGTTGTGTTTCATCTTCATTCATTTCCAAGATATTTTTCTCTTTGATTTCTTCTATGCCCCACTGTATATTATAAGCTTGTTGTTCAGTCTCCATATGATTGCATATTTTCTATATTGTTGATTTCCAGCTCCATTATATTGTGTTCAAAAAAAGATAAATAGTATGATTTCAATTATTTTGAATTTGCTAAGACTTGCCTTATGGCCTAGTATATGTTCTGTCCTAGAGAAATTCTCATGCACTGACAAAAAGAATACATGTTCTGCAGATGCGGGTGAAATATTCTGTATATACATTTATGTCCATTTTACCCATAGTATAGATGAATTATGTTGATTATTTGTTGATTTTATGTCTAGTTAATTGGCACATTGATGAAAATAAGATGTTGAAGTCCCTCGTTATTATTGTATTGGAGCCTATGTGTCGCTTTAGAACTATTAACATTTGTTTTAAATAGGCATGCATGCTGGAATTGTGTGCATATACATTTCCCATAGTCACATCTTCCTGTACAATTGATCATTTAATCAATACATACTTTTTTTTCTTTTAGCAGTTTTTTCATTAAATTCTATCTCTTTCTGATAATAAGGTGGTTACATCTTCTGCTTTTGATTTCCCTTAGCATGGAATATCTTTTCCATTCTTTCACTTTGATTCTGTGGGTATCTTTTCCCACAGAAAAGGGTTGAAAGCTATGTCTAGGATTAGGGTAAGAGCTAGAGCTAGAATTATGAATAGGATTAAGGCTATTCTAAGGTTATCATTCACACTATGTTTTGGGCCAGTATTGGGTAAAGCTTAGCGTTACTTCTATCCCTAGGCCTATTAAGTTTAGAGCTAGTGATAGGGCTATGACTAATTTTAAGTTTCAGGCTAGATCTTGGGTTACCGTTAGTATTACAATTAGAGGTAGAGTTAGATTTGTTGTTGAGATGAGATATAGAGGAAAGATTAGAACTACTGTTAGTTTTAGGGTTAAGCTTAGGTTAACATGTAGGCTAGGGTTAGGGTTAAGTTTAGGGTAAGGTGTAGAGTTAGAACTACTATTAATGTTAGGATGCAGTTTGCATCCATGTTATGGTTAGGGCTATACTTAGGGTTAGGGCTTGGGCTATGGTTTGGTTAAGTGTTAGGGTGATGACTCGTGCTAAGGTTAGGATTAGTTTTCTGGTTAGGGTTACTACTGTGGTTTTGGGTTTTTTTTTATAATTATTTATTTATTTGAAAGTCAGAGTTACACGGAAAGAGGAGAGTCAGAGAGAGAGAGAGAGAGAGAGAGAGAGAGAGAGAGAGAGAGAGAGAAGGTCTTCCATCCAATGGTTCACTCCCCAATTGGCCACAATGGCCAAAGCTGCGCTGATCTGAAGCCAGGATCCAGGAGGTTCTTCCAGGTGTCCCATGTAGGTACAGGGGCCAAAGGACTTGAACCATCTTCTACTGCCTTTTCAGGCCATAGCAGAGAGCTGGATCAGAAGAGGAGTAGCCGGGTCCCAAACCAGATACCAGCATTTCAGGCCAAGATGTTAACCTGCTGTACCACGGTGCCAGCCCCTGTGGTTTGTGTTTAGCCTAGGTTTTCTGCCACAGTTGGACAGGACTGAGATTAGGATTAATGCTAGAATTAGGGCCCTGGCTTGTGTTAAGTTTAGAGTAAATGATAGATTTAAGGACTGTGTGTGGATTAGGACTACAGTTAGGATTAGGCTAATTTCAAGGCAGTTGCCTAGCATTGCTGTTAGAGTCAAGGTTTGGGTAAAATTAGCCCTAGGTCTATAGAATTAGCCCTAGGACTTGATGAGGTATAAAGCTAAAGCTAGGTTCTTTTTTTTTAAATTATGGCTAGAATTAGTTAGGGCCATGGTTAGGTTAGTGTTAGTGTTAGATGTAGGCATAGGGTTATTTTAGGTTTTAGGCTAAACCATGGGTCAGTATTTTAGGGTTAGGAGTATGATTAGGGTCTGTGTTATTACTACATTTTGATTTAAGATAAGGCCCAAGTTTAGTACTATATTTATTGCTGGGGTAGAGTTGAATTTTTTTGTAAGTTTAATTAATCAATTTATTTATTTGAAAGGTAGAGTCACAGACACAGAGATGGAGAGACAAATGTCTTCCATCTGCTGGTTCATTCCCTAAATGGCCACAACCCTTGAGGTGAGCTGATCCAAAGCCAGAAGCTAGGAGCTTCCTGTGGGTCTCCCATGTGAGTATAGCAGCCCAAGGACTTGGGCCATCTTTACTACTTTTCCAGACCATACCAGAGAGCTGGATCAGAAGAGTAGCAGCCAGGACTAGAACTGGTACCCATATGGAATACCAGCAACACAGGTGGAGGCTACACAACAATGTTGGCCCCTAGAGTGCGATTTTCAGTTATGGTTAGTGCTAGAGCTTTATATTTAGGGCTAGGGTTAGGGTTAGAATTAGTTCTAAAGGAAGGGTAAAGTTAGTCCTTCTGTTATTGCTAGTGTTTGAACTAAGTTTATGATTAGGTTTATTGCTATCATGGGATTAGAGTAGAGTTAGGCCTAGAGGTAGGATTAGGGTAAATGTTATGGATAGGATTGGGTTTAGGGATAGATTTTTTTTTTTGGTATGGGTAGGATTTTGGTTACTGTTATTGTTATGATTAGGGTTAGGATTATGTTTAATGTTAGCACTGGTATTATGACTCAGGCTAGGATTATTTGGAGGGGTTGGAGTAGGGCATTGTTGTACTTAGTGTTAGAGTTATGCTTTGCATTAGCGTTAGGAATTGGACTAGTGTTAATTTTTAAATAACTGCTATAACCATGATTAGTAATATGGCATGGTATAGTGTTATATTTAAGTTTGTAATAGAGTTAAGACTAGGGTTGTGGTTATTCCTAGTGTTAGAGTTTAGTATTAGGATTAGGGTTACATTTAGTGGTAGATCCTAAAGTAGCTTTAGAGTGAGAGTTACTTTTAGATCTGAGGAAGTAGCAGTGTTAAGGTCAGGGCCAGAAGCTAGTCTAGTTAGGTTTATGGTTACATATTTATTGGGAAGGGATAGGGATATGCCTAGAGCTAGGGTTAGGATTCAATTGCAGTTATTGAGGGTGAGAGCTAGGCCTGGAATGAGGTTTTGGGCTAGGTTGGACTGGCCTGTTCTTAGCCTGTGTTCAGGGTTAGAGTTAGAAGAGCATTATAGGGTTAGAGTTAGGATCTTGGGTAGGTCTATATTTAGACTTAGGTGTAGTGAAATGGCTAGGGCTAGGCTTAGGATTAGGTTTATGGCTAGGGTGATAGCAAGGTGTAGGGTTAGTGCTAGGGTTTGGTCTAGGGCTATGGTTGGGAGTAGAATTGTACCTAGAGTTATGTTTACAGTTATAGATAGGTTGAAGGTCAAGCAGTGTTTAGAGGTAGGAGAGGGCTCAGGTTAGGACTAGGTTTAAGGGTAGAGCTGGAGTTACAATTATAACTACATTTGAGTTCTGGGTTAGAGCTAGGGTTATAGTCAGGTTAGGTTAGAGTTATGGCTTAGATTATCTTAATGGCTAAGTGCAGATGTAGGGGTAGGTTTAATGCTGCTGTTTGGTTTAGTGTTGGGATTAGTAGAGGACCAGGTTTAGCATTAAGATTAGGGCTAGTTTTAGGGTTATGGCTACAGATAGCTAGGGTTTGAATTACTGTTAAGTCCAGACTTATGCTTTGCATCAGGGCAAGTGTTAGGGCTTGATCTGTTCAGGTGTAGTGCAAGAGCTACAGTTAGTGTTATCACAGGACTTAGGCTACAATTAGAGTTAGAACTAGTGCTAGGTTTACAGTTAGGTTTCTGATTAGAGTTGCAATTACTCTTAGGTTTGGGGTTAGGTTTCGGTTAGAAGCAAACTTAGGAATAGGGTTAGAATTAGTGTTAACATTTGGGACAAGACTTATGTAAAGTTTAGAGTAAATGTTTATTAAGTTAGATATTTTGTAGACTCAGAGCTAATGTTAGGTTTAGGTTTATGTCTATGGCCTGGTGTTGTATTATTGTTATGCTTGGAGTTAGGCCTAGGGTTAGCAATATGGATTGAATTTTGGTGAGGTTTAAGGCTAGGGATATGTTTATGGTTATAGTTAGAATTAGTGTTAGGACATGGGTAGAACTATAACTAGATTTATTTTTAGGGTTAGTGTGAAGGCTATGATTATTGTTGAATCTAGGTTTAATACTAGGATTAGGGCTGCATCTAGGGTTAGCTTTACCATTATGCATAAGGTTAGGATGATTATTAGTTTAAGAGTTGGGGCCAGGGCTGTGATAGGGTCTAATGTTAGCTGTAGAGCCAGGACTATATTTTGATTAAGGCTATATTTTGGTTTCAATTTTGACCTACGGTTAGGATTAGGCCTAGAGTTAGGTCTAGGTTTACATTTAGGTATAGGGATAACATTCAGGTTTTATATATATATATATATATATATATATATATATATATATATGTTTAAAGGAATGGATAGAGCTACTATCAGGTTTAGGGTTAGGATGAGGATTAGTTCTAGAGTGAGGGTTAGAGTTATGAATAAAGACAGAGTTGAAGGTAGGGTTAGAGCTATTGTTAGGAATAATGTTATGGTTGCATCAGGGCTCATTTTAGGTATTTATGTTTAGTGTTACATCTAGGACTATGGTTTGGCTAAAGGGTTTGGGATTCAGGCTAATGTTAGGATTAGAACAAGCTCTAAGCTAAGGCTTAAGTTATGGATTACTGAAATATTATGCTTAGGACTATAATCAGGTTAGGTTTATAGTTAAACTTAGCTCTAGGTTTAGTGTTGGTACTATCATTAAAGACTGGGCTCTAACACAGCAAGGGTTAGGCTTAGAGATTGTATGATGGCTAGGGCTAAGGTTAACTTTAGAGCTAGGTTGAGGGTCTGGTCTAAGGTTAGGTTCCACTTAGGGCTATTGCTAGAAAAAGCCATAAGTTTAGGGCTTTTATGTGGTTTAAAGCTACAGAAAAGTTTATTATTATGGACTTAATTAGGGATATCATCATGCATAAAAATATGGCTACATTTACATTTTGGGTTAGTGATAGGACTATGACTAAATCTGTAGGTAATAGTTGGACTCTGCTTAGTGTTAAAGCTCCGACTAGATCTTGGGTTATAGTGTTTATTACAGTGAGGTTTAGAGCTATGTTTATATTTAGGTTTAGGTGGTAGGGATAGAGTTAATGCTAGAATTAATGTTTAAATTAGGGTTATGGTTAGTACTAAAATTAGGAAGAGTACTAGGGTCAAAATTAGATGTAGGGTTAAGCTTAATGTTAGGGCCAGGGAAGGAGTAAGAGTAGTCTTCCTGGCTGGCGCTGTGGCTCAATAGGCTAATCCTCTGCCTGCGGTGCCAGCACCCCGGGTTCTAGTCCCGGTTGGGGTGCTGGATTCTGTTCCAGTTGCCCCTCTTCCAGTCCAGCTCTCTGCTATGCTCCAGGAGTGCAGTGGAGGATGGCCCAAGTCCTTGGGTCCTGCACCCTCATGGGAGACCAGGAGAAGCACCTGGCTCCTGGCTTCGGATCAGCATGGTGCACCGGCTACAGCGTGCCAGCCACAGCAGCCACTGGAGGGTGAACCAATGGTAAAGGAAGACCTTTCTCTCTGTCTCTCTCTCTCTCTTACTGTCCACTCTGCCTTTCAAAAATAAAAAATAAAAAAATTTAAAAAGAGTATTCTTCCTGTCATTGCTAAGGTTCTGGCTAAAGCTATGTTTAGGTTTTTTGCTAGAATAGGGATAGAGCCAGAGTTAGGTTTAAGTGCTAAGATTAGAGTAAGGGCTAGGGTTGGGTTATGGTTAGGTCTAGTTTTTGAACTAGGCATGGCATTTGGGTAGGGTTAGGATTAGGCAGAGGGATAGGTTCAAAGCTCTGTTAGGTTTAGTGTTAGGGTTATAGTTTTATGGTCAAAATTGTGTTGGGGTTAGGTTGATGATATTTGGGGCTAGACTGATGTCTAGAGCTACAGTTAGGATTAGGGCTAGGGCTATGGTTAGGTTTAGTGTTAGGGTTGGGGTAGTACTAGGTTTACATTTAGGCTTATGGTTAGTGTTATGACTAGGGTTAGGGTTACATTAAAGATTAGAATCAGGATTTGTCTTAGAGTTAGTGTTAACATTAGGACCTGGGCTAGGGTTAGAGTTAGAATTAAATTTGGTTAGTATTATATTGTGGCTTGGATTAGTTTGAGTGCTAGGTCAATAGCTACATTTAGGGCTATGGTTGGCTTAAATTTAGGGCTTAAATTACATAGAGGACATAGACTAGGATCAGTGGTAGAGCAAGCATTACCTTTAGGGATAGGGTGTAAACTATGGATAGGTTTTGGTCTAGGGCTTTGTTTATAGCACTGTTAGTATGAAGACAGGACTAGGTTTAGTATTAGATATATATTTAGCATTAGAGCCATGACCAAGGCTAGAGTTAGAGCTTGGATTACGGTTGTTTCTAATTATGGTTAGAACTATTGAAATCACCAAGTCTATTGTTAAGTTTAGAGTGGAGCTATGGCTACGGTTATATTTATGAGAATGGGTAGCATTAGTGGTAGGGCTAGAGTAAACCTTAGAAAATTCTTGCCAGTGTTTGTTTTTGTTATTTTTTGGGTTAGGTCCTGGGCTTGGGTAAACCTAGGGTTAAAATTGAGTGTAGATTTAGGGTTATAATGTTGAGTAGGTTTGGGGCCCAGCCTAAGTTTCAGGTTAGGTTATATTTAGGGATAAGATAGGCTTAGGGATACAATTAATGTTAGGGTTAGAATTAGAGATTAGATTAATGTTAGGGAAGGGATTAGTGTTAGGTTTATGAGTAAGGCTTTGCCTAGGTTATGGTTGGAGTTAGTTTAGGGCTAGGTTTGTGACTGGGTTAGACTTAGGGCTACAACTGTGGTTAGGGCTGAGTTTAGGTTGATGGTGAGGGCTAGGGTAATTATATTAGGAAACAAAAAGATCCCCATAAGAGACTATCAGAATTATAAGAGAATTCAGCAGCTTCAGGATGCAAAATCAACACAAAACATAATATCATTCATACATGCCAACAACTACCTGAAAAAGGACTTACAAAAACCACCTCACTGGCCGGTGCCACGGCTCACTAGGCTAATCCTCCACCTTGTGGCGCTGGCACACTGGGTTCTAGTCCTGGTCGGGGCACCGGATTCTGTCCTGGTTGCCCCTCTTCCAGGCCAGCTCTCTGCTGTGGCCCGGGAGGGCAGTGGAGGATGGCCCAAGTGCTTGGGCCCTGCACCCGCATGGGAGACCAGGAGAAGCACCTGGCTCCAGGCTTCGGATCAGCGTGATGGGCCAGTCATTGGAGGGTGAACCAATGGCAAAATGAAGACCTTTCTCTCTCTCTCTCTCACTATCCACTCTGCCTGTCAAAAAAAAAAACAACAAAAAACAAAAAACAAACAAAAAAAAAAACACCTCACTCACAAAAACTACCAAAATAGTAATAAATTTAATAAGGAATGTGAAAGATCTCTACAATGAAGATTCTAAAACATTAGTGAAAGAAACAGAAGATATAAAAAAAGAAAAAAATCCATGTTTCAACCACTGGAGGAATTAATACCCCCAAATGTATATACCATCACCAAAATTTACAGATTCATTGCATTCCCATCAACACTTTAGGTCTATTCTTCACAGACATAAACAATCCTAAAATTTAGATGGAAATAAAAGAGACACTGAATGGCAAAAGTAGTATTAACCAATAATAACAATGTAACCAATAATAATGATGGAAGCATTACAATATCAGATTCCAAGACACATTACAGGGATATTGTAATCAAAACAGCATGGCACTGGCATACAAATAGACATGTAACCCAATAGAACAGAATAGAAACACCAGAAATAACTGCACATCTATAACCATTTAATATTGGACAAATTGCTAAAAATTCCTTGAAAAGTTACTGGGAAAATTGGATTTCTGTGTGCAGAAATTTGAAACTAGATCCCTACTTATATTCTATACAAAATATTGACTAGAAATGAATCCAGGATCTAACTTTAAGATCTGAAACTATCAAACTACTAAAGGAAAGCATAATAGAAATATTGCAGGACACTGGCTTAGGCAATGACTCTTTGTATAAAGCCTCAGAAGCATAGTTAAGAAAGCTAAAAAGAGAAATGGGATTCTATCAAATTTAAGATGTTTCTGCACTACAAAGCACAGAGTGAAGACAGAAATGACAGAATGGAAGACAATCTTTGCAAACTATGCATTTGATAAAAGATTAATATCCATAGTATATAAGGAGCTCAAGAAACCAACAATGAAATAAAAAAGTTGAGAAATGGGCAAAGGATATAAATGGATTTTATTTATTGCATTTTCTTCAACCATACATGCATCAATAGACACCTAGGTTAATTCCTTACCTATTGTGAGTTATGTTGGAAATTGGAGCTCAGGTATATCTTTCAGCTGCTTATTTCACTTCAATGAAACATACGACTAGGTGTGGGATAAATAGGTCATAGATAATATCTATTACTAATTTTGTGGGGAACATGCACTCTGATCTGAAAAATGGCTGTACTAACTTTCATTCTCACTAACAATGTACAAGGGCTCCTTTTTCTTCACATCCTCACAAACATTTATTTTTTTCTGAGAATAGCTACTTTAACAGGAGTTCTAGTTTGCATACTTCATTCCTGAAGGCATAGAAAACCTAAACAGAATAATAAACAAGATGTAGTTTGAATAAATAACAAAGAACCCATTGTATGGGTTCTATTAAAATTTATTCCTCAAGCCACAGAAAACAAAACAGATCAGTAACCAAGATGCCAATCAAGACAGAACAAAGACCTTCCCAACAAAGAAAAGCCCAAGACCAGATGGCTTCACTGCTGAATCCTAACAAACTTTTAAAGAGGAACTAATTCCCTAATCTCAATTCTTCTCAAAGTATTCAAAAAAATTAACAGGGAGAAAATCCTCCCAGATTGCTTACATGAGGACAGCATCACCTTAATTCCAAAAGCCAGAAAAAGATACAACAAAGAATGATAATCACTGACATTTATCCATGATGAACAGAGCAAAAATATTCAACAAAATATCACATAATTGAATCAAACAAAACTTCAGAAATATTGTTCACCTGGAACAAGTGGGATTTATCGCCAGTACACAGAAAAGGTTCAACATATGGATATCAATATAAATGACACATCACATTAACAAACAAGTAGAATAAAACCATATGATTATGTCAATAGATGTAGAAAGTCATTTGATGAAAGACAACATCATCTCATGATAAAAGCCCTTATTTCTTACCGCCATCAAGACAATATATGACAAACACACAGCAAGCCTCATACTGAATGGGGAAAAGCTGGAAGCATTTCCACCAAGATCCAGAACCTGACAAGGATGTCCACTCTCACCATTGCTATTTAATATAGTTCTGAATGTTTTAGCCAGAGGCATAAGGCAAAAAAAAAAAAAAGAAAGAAAAAGAAATCAAAGGGAAATGAGGAAGTCAAATTGTCACTGTTTGCAAGATGGCATAATTCTATATATATATATATATAGAATTATATATATTTATATATATATATATTAAACCAAATGACTCCACCAGGAGACTACTGGAACTCATCACAGAGTTTGACAGTGTTGCAGAATATAAAACCAATGCACAAAATCAATATCCCTTGTATACACAATGCCATGGCTGAGAAAAACTTGTAAGATCATTACTATTCACACTAGTTCCAACAAACTTAAATACTTTGGAATAAATTTAATCAAATATAGGAAAGATCTCTACAATCAAAATTACAAATCAATAAAGAAAGAAATAGAAGATGCCACAAAATGGAACACTCTTCCATGCTCATGGATTGGAATAATTAATATCAAATGTCCACTATATCCATTGCAACTTACAAGCTCAGTACAATGTCATTCTTCTCATATGTAGAAGAATGATGCTAAAATTCATATTTAAACAACAGAGACCTGGGTAGCTTAAACAACTAAAACAAGACTGGTGGCATCAAAATACCAGATTTCAATACAGAATATACAGGGTAGTTATAACCAAAACAGCCTGGTACTAGAACAAAAATAGAAATGTTGACAAATGAAAAAGAATAAAAGTACAAGAAACTAACTCACACATCTACAACCAACTAATCTTTCACAAATGAGCTAAAATTAGCCCCTGGAGAAAAGACAGTCTCTTCACCAAATGGTGCTGAAAACATTAGATCTACACATATAGAAGTGTGAAATAAGACCCTACCTTACACCTTATACAAAAATTAACTCAAAATGGACCAAAGACCTAAATCTAGGACCTGATACCACCACATTACTAGAGGAAAATATTGGTGAAACTCTTCAATGCATTGGCATAAGCAAAAACTTCATTAAAAAAGCCTCAGAAGCACAGTCAGTAAAAGCAAAAATATAAAAAAATGAGATTATGTTAAGCTAGGAAGTTTCTGCACTGCAAAGGAAACACTCAAAAACATGAAAGACAACTGACAGAATGGGAAAAATTTTTTGAAATTATGCAATAAAAGACCAATATCCAGAATTTATTAAGAACCCAAGAAACTCAACAACAAAACAAAAAATCCAGATAAGAAATGGCCAAAGGACATAAGCAGTTACTTTTCCAAGGACGAAATGGCCAATGATGAAAAAATGCTCAGGATCACTAGCCATCAGGGAAATGCAAATAAAAACCACAATGCAAGGGTAGCACTGTAACATAGTGTGTAAAGCCACTGCCTGCAAAGTGAGCATCCCTATGGTCACCACTTTGAGTCCCTGTTGGTGCATTTCTGATCCAGCTCCCTGCTAATGTACCTGGGAAAGCAATGGAAGCTCTCTTATGTCCTTGAACCTCTATATTATGTGGAAGGTCCACATGAAGCCCCTGGCTCCTGCCTTTGACCTGTCTCAGTCCTGACCATTGGAACTATTTGGGGAGTGAACAAATAGATGGAAGACTCTCCCTCTGCTTCTGCTCTTCCTTCAATGTAATTCTGACTTTCAAATAAATCTTTAAAAATAACTACAATAGGGAGCCAGTGCTGTGACATAGTAGGTAGAGCTGCCACTTGCAGTGCTAGCATCCTATATGGGCACCAGTTCGAGTCTCAGAAGCTCCACTTCTGATCCAGCTGTCGGTTATGGCCTTGGGAAGCAGCAGAAGATGGCCCAAGTCCTTGAGCCCCTTCACCCATGTGGGAGACCTGGAAGAAGCTCCTGGATCATGGTTTCAGATTGGTGCAGCTCTGGCCATTGTGGCCATCTGGAAAGTGAACTAGTAGATGAAGACTTCTTTCTTTCTCTCTCTCTCTGGAAAGTGAACTAGTGAATGGAAGACTTTCTCTCTCTCTCTCTCTCTCTCTCTCTCTCTCTCTCTCTGCCTCTGCCTCTGCCTCTCTGTAATTCTGCCTTTCAAATAAATAAATATTTTAAAAAAAGAACAATGAGGATTTGCCTCATCGTAGTTTGAGACTATATCATCCAAAAATCAAGAAAAGGTAAGTGCTGATGAGTATGTAGAGGAAAATACACAATAATACACTATTTATGGGAATGTAAAGTAGCACAACCATTATTGGAGACAATATGTAGATTCCTCAGCAATCTGACAATATATCTACCTTATGACACAGATATCCACTCCTGGAAATTTAAGCAAGGGAAATGAAATCAGCACATGAAAGTGTTATCTGTATCCACATGTTTATTGCAGCTCTCTTTACAAAAGCTAATATGTGGAATCAAACTAGATGTCAATCAACTGATCATGTAATAAGAAAATAAGTTATATATACACTGTTGAACAGTACTGGACCTTAAAAAAATAATGAAATCTTATCTTTGGCAATAAAATGCATGGAACTACAAATCATTATACTCAATGAAATAAGCTACTCCCAAAAAATACACATATCTATGTTTTCCATGATTTCTGGTAACTAATATACAGAGTACAAAAATAAAATGTATATGAATAAAACTGACATTTTGAGATTTGATTATTGTTACAGCCCTTGTCTATAGTCTTGAGGAATAGTATTTTTATGGTATTTTTTCTATTTATCAATTGTTGAATTTTTACTTGGTGGAAACTTGTGATTAAACTTGTGATTATAACATAAACTGAAAGTATGTTATTGTAAAAGTTAAAAGGAACATAAAAAGGGATAGAGGGTAAAATGTTGGGACTATGGATAGGTGAGTGGTAGGGTGAGAAGTATCATGCTCCTAAGCCTGTATATATGAAACACATGAAATTGGTTCACCTTATGAAAAATTTTATAGAATAATTGTATTTTAAATAGAAACAAAAAGAATAAAGCACTTAGAAAAAACATAACCAAGGGAATAAAAAATCTAAAATCTGAGAACAATAAAGGATTACTCTAAGGAATCAATGCTCATACAAATAAATGGAAATAAATACTGTGTTCATGGATTATAAAGTATATACAATAAATCAATATGATCCTAAGTGATTTAGAGATTGAAATGATTCTTTATAACACTCCAATAGTTATTTTTGTAGAAAATAAAATAGAAAATACGGAAAACTCTATGGCATGTCAAAGATCCAAATATCCAAAATATTATTAAAAATAAGATCAAAGTGGGATGTTTCACATTCCCTTAATTGAAAAGCAAAAGTAATCAAAAACTGTAGTATTAGCATAAAAACAGATACACTTGAAAAACCTAAGCAGCTCCAAGCTCCTGATTCCTGGCTTTAGCCTGGCATAGCCCCAGCCATTGAGGCCATTTGAGCATTGAACCAATGCATGCAAAGTTTCTCTCTCACTCGCTCGCTCTCTCGCTCTCTCTGTAACTCTGCCTTTCAAATAAATTTTAAAAAGTCTTTAATTTTTTTTTTAAATTTTGAAGAACAAAGTGTTTTTATTTGAAAAAAAGCATAATATTGTAATTGAAACATATCCTGAGGAATTCACAAAAAAAAATTCACAATGTAGCAGAATATAGGATAAAGATACAAATATCAATTACATTTCTGTATAGTAGCAATGAACATTATGAAATATAATTAACATTCAAGATAGCATCAAAGTGAAAATTCCACTAAGAAATTTAAAAATAAAAACACTGAATTTTGTAATGGAAAAATAAAAAATATAGGAACATATAATTTTTAAAATCAGTTACTTCAATAAGACATTTAATAATGCAGAAAGATATGATTACTATTAGTCATTGGGTAAATGCAAACAAAACCTAAAGATATCACTTAATATTCAGTAGAATGATTCTGATTCAGCCATAGATAAATGCTGACTGAGATAGATGGACAACATGGAACCCTCATACACTTTCAGTAAAATAGTGCAACCATTGTGAAAAATAATTTGCAGTTTCTTAGCAAGTTCTACATAGGATTATTTCTTAACTCAGCAGTTTCCTGTATGCCAAAAGATAAAAAAATCCACTTGCTCACGTCTGCTCACTGCAGCAGTATTTATGAAAGCCAAATGTGAAATCAACTCAAATACTGAATGTAAGAATAACAATGTGTAATATATCTTTTATAATGGTACACTATTTGGCAATAAAAATTAATTAACAAATTACCAACTACAAAAGTAAAAACTCAAGAGAAGAAATTAGAAGCAAAACCCCACATACTACAACATTTTACAAATTTCAATTATAGGATATGTCCATAAAAGGCCAATCCTTGGAGATAGATTTTAGATTAGTGCCTGTCTGGGGCAGATGGTAAATGAAACTTTACTGTAAGTAATATGAAGAATTGCGGGATTAATGAAAACATGTTAATATTATAATATGGTTATGATTATGTATACTGCCAGTACAGTACAAAGCAAAGAACATTCACCTAAATCAAGGGACAGTTAGGACTGAGCAGATAAACTCTTAAGTTTGGGCTTCACAGAAGAAACTGAATACCAACAAATATGGGAGAGTTTCACCTATTTTGTGGAACATGAAATTAATATACTCACTTTGGTTCAAAACTACTTAAAACCATAAATATGAGGAGCCTTACAATTCATAGACAATGTTTAGAATGAAATAATATGCATGTTTCAAGGAATTTTTCACCAAAATTAATCTGCTATTTAGTTCATTATTTCTTGTTTGATATTGTCCTAATTCAAATTAATACCATACACACTTAGAGAACCACTTCATTTTGCTTATGTGAAACAATTCAAAAGATTATTAATTGCAAATTTAAGCTAAAATACTGCCTCCTAATTGCTCCACTTTTCCTGGGAAAATACCAATTCAGTTATTTTCAGATTATCTTTGTCTTAATAAAATATTTCCAAAGATACTAATAGTAGTTATGACACTAATTTAAATATTTTGACATCCCTTAATACTATACACCCAGTAAGATGCTGTTCTGGGTTCATATTTTGTTGACAATAATTAGACATATCTACAGGTAACAGTGTGAAATTTTAATCACATATAAAATGAGTAATGATCAAATCAAGATACATTTTCCCTTCTATGACATTACACCTCATAATCAGAGCCTTGGAATATCTTCCTTCTATTTGCTCATAAAATAATGAATGTATTACTGTAAACTATGGTCACCCCACTATTCTATGTAATACTAAGACCTTAATCCTATAATCTAACTCTGATTTGGTACCAAGCGCTCCAAGTAGTTTTTACAAGCTTCTTAATTAATTAGTTTGAAAGAAAAAAAGACAAACACACATACACACAGACAGGGAAAGAGAATATTCCCTTCCACTGAGAATATTCCCATCACAAATGCCTAAAACAGCTTTGGATATATTGTATCTCAACAATGATTCAGATATGACATCAAATGCACAGGTGACAAAAGGAAGTAAGACTGCAAAAACTAAAAGACAAAAGAAAATCTGTGTACTAAAAGGAAAACTAAACAGAGAAAACAAAGAATGGGAGAAAAAGTTGGCAAACATAGTATCATTAAGGGAGTAATACGAAGAAATACACTCATAACTATAAATAAAATTGGACAAAGAATCAGATAGTTTTTCCAATCAAGATATGAAAGCACCCAACAGGTATTTTAAAAGGGGCCGCACTGCTAACCAATACCACAATATTATCACCTCACATATGTAGAAATGGCTATTATCAAAAACTAAAAATATAACAAGTACTGAATCAGATCTTTAGAAAAAATAACACATAAATTGTCTGAGGGAATGTAAATTGGTAAATTCACTATGAAAAAGACTATGGGGCCAGCGCCGCAGCTCAACAGGCTAATCCTCCGCCTAGCGGCACCGGCACACCAAGTTCTAGTCCCGGTCGGGGCGCCGGATTCTGTCCCGGTTTCCCCTTTTCCAGGCCAGCTCTCTGCTGTGGCCCAGTAGTGCAGTGGAGGATGGCCCAAGTGCTTGGGCCCTGCACCCCATGGGAGACCAGGATAAGCACCTAGCTCCTGCCTTCAGATCAGCGTGGTGCGCCGGCCGCAGTGTGCCGGCTGCGGCGGCCATTGGAAGATGAACCAACAGCAAAGGAAGACCTTTCTCTCTGTCTCTCTCTCTCTCACTGTCCATTCTGTCTGTCAAAAAAAGAAAAAAAAAGAAAGAAAAAAAAAAGAAAAACACTGTGGAAGTATCCCAAATAAAATTAAAAATGGAACACGTGACAAAGTAATCCCACTACTGGATGTGTATCCAAAGGAAATAAAATCACTATCTCAAAGGTACACTGGCACATCCATGTTCATATGAGCATTATTCACAAGAACAAGAAATGGAAATAGCATGGTCAATAGATGAATAGAGAAAAACATGATACACATGCACACAATCGAATCACATCAAACAATAAAAGAGAAATTCTAGCATTTTATCACAACATGGATCCAAATAAATTAATGTGCACATCAGGCTGCATGAAGTATGACACAGAAAGATAAATACCATATAATCTCCTGAATTTGTGGAATTAAGAAAATCAAACTTAATCACAGAACAGAATAGTGGTTTCTAGGGGCTGAGAGTGGAGGAAGTGTGAAGATGTTAGGAGATAAATTAACTCCTTGAGACCTAATATACAGGACAGAAATAATATCAATACACTATTCAATACTCACAACTTATTAAGATCTTAAGTATTATTTTAAAGACTATGCAAGGTGATATGGATATGTTAGTTTGTCTTAATCATCTCATAATACATATGTAAAAGGGGATTACAAAAATTTAGTGAAAAACTAGATTAAATGATAAAGTGAATTTCCCGTGGACTTAAAAGCACCTCAAATAACATCAGATTGCAGGCCTTGAATATACACAAATTTTGTCAATTTTATCCCAATAACCTTGAAAAATCACCCTATATCAAAATAAAAATTAAAACTTAGAAATCTAGGCTTATATTTTTGGGGTTGGGAAGATTGTCATGGAACAGAAATAGTTTTTAAAACACCCATAAATGTAATGAGCTAAACTTTCTATTTTGAAAGGTCAAAGACAGCCAACAGCCTATCAAGGGAACGTGTAAGGGCAAAGATGACACCCAAGTGCCAAATTACAGTGTGCTCCTGTCCCCCTAAAACCTGAACCAAAACACTGAGTGAAATAAAACTACTTTGTTTTTAACTTACTGTCTATGACACTGTTATTTCCAACAGAAAATGAGGTCAGACCTCCAGAATGGACTATGCTGACAGATCAGGGTCCGTGAATTAAGACCTGCTTCCGACATATTCAGAAAACTTGTGGATTCATGTCACCCCTGGAGTAAAAAGAGCAACTGAGGACCCCTTAAACAACAGCTCCTCACTGCATGAACACTCCACACATAGCCCACGTTCCCCATAATGACCACCCCGTCCCCTCTTCATAAATGGGGAAGGCAGGGGGCTGCTGCCAGCAGCTGCCCAGAGAATGCCCCTAGGCTGTGAGCAAGAAACGGACAGGACACCTGAAGTCCCCACACTGCAGACCAGAGAGGGCCAAGGGAAGTGTCATTCCAGCAGCGAGATGGGGCCTACGGACTAGAGATGACCTCTGTGAAGCCGGCAACCGTCAGCCTTTTCTGACAACATCCACGAAGTCTGCCTTCCCCTCTCCTCAAGCCCCGCCCCACACACTCACCATTTCCAGTGTCATAGGTGGGTGGCGTTCTTCAATGGAAGATGGTCAGAAAACAGCGGACAGAGAGCAGCAAACGCTGACTGCCTTTAGAGATTCCCAACAACGGAGCCCACTCCTAGAACCTCCCTCCACCTCAGAACTGGAAGACTACTGTGGCATCAAGATCCTGCGGGATTACGTAGCATTTACGCCACCTCATCTGACTGAACAGCTTGCATTGCCGTGAGTGTGCACAACGTCTAAAAGACGCAGCCAATCAGAATCCTCCATAGCGCTGACACACGAGTTCAGGTCGTGCCAGATGGAAAAAATAAGAGGAGTCAGGTTCATTTCCAACACTGCGTCCTCTTTGGCTCCAGCCTCCCTGTAGTGGGAGGGAGTTTCTCCTCCCTGGTCCTGCAAACTGCTGGACTCCCTCCCACCTCTTTCTGGAAAAGACCCTATTGGGTGTTGCAGGAACCTCCTTCAGGTCAGTTACAATTTAATGGCTGTTTATTGGCTCAGAGGCATTCTTATTCATATGTGGAACACATTTTTATGTTGAGTCCTCTGTGTTCTTTTTTATTATGAATTTAAAGAATGTATAAAGATATCTCATAATTTAATCCTTTTTTCCCATTTCTCTTGCAAATTTTTTTCTAGTCTGACTACTGTGCTTTAATATTTTCTTTGTTTCTTGCTTGTACTTAGTAATTAAGACTATGAATATATATATATATATGTATATGATTGGTATTTATAGTAATGTCTTTTACCAGTTGTATTTGTTTTTATAGATTACCTCTGTATATAATCATCCAATATATTCATATTTTATGACTTAGAAATTGATCTTTATAATTTATAATTTCTTTTTGCTCCTTTATACCCCTTACTACCCCTGCAATAGAAAGATTATACAATCTAGCAGTCCCATTCCTGGGTATGTATATCTAAAGAAAATTAATTTGGTATACGATCTTTATATTTGAGAAATGGAAAAAAAAACTAAGTGTCTACAAAATGATGAATGGAAAAAGAAAATGTGCATGCACACAAAGGAAAGCTATTTGATGGAAATGGAAGACATGTTTATCATTTACAACAATATGGATGGATGTGAGACTCCTTATCATATAAAAAATATGCCAAACCCAAAAAGACATGAGCGACATAGTCTCAGTCATATGTGGACTCTAACAAAGTGCTTCTCATAGATGCTCAGAGTATGATGGTGGCTAACAGAAACAGGGAAGAGTAGGAATGAGAAATTGTTTGGGAAAAGTTGTTTAACAGGTACTAGGTGGGCCAGCACTGTAGGGTAGCAGGTAAAGCCACCAGTTGCAGCACCAACATCCCATATGAGTGTAGGTTCATGTCCTGCATGCTCCACATGCTAATGTGCCTGGGAAAGCAGCAGAAGATGACCCAAGTGTTTGAGCCCCTCTTCCCACTTGGGATACCTAAAGGAAGCTCCAACCCCCTGCTGTTGCTGCCATGTGGGGAGTGAACCAGGAAATGGAAGACCTCTCTCTCTTTCTCTCCCTCTATATCTGTAACTTTGCATTTCAAATAAATAAATACATCTTAAGAAACAGCTATATGTAAGAGGAAGAAGTTCTGGTGTTCCCTTGAATGATAGAGTAGGGTGACTATGGTGATGATAATGTACCATCTATTTTTTCTTAAAAAATAGAGTCTACATGTTTTGCTCATAAGAAATCACAAATATTTGAAGAGATTGATACTTTAGGAAAAAACATGGTGCAATATAAATATGTATAGTTGTTTTAAGTTAGTAACTTTTTTTATTATTATTTGACAGGTAGAGTTATAGACAGAGAGAGAGAGAAAGGTCTTCCTTCTGTTAGTTTACTCCCCAAATGGCCACTATGGCTGGTGCTGCACTGATCCAAAACCAGGAGCCAGGTGCTTCTGCTTGGTCTCCCATGCAGGTGCAGGAGCCCAAGGAATTGGGCCATCCTCCACTGCCCTCCCGGGCCACTGCAGAGAGCTGGACTGGAAGAGGAGCAACCAGGACTGGAACCTGGTGCCCAAATGGGATGCCAGCACCACAGGCGGAGGATTAACCAAGTGAGCCATGGTGCCGGCTTCCTAAGTTAGTAACATTTAAATACATTTAAATTTGATGCAATTTGTGTTACATAAGAGAATAGTACATAAGAAAACAAATATACATATATGTGTATACTCTTGTAAACATTCATGTATTTATATATCAACATATAAACACATGTATATAAGCATACATATAAATTTAATATCCAAAGTGTGGAAATACTTAAATAATTTCAATTGCATTTCTGCATCTGGAGAAATGACTCATATTCATAATTCCCTTATTCCACTCTCCAGTCTGTTATTCCCTTTG
Organism: Oryctolagus cuniculus; assembly: GCF_051225735.1. Lineage (NCBI taxonomy): Eukaryota > Metazoa > Chordata > Mammalia > Lagomorpha > Leporidae > Oryctolagus > Oryctolagus cuniculus. The sequence continues at coordinate 24,037,915 of NC_142885.1, read as the reverse complement.
TCTTCAGAAAGCTCCTATCATACTTATGGCTGTTTCCCTGATGAAATATTCCAGACTTTTCAGAGCTGAATACTTTTGGACAGAAGACTTCCAAATGCCCATAGCAACTGCAGTCCCATGGAAGACCCATCTCCAAGATGTTTTGTAGTCAAGTAGAGGTCAGGAATGATGTTGTATAGGTTAGCCACCCAAAGTGAACCAATACCACCAGTGTCCCCAATGACCAGGCCAACCATATAAAAAGATATTCAAAATCATCTTAAGACATAAGATTGGAAATTCAGTATGGTAAACTCAGGTCCAGGAAGGAGGTTCATAGGAACAATCATCCATATCAAAAGAAAGTTTAATATAAGAATTATGAAGAACTAGGGTTGTACTTCTTATAGAGCTTCTAGGGTTGTACTTCTTATAGAGCTTCTGAAAATATTCAACGTAAAGGAAGCAATATATATATATATATATATGTCAACATCTAAAAGAACATATTGGAAATTTAATAAATGTAAGGAATGAATTTGAGAGACTAATTTTCCATTATTAATGTCAATAATTTTTATGGTAGAGGAAAGGAAAAAATATAAGACAAAATTCATGAAGAGAAAGATGAAGAAATATGTAAATGCTAAAAATATACATGAGTTGTAATAAATAAATACCAGTGTAAACTAACAGAGCAGCATTAGTATTAAAGTGTATCATTCTTGAGCTTATAATTTAATAAATGTGTAAAATATGTCATTACTGTATTTTCTTTTTAATAACCAAATCAATGAATATAATAATTCAATAGAGGGGCCGGCGCCGCGGCTCACTAGGCTAATCCTCCGCCTAGCGGCGCCGGCACATCCGGTTCTAGTCCCGGTCAGGGCGCCGGATTCTGTCCCGGTTGCCCCTCTTCCAGGCCAGCCCTCTGCTGTGGCCAGGGAGTGCAGTGGAGGATGGCCCAGGTGCTTGGGCCCTGCACCCCATGGGAGACCAGGAAAAGCACCTGGCTTCTGGCTCCTGCCATCGGATCAGCGTGGTGCGCCGGCCGCAGCGCGCCAGCCGCAGCGGCCATTGGAGGGTGAACCAACGGCAAAGGAAGACCTTTCTCTCTGTCTCTCTCTCTCACTGTCCACTCTGCCTGTCAAAAAAAAAAAATTAAATAGAGGATCGTAGCTTGAAATAATGTAAACAAACAAACCAAAAATACAGAAAGAAAATAGGAGAGAACGGTAATTCATCAAAAAATAGGGAACAAAAGTAACTCAAATAAAACAAGGTATACAAAGAAATAAGCTTATAATCCTGAATATATTAAGTTATGCATTAAGATTAAGTGATCCTCATGGGGTGGGCATGATGGTGCAATGTTTTAAGCTAGTGCTTGGGACACCTGTATCATATATCCTTGTGCCTGATTTCAGTCCTAGAGATGCCATTTCTCTGATGGTTTCCTGCAAATGGACATGAAAGGCAACAGAGAGTAGCTCATATTTTTGGGTTCCTCCCTACCTACTCAGATTTGAATGGAGTTTCTGGCTCCTGGCTTCAGCCTCACACAGCCATAGTTGTTACAGGCATTTCAGGGGGTGAAACAGCATCTAAAATATTTATCTGCTTCTGTCTCTACTGTCTTGTTATTATGCCTTTAAGTAAGTAAATCCTTAAAAAACAAACAAGGGATCTTCAGATATAATGAAAACCAAATATAGATATACGAATTCTACATGACATGTAACAAAAGTCACATTATAAAAAATTAAATTTATATTTTTAAGGTATACAGATTTCATGTGCTTCATATATATAGATTTAGGAATACAGTGATAATTCACACTATCCTCCCTCCTGACCATGCTCCAACACTTACTCCTCCCTCTCATATTCCCACTCTCAATTTTTGCAAAAATCCATTTTCAGTTTACTTTTTACTCATAAGATTAACCTGTCGCTCCCCCTCTTCGTGGAGGAACGACACAGGACCCTGCGCTGTTCTTTCGTCTGCTCGGCCCTCCCCGGGTTTGCTGCTGGTTCTTCCCGGGTTGGCTACTATCCCTTCCACCTCCGTGGAAGGGCAGTTCCCCCTGGCCACATTCCCCACTTCCGCAGGGGAGCGGCACACCGCCAGCCGGCTCTTCTCGGGGGCTGCACAGGTTCCCTTAGATGTTCCCCATAGATGTTCCTGGTGCATGCCGTCTCTCTCCTCCTTTATAGTCCTCCTCCGCCAATCCTAACTCGGCTGCCCACACGCCGAGTACGCTGCTCTCCAATCAGGAGCAAGTCCTACAGTTTATTAGCTGAACTGGAGGCAGCTGTGCGGAAGCTGTTTACTTCTCTCCCAGCGCCATATTGTGGGAGAGCAGATGCATAGAATAAGTCTTAATTTCAGTAACTTAGTCCAGTCCGGATTGCTCCCCACATTAACCCTACACTGAATTCAACAAATAGAATGAAGAAAAAAAATATTGTTCCTCACCGGTAGAGACAATGGTTGTAAACAATCTAATAGAGAACTTAAAATCCAATGTCTTGGAGTGAAATGGACATTTTGAGTTCTGATGATTGCTTAAATGTACATTTTCTCTGCTATGTTTCATTTGTTGAAAATATGTTAACAAAATGTGTGCTATAATTATGTTACATGAAAATTGTTACAAAAATACACCTATACCTATTTCTTCTATAATCAGTCAAAAATTCTGAGACAAAATATGATAGTAATTGGGGCCAGTGCTGTGGCATAGCAAGTAAAGCTGCAGCCTGCAGTGCCAGCTTCCCAAATGGGTGCCGATTCAATTCCCATCTGCCCAACTTTTGACCCAACTCTAAGCTATAGCCTGGGAAAGCAGTAAAAGATGGCCCAAGTCCTTGGGCCCCTGCACCCACATAGGAGATGGGGAAGAAGCACTTGGCTCCTGGCTTTGGATCCGTGCAGCTCTGGTCATTGCAGCCAATTGGGGAGTGAACCAGTGGATGGAAGACCTCTCTCTCTCTCTCTCTCTCTCTCTCTCTCTCTCTCTGCCTCTGTGTAACTCTGCCTTTCAAATAAATAAATATTTCAAAAACCGCAATGAAACTTTAAAATGATAGTCATTAAATTGCATTGATTTAATTTAATTTCAATCTACACTACGAAGAAAGGAGACATACTTTATTCCCATCAACAGTTATATTTACTGGTTTGTGTGTTAGTCAATATTTCTTATGTATAGTTATTACTTTTTGCTTTTTGTTTTTGTTTTTTACTAAACAAATATATACCTATAAGTGTTCAGCTTCTTTTTAAAAAATAAAGTAAAAATTATTGAAAATTTATTATTCAGATACTATCACAGATAAATTTTTGAATTCTTGAGCAACCTCAATTTTAAACAAGAATAAAGGCAAATTTCTTGGAAAATTAATCCTTTAGTTACCTATACCAAAAAATTAACTACTGAATTTTTTAGCAAACTCATATATGTAAAAGGATAACAAATACACTATTTTAAGTAAAAAAAATATGGTATATCCTCTGCTGAAGAATAGTGTAGTAATACTATATTAACAGTGGTAAAATAAGCATAATATATTTGTGATTAGAAAATGACTGTAAATAATTATATCAACCTATTATATGCAAACATGAATATCAGTATTTTATAAAATAACAGTAAATTCACTTAAGTATAAATATTTATTTATCTTGGAAATGCTTCATCTTTTAATTTTTTTTTTTTTTGACAGGCAGAGTGGACAGTGAGAGAGAGAGACAGAGAGAAAGGTCTTCACCTTTGGTTCAGCCCCAATGGCTGCAGCCAGCATGCTGTGTCTGGTGCACTGTGCTTATCCAAAGCCAGTAGCCAGGTATTTCTCTTGGTCTCCCATGGGGTGCAGGGCCCAAGCACTTGGGCCATCCTCCACTGTACTCCCAGGCCACAGCAGAGAGCTGGACAGGAGGAGGAGCAACCAGGACAGAATCTGGTGCCCCAACTGGGACTAGAATCCGGGGTGCTGGTGCTACAGGTGGAGGATTAGCCTATTGATCCATGGCACCAGGCTTTTAATTGAGTCTTTAATATATACTTGCTTGAGAGGGATAGAAGAAGAGAGAGTGAGTTTGAGAGTGAGAAAAAGAAAACTCCTATCTGCTAGTTCATTTCAAAAATGCCTGCATTTCGGTCCTCAACTGATGCTGAAACTAGGAAGCAAGAACTCAATCCACATACCCCATTTGGGAAACAGGAACTGAACTACCTGGTTCATCACTACTGCACCCAGTTACCTGCATTAGCAGGAATCTGTAATTCAGAGCACAAACAGGTACACCCCAGTATGGGATGTGGTTGTTTTAACAGTTAAGACTAATTCCAACCTAATTGAATATTTTAAGAAAAATCAGCAATTTACATGAAAGATATAGGTGATGTCTCAGTCTGTGGTTTACTGCCCCAGAGCCAGCCAGCAGGGATCTGGGAACTCAATTCAGTTAGCATACAATAAGTATCAAGAACTCAATTATTTGAACCATCAACACTGCCTCCCCAGATCTAAATTAGTGAGAACCTGGAGTCAGAAGGCAGTTATCCAACCCAGGTACTCGAATATGGTTCAAGGTTTCATAACTGCCAGGCCAAATGTCCACCCCTATCCTTCTCTCTCTCATAAGTCCTGGCAATGTTTTCCCTTTGCCTGAAATGCTCTCCTATATCCAACTTCATGACTTACATGTAGAATATTCTATCTTCTGTGTGCTCCAGGTTTCATTATTTTATACACTCTTAATGTTATATGACTAATGAGGAGAAAGCCTCTACCTAATATACTTGTTATGGGAAGAGGTCAACTTTGGAATAGTTAAACACAGGATTCAAGATTCAACAGTGCAGACTTATGTCCCAACTCTGTTGATTACTAGCATGCAACATGCTTTAACTTACAAGCCTGGGATGACCTGAAGACCTAGCTAGCAGATCTAACTAGCACAGCTTCTGTAAGGATCAAGTGATTAATGCATTAATCAAAATACAAATAGCAATAGATCAAACATAACTTTGCAGTAGCAAAGTTAAATACATATAATGATAATGAGTGATTTATCATTGTGGCAATATTTATAATTAAACTTTATGTACCTTGCTTTATATGAATTAAAACTGTGTCAAATGAATCATCATGGCAAAATCTGCAATACTGCTAATAACTAATGTACTTAAAGAAAGTAAATTGTTCATTTTGTCCTGAAAGGAACTAAATACTCTTGGTCCATTGAAGCCTATATACTAAAATTGTATAATGAATTCGAATTGGTAACAATGGGACTGATTTTGACTTTTTTCAAAATTAATTCATGGATTTTGGAATCCTTTGCCATGCTTTTCATCTCACTATTTCTCCTTCACATTTTCAGAAAAAATATACATATAATTGAAAAGATTTTTTCAACTTTTATTTAATAAATATAAATTTCCAAGGTACAACTTTTGGATTATAGTGGCTTTCCCCCATCATCTGCCTCCCACCCACAACCATCCCATCTCCCACTCCCTCTCCCATTCCATTCACATCAAGATTCATTTTCAATTATCTTTATATACAGAAGATCAAACTTAGTATATACTAAGTTAAGATTTCAACAGTTTGCACCCACACAGACACACAAAGTATAAATTACTGTTTGAGTAGTAGTTTTACCATTAATTCACATAGTACAACACATTAAGGACAGAGATCCTACATGGTGAGCAGGTGCACAGTGACTCCTATTGTTGATTCAACAATTGACCCTCTTATTTATGACATCAGTATTCACCAGAGGCTCTTGTCATGAGCTGCCAAGGCTATGGAAACCTCTTGAGTTTGCCAACTCTGATCTTATTTAGACAAGGGCATAGTCAAAAGTGGAAGTTCTCCCTTCAGTGAAAGGTACCTCATTCTTTGATGGCCCATTCTTGGAAAGATTTTTTAATGAGGGAAGTACAACATTGATCTTGTGTCTATCCTTGATTGAAAGTAAAGCTTGCTTACACTGTTGATGGTGAAAAGTCATTTGCAATCTTTACAACTTTCCTCTTCAATCTGACCTTTGCAGCACACCAAAAATGGAATGTTTGCACACCATGCTTAAATTCCATTTTACAATATGGTGTGTCATTCTTTCTCAGCATAGCATAGTCGTTTTAGGCAATTGTAAGCTTGACACCTGATTTCACTTAAACAGCTCCTTCCCAGAGCATAATTAGTAGTGCATTTTTTACAAAGGCACATCCACATGGCACAGATGGCATTCTTCATACCAGACAAGAAATGATGGAGTTGGAAACCAACCAAATCATCGGCAAAAATTGTGAGAATTTCCTCCTGTGGAAGGAAAATGTTCCTTCTCTTCCAAATTGCATATGAACATATGCTAAAACCTGTTCTTCACTTTTCTATTTCTTCTCTTCTTAGTGCATTATTACTGCAATTTGTGCTCATAACCACATTTTTGTTTAAATTTAGTGATGCCTATAACACTGCCCATTTAAAATGTTGTAGCACTCCATTTTTCAACTATATTAACAGGGATTTAAAATAATTTCCTTGGATGATCTCACACCTTTTCATTCATGTATTTATTCAAAAATGTTTACTGATCACTGCAAACTCCCAAGTACAGTCAATGGTTGCACTAGGGCACTTCAAAAGGTTCATAGAAAAAGCAATTAAGAAGTGACTGCTTTGGAGAAAAAAAAAAGTTGAAATCCATGCAGTTTGTTCATTGCATACATTTTCCATGAACTTGTTGGAGATCCTTCTACATATGGCTTTCAAAACTTTTGTGTAGAAAAGATGTGTGACCAGGGTGTAACCATTTGATAGCATCTTGAAGCCCAGGTAAACATCTGGAGATTATTCTACACTATTGGGATTTCTTGGCAAAGGAAGGGCCACGAAATGCTCTGTCTTGGCCAACAGGTGAACAAATGTGTAATTTTTTTTTGACAGGCAGAGTGGACAGTGAGAGAGAGAGAGACAGAGAAAGGTCTTCCTTTTCCATTGGTTCACTCCCCAATGGCCACTGCGGCCAGTGTGCTGTGACCGGCGCACTGTACTAATCTGAAGCCAAGAACCAGGTGCTTCTCCTGGTCTCCTAGGTGGGTGTAGGGCCCAATCACTTGGGCCATCCTCCACTGTACTCCTGGGCCACAGCAGGGAGCTGGACAGGAAGAGGAGCAACCGGGACAGAATCCGGCACCCCAACCAGGACTAGAACCAGGTGTGCCCATGCGGCAGGTGGAGGATTAGCCTATTGGGCCATGGCACAGGCCCAAATGTGTAAATTTTAAATTTGCTAAAGTCACCACAAGCTACTTAATAATGTGAAGGACTGACTACACACAGCAAGAGAGGCCTGGAGAGCAGGAGGAACAGCTGGCCTCTCTGGTTTTCCCTAAAGGTTGCTCCAGGGACACAGGGTTCCTGTGTCCTCCTGCCCAAGTATCCCCATAGAAACTCCAGTTCTGGTCCATACAGATTTATTTGTACTTTGTTTTTTAAACCGAAGACAAGCTTTCTCTTTTATTTAAAGTTTTCCATGTTTATTTGAAAGGTTGAGCTTTAGATAGAATGGGGTGGGGTCAACGGGGAGAAACAAGGAGATCTTCTATATGCTGGTTTACTCCCCAAATGGCCACAAAATCGAGGGCATGGCCAGGCCAAGGCCAGGAGCCAGGAACTCATCTTGGTCTCCCACTTGGTTGGTAAGGTCCATTGTACTTAGATCCATGCCCTGCTGCCCTCCCAGGCACATTGGCAGGAAGATGGATCCAAAGCAGAGCAGCCAGGACTCCAGCAGGCAGTCTTCCATGGGCTGCTAGCATGCAAGTGGCAGCTTAACACACTGCATTATGATGGCAGCTCCAGAAGACCTTCCTTTAATTTTGAACATCTTCATTAAAAATTATCTTGGACAAGGGTGAGCATTTAGCCTAGCACTTAATACCCCAGTTAAGGTGTGTCTTAATTCAGTTCAATTCATATTCAATTTCTGGCTGTGGATCCAGATTCCAGCTCCCTGCCAGTTTGCACCCTGGAAGTCAGCAGGTAATAGCCCAAGCTCTTGGGACCTTGTCAACCGTATGGGAGACCAAGACTGAGTTCTGACTCCTGCCTTCAGCCTGGCCCAACTCTGAGTGTTGAGGAATTTGGAGAGTACACCAGCAGATGGTTAATTTCTCCCTCCCTTTCTCTGTCTTCTCTCAAAAAAAAAAAAAATAAACATTTGAGAGTACTTAAGTCATTATTAAATTATTTTATACAATTATATTATTGGTTAGAAAGATTAATACAGACAACTAAAATTGCTTAAAATTATTTATAAGAGACAATGTATTATCTAATAACATTTCACATAATAGGATAATAAACATGTGTTCATGTACTACTGTAAATAACTGAAGCATAGTTACTTTTCAAATAAATCATGTTTTTATAAAAAAGATAATCATTTAGGTCTTTTTTTTGCCAGAGTGTTTTGGCTTTCCATGCCTAAAATCCTCTCATGGCCTCTTTAGCCAGATACGAATGCCTTAAGGACTGATTCTGAGGCCAGAGTGCTGTTTAGGACATCTGCCCTTCTATGAGTCTGCTGTGTATCTCGCTTCCCATGTTGGATCGTTTTCTCCCTTTTTTATCCTATCAGTTAGTATTAGCAGACACTAGTCTTATTTATGTGATCCCTTTGACCAAAAAAAAAAAAAAAGAAAGAAAAAAGAAAAAGGACCTAAATGAGAGACTCTGTGAGTGAGATCCCAGTAGAAAGAATGGGCCATCAAAGAAGGAGGTACCTTTCTCTGAAGGGAGGAGAGAACTTCCACTTTGACTATGACCTTGTCTAAATAAGATCAAAGTCGGCGAAATCAAAAGGCTTCCATAGCCCTGGAAACTCATGACTAGAGCCTAGGGAGATTACTGACGCCATAAACAAGAGTGTCAAATTGTTAAGTCAACAACAGGAGTCACTGTGTACTTACTCCTTGTGTAGGATCTCTGTCCTTAATGTGTTGTTCAATGCAAATTAATGCTATTTCTAGTATTGAAAGAGTATTTTACACTTTATGTTCTGTGTGGATGCAAACTGATGAAATCTTTACTTAATATATACTAAATCAATCTTCTGTATATAAAGATAATTGAAAATGAATCTTGATGTGAATGGAATGGGAGAGGGAGCAGGAGATGGGAGGGGTGGGGTTGGGGGGGAATTTATGGGGGGAAAAAGCCATTGTAATCCATAAACTGTACTTTGGAAATTTATATTTACTAAATAAAAAAATTAGCATTTTTGTGGACTTTTCAATGACCTGTTATCCATCTAAACAAAAATGCAACTAAGTACTTTCCTAGTTTTTTGTCAAAGTAGAAAGTTGATCATTTTTAACATTATAATTTTACAAATGTATAATATATAACAAGTAAATAGTAAATATATGTGATATTTTAAAATTTCTTATCTAAGAAATCTGAACATTCCAACTGAAAAAAAAATTTAAGGATATGATCAATGATGTTTAAAATACAATTATCGGCCTTCAATGTGGCTCAGTAGGCTAATCCTCCACCTGCGGCACTAGTACTCTGGGTTCTAGTCCCGGTTGGGGCACTGGATTCTGTTCTGGTTGTTCCTCTTCCAGTCCAGCTTTCTGCTGTGGCCCGGGAAGGCAGTGGAGGATGGCCCAAGTGCTTGGGCCCTGCACCTGCATGGGAGACCAGGAGAAGCACCTGGCTCCTGGCTTTGGATCAGTGCAGCACGCTGGCCATAGCGGCCAATAGGGGGTGAACCAACGGAAAAAAAAGAAGACCTTTCTCTCTGTCTCTCTCACTGTCCACTCTGCCTGTCAAAATAAATAAATAAAAAAAATTTTTAAAAAAATTTAAAATACAATTATGAAAGGTCAGCACTGTGGCTTAGTGGGTTGAGCTGCTGCCTGAAGAATGGGCCTTCATGGAACTGTAGTTCATGACTGTAAAATGCTTAGCACTGGGGGCAGCTTTGTGGAGTAGCTGGTTAAGCCTCCACTTGAGACGCTGTTGGAGACCCTGCTGCTGCATTTCCCATCCAGCTCCCTGCTAATGCACCTGGGAAAGCAGCAGAGGATGGCCAAGTGCTTGGGCCCCTGCTTCCATGTGGAGACTCAGAAGAATACCCTGGCTCCTGGCTTCGTCATGGCCCTGGCTGTTGCCACCATTTGGGAAGTGAACCAATGAATGGAAGATCTCTTCTCTCTGTAACTCTGCCTTTCAAATACAATAAATAAATCTTCGTGGCTGGTGCCATGGCTCACTAGGCTAATCCTCTGCCTGCAGCGCAGGCACCCTGGGTTCTAGCTTCTGTCGGGGCACCAAAATCTGTCCCAGTTGCTCCTCTTCCAGTCCAGCTCTCTGCTGTGGCCCAGGAAGGCAGTGGAGGACGGCCCAAGTGCTTGGGCCCTGCACCCGCATTGGAGACCAGGAGAAAGAACCTGGCTCCTGACTTCGAATCGGCTCAGCGTGCTGGCCATGGCAGCCATTTTGGGGTTGAACCAATGGAAGGAAGACCTTTCTCTGTCTCTCTCTCTCACTAACTCTGCCTGTCAAAAATAAATAAATAAATAAAATAATAAATATATGCATATATTATTATATTATATATATTATATATGTTATGTAATACATAACTATGTTATGTATTACATAACATATATAATAAACATAATTATATAATTTATAACATATAATTATATATTAGAATATATAACATTATACTAGATATTATATATCTTAAATATAATATACAATAATAACTATGTATAATATATAATTATCAGCAAACTCAGTAAGATGTTTAATTTATTTAGAAATTGAATAAATACAAATTTAAGTATGTTTTTTTCATCAGATTCAAAACAACTATTGCAACTGTTGACATTTTGACATATATGAGGCAATGGCCATTGAACAGAATGTGAATTTGCAAAAGAAATCGGTGATGTGTACCAAAAGTCTTAGCAATAAAGATTATGTTTATTGTATACTCTTGTCCCAAATAAGCACTTCCTAAAAAAATCTTTCTATGGAAAAAATAGGTTTCAGAAGGGCCTATGGAAACTTTTTCTTAGGGAAACTTCAGGATAGAAAAGTAAATATCTAACAGTACAGTATTCATTAAATAGTATATGATAAATCCATATGAAGACACATACTGTTTAGCTATAAAATATATTTACATTATTAAGCAAAAAAAAAACCTTGCAGAGCAGAATGTATGATATTTATATATCTCCACTATTTTTCAAAAACATGCTTATTTATTTTTTAAATATTGATTTATTTATTTGAAAGAGTTACACAGAGAGAGCAGAGGCAGAGAGAGAGAGAGAGAGAGAGGTCTTCCACCCACTCGTTCACTCCCCAATTGGCCGCAATGGCCCAAGCCAGGAGCCAGGAGCTTCCTCTGGGTCTCCCACAAGGGTGCAGCACTTGGGCCATCTTTCACTGCTTTCCCAGGCCAAAGCAGAAAGCTGGGTCGGAAATGGAGCAGCCAGGTCTTGAACTGGTGGCCATATGGGATGCCAGCGTTTCAGGCCAGGGCGTTAACCTGCTGCACCACAGCACCAGCCCCAAAAACATGTTTATACAGATACATTTCCTCAAGCCTGTGTTACGTGAGCGAAGCCATCTGTTTGACTCACATAAGCGTACCTTAAAAAGATTGTGGAAATGGAATTAAAAGTTAAATTTATTTTGGTTCAAAACATGTTGAAATTTATATATACATGGGTTATTTAAAAAGTTCATGGAAAACATGTATTATGAGAAATACATATTTCAAATGTTATGCACCAACATAAACTTATCTTCTACTTCTATTTCCCATGAAATTTTGAAATCCATCAGAAAAACATGGTGTTCCTGGGAAATATCTGCCCATTATTTAATATATTGTAGAGATGCTAAATCTGCCTGAAGTTACTAAGAAAGAATGTGGTCGTGATTAGACACTTTTTCATTTAACCTCTCTGCGTTGTAACCGATCGTCACATTTAAAGAAACTATTTCCAGGTGTTGTGCAATCTGTGATACCGAAATCAGAGCAGAGAGTGTCTTCTTGACGCGGTGGCTCACCAGCCGGTGCCCTAGGGCCAGTTGAAGGGGCTGCCCGCCAGCAGCGAGTCCCGGGCTAGCCTCTCGGCGGGCGTCTTGCCCACCAGGCGCAGCAAGTGGAGCTGCGCAATGAGGGGCGCCTGGAGCGCGTGCAGGGCCATGCGCACTGGGGCTGGGACGGGTACTGGGCGCGCAATACTCCATGAGCGCCACCTGCGCCTGCTCCTGCAGCCTTTTCGCGCGCACAGAGGCCGAGAGCGCCATGACTTTGAGGCACCGGACTCCACCGAGTCCCCCTGCAGGCGGCCCATCTCGTCCACCTGCTCCTGGTCCAGGAAGGCCACGCGCGCTCGGCCGGCAGTGGCGCCCTGTGCAGGCAGGGGCAGCGCTAAGAGCAGCCGCGCCACCAGCGTTCTCACCTGGTCCATGCCCAGCGCCGCGCCGCCGCCGCCCGCACCTGCCTCACCTGCAGCTGCGCCATCAGCTCCCACACTGGTTGCCTGAGAACGAGTCTCCGCCTCCTGCACCTGCCGCGCCCGCAGCTGCACTGGGAACAAGCCTCTGTCCGCCGCCGCTCCAGCACCCAGCCTGGAGGGCTGCTGGAGGAGGCGGCCAGCGCTGCCAGGCAGCGATTGCGGGATGCGGCCGCGCTGCAGCGCTGCGGGGCGGCAGGAGGGAGAGAGAGAGAGAAGGGCAGGGAGAAGACAGCCAGAGCTAGGCTCTCTCAGAGTCCCCCCCATCACAGCTCCGGGAGATCCCGGGTAGGGAGGGGGCCTGGGGTCTTCCCCAGGTGGGACTGGGAGCTGGGGCCTCGCCCGCAGCAAGCAGGTGAGGTGGGAGGAGGGAAACCGAGGCAGGGAGGGCTGGCTGCCAGGCAGGGCAAATTAAGGAGCCTTAATGAGCCCGCACACCTGGCCTGATAGAATCCATGAGCTCCAGCCTTGGGCCGGCCTCACGCAGGGCACATTACCAGCCCTGGAGGGGACTCGGGGCTGGAGGTGGGACTGAGTCCTGCGGGGGTGGGAGTCAGCTGTCCAGTAGGAGTGGCCAAATGGGGCCCAAAAGTGCTGCCCTGGTTATAAGCCCCGCCTGCACCACTCCTCCCCCCATCCTACCCCAGGGCCTTTGCACCTGCTCACCCCCCCTTCTTCAAACCCCCACCCCCAACTCTCCCACCTCCAGCCCAGGCTGGGGCGTGGGGTTCAAATCCCACCCACAACTCCCTCTTTAACACCAACCCCCAAATTAACAAATCTGCTTTAGAGCAGCATTGGCCATGGAGGAAGGGCTACCCTGGTGGCAACTGAAGCCATGGGCTATTTACTGAGGGCCAACTGTACGCAGGGACCCTGGGGCACAACAGTGCACAAGACAAAGAGAGTCCCTGGAGAAGTCATTGGGTTCCAAAGCAAAGTAAGGGGTTGTGAGCTGTGATGGTGGGAAGCCGTGCATGGGGTGGGGGGTGCAGCACGTGGCTGTAGTCGTGCCAACCTGAGGGCCGGGCCAGCGGGATTTCAGATAAGCCACGTGAGAAGAGGGGCACAGGTGAACCCCCCCAAGCTGAAGGGAGTGGCTTTTCCAAGGGGCTCTGAGCCGACTTTATCAGCTTCCCTCACAGACCCAGTGAGGGGGGAGGACTTCGAAAGCACGAGAGACTGGAGTCAGACCCTGGGAGGAACCGGCAGACAGAAAGCAGGTATGGGGTGCGCATTTATCCTGAGGCTGGAACCCCCTCTACCCCTACCCCGAGACCACCGCCCTCCCTCCCCGTGTGGAGCCTGGAGAAACTGCAGGGCATTGGAGTTTAGGGCCACGCTGCTTGGACTGTGTCTGCCCTGGGCCAGGCTGGGGCTTCTGGGGAGGAAACAAGAGTGGGGTCCCCATGGGCTCAGGCTGCCCAGCTCCTGCCTTAAGCAAACAGAGGCAGGGGTGGGAGCAACGGAAACCAAATAAATGTGTGTTTGTGCGTGTGTGTGCATGTATGTGTGTGTGTCTGTGTATTTCTTCAGGACGCAGTGGCCAGGCCTGGGCAGGGGACCGGGCCCTGGCCACAGCTGTAATTGGATTCCTGAGCCAGTACAGGGTGCAATGGCCCTGGTCTTGTGGTTAGCAGGTGCCAACCCCAGGCCCCACCGGCCGACTGCAGGGAGGATGGGGGCCGCTCACCCTCCTTCCGCAGGCAGCGGGGCTGGGGTGCCATTCACCCACCTACCACACACCCCCACCAGGCTGCAGCAGGGCTGGGGGCCACTCACCCTCCTGCACAACCCCCCTGGAAGCACTTCTTGAGCCGGCAGGACTGGCACTGGTCACGCTGATGTTGGTCCATCTGACAGTCCCAATTGGACCTGCAGGTGTAGCAGTGTTAGAAGCCGATTGTCTAATGAATATACAGTGTGTGTGTTTTTAAAGCCTGATAATTTTAGACATAACTTTCTCCACGTTTTATATTTCTATATTTTAGTTTTCATGTATCCATTTGAAAGGCAGAGAGTAATTCTACTGTGTGTGTGGCAGGAACCCAATTCCTTGAGCCCTCCTGTGCTGCCTCCCAGTGTCTGCATTAGCAGGAAGTTGAAGACAGAAATGGAAACAACACTCAGACTCCCCCATTCCATTGTAGCAAGGTTGTCTCAAGGGGATTCTTAACCACTTGGCCAAATGCTAGCTCCTGCTTACTACTTTTTAAACACCACTCTCTTACATTACATAGGCCCAGGATCACAAAAATTACCAATTCCAATGTTGGCAAAGTCAATGAAAATGGAGCTCTCACAAAGAAAATGAAAGCCAAGCAAATTATTTAATTAGAAGTATTAGCTTGAATAAAATAATACTTTGAGTTTCGTGTTTCATCAGGTTAGATAAGTGATGGATTTTCAATAGCAATATACACTGAACATAAAAAAGATGTACAAATATTTTCAACCATCAGTATTACACATTTGCAAAAGCAGTGGATGCTTGAATAGTTCTACAAAAATGTGTTCCAAAATCATGTGATTAGTCTTTAAATAAAGGAAATGAATGTTTATCTCAATGAACCATTTCCAAAAGGGCAGAAATACAAAATAAAGCCCCTAACAGGAACTGGATATGACAATAATTATCTTTGAAAATTCATTTTGTTTTAAGAACTGTTTCTGAAAACTATATTTTTTAAAAAGTAAACAATATTTTAATGGGGAATTACTAACCATGATATAATAAAATATTTTCTGGAATTCTTGATCACAATTTGAAGCCAGATTTAATTTAAAAAGTTACTAAAGGTGGGAAATAAGGCATACAAGAAAAACTATTTTTAATTTTTAAATGTATCTATATCTTTAAGCATATCAAATGCCAAAATGAGATTATTGAGAAAACACATGGTAATAGAGAATTATTAGATTTATTTCAAAAATTCTTATTGAATTTTTATAGGCTCTCAAAACTTGATGTAGCAATCTATTTTTTCTGGGACCACGTTTGTTCCTTTGTCCAGGCCTGTTAGCATTATTTGGCAAAAGTTGAACGTTGAGGTACACGTGAGAGAATTATTACTCAGTTTTCCTGGCCAGTTTTAGGTAAGAAATCAGGAAACAACCACAACCACCACAACAAACACCACTTTCTCAAGAGCATTTGCAGATCAGTTCTGCAGACTTCAAACGTTTTCAGGTTTGGAATGTTTAGACTACCGCTCTCATGCTAAATTCTCAGTGGCTTTCTTTTTATTTCTGAATTGCTTTTTACAAACAGAATGCAGCATAAGGAACAGACAGCAAAATACACTGTTCCCCAGATGGTTCAAATAATAACTATGCCAATTGTTTGTATTTATATTGCAAACATCATATTTTCACCTAAGTATCACTTACCTCAAATGTTAACTGAATAGTTTTATAGAATTGTTTTTTAAGATTTGTTGTCTTTGAAAGGCAGAGTTATTCTACAAAAAGAAATAGATATCTTCAATACAAGCATAATTTTTATTCCTTCAAGTGATAGAGAAGTATGTTTTGTACCTTCAATTTGAACAGGATCTCCCCAAAATTAGATATATTGTTTACCAGTGTGATAAAATGTATTTCACAAAGAGAAAATATGATACAAAAATATAATTTACTTTATTTCTTGAATACTCATATATGTCTTTCTAGACTAAGAATAGAATCAACATGTTTTTGTCAATCTAATCATTCTGAAACAAAATCAAATAATGAGTAATTTGGAAATGTTTATGAATTATTTTTCTGTTTATTTCTATGGGGGAAGGAGGAATGATGGTAATGTTTCCAAATTCTTCTGGTTAAATGTGGAACAGTTAAAAAATAACATGATATAGTTGTAAGTAGGTCTTAGGTAAAAAATGCATGTGCAACCATGCATGACATGAAATGTATTAAGTTAATACAATCCTTGACTTTTTTTTTTTTAACAGGCAGAGTGGACAGTGAGAGAGAGAGACAGAGAGAAAGGTCTTTCTTTTTCCGTTGGTTCACCCCCACAGTAGCCGGGATCCAGGTGCTTCTCCTGGTCTCCTGGGCGGGTGCAGGGCCCAAGCACTTGGACCATCCTCCACTGCCTTCCTGGGCCATAGCAGAGAGCTGAACAGGAAGAGGAGCAACCAGGACAGAACTGGCACCCTGACTGGGACTAGAACCCTGTGTGCTGGCACTGCAGGTGGAGGATTAGCCTATTGAGCCACAGCGCCGGCCTATAGTCGTTGACTTCTGATACCTGTGGTGTCCATTCCAATGAAGATTCTGATTGGCTAGCTCATGGTAACATCAAGGACTCTGGTTGGTGTGACTTTAAAACAACTATTGGATTGATTCACATATGTTAAACATAAATTTTAAAATATATGACTACTTTACTTATTAGTTGTGGCAGTTACTGTTACCTGTTCCCTTTTATCTTTGCTTTGTAAAACACACAAAAACATTCATTTGCCATATTCTTCAAATTAAGAAAATGGTTTACTGTATGATGATGTTTAGATTCTCTTTGATCACCCAAGGATTGATTTTTTTCTTGCCATAATAAATCTACAAATGAAAACCTGTGACTAATTAATGATCTTGATCTAAATTAGCACAGAGCAGATGAGTCTGGGGCACTCTTAGATATGAATATTAAAATCTATAGAAATTAAAGAAATTACAATGGGGAGACCAAAATTATTTATAAAGGATCATTTATTAAACATTTTTCACAAAATACAAAGATGGTTGTTCTGCAAGAATACATCACATATTAAAAAATAATGTGTTTTTACTGAATTTAATTTGAAGACGTTCAGAATTGTTTTGTCTATCCCCTTGGGGAGCCCATTTGGCTTTGCTCCTTGTCTGACACCATTTCTAAGAAGGAAGAAACATTTTCTTGTTAATTAAGTCATATTCATAACAGCTTTAATTTTATAGAAATAAAATCAGGGGCGGGCGCCGCGGCTCACTAGGCTAATCCTCCGCCTAGCGGCGCCGGCACACCGGGTTCTAGTCCCAGTCGGGGTGCCGGATTCTGTCCCAGTTACCCCTCTTCCAGGCCAGCCCTCTGCTGTGGCCAGGGAGTGCAGTGGAGGATGGCCCAGGTGCTTGGGCCCTGCACCCCATGGGAGACCAGGAAAAGCACCTGACTCCTGGCTCCTGCCATCGGATCAGCGCGGTGCGCCGGCCGCAGCGCGCCGGCCGCGGTGGCCATTGGAGGGTGAACCAACGGCAAAGGAAGACCTTTCTCTCTGTCTCTCTCTCTCACTGTCCACTCTGCCTGTCAAAAAAATAAAATAAAATAAAATCAGACAGTGCCTGCCACAACAAAGCTCTCTCCACAAAGTAACTGATATGCCTATGATCCTATTTTTTTTTCAAGCTACAAGATAGGACAAATCAAGGAGGAGCTAGGTAAGTTGTATAATAACATATTAGCAGCAGTGATAGTAAATGCAACATAATGTTTGTTTTGTCTGTGGTACAAGAATATGTCATATCAGACTACTGTATGTTTCTCTACTTGTACACAAGTAAGTGCATACGGATTGTCTCAGAATGACACATGCATAAAAAGGCAGGAAGCTGGCCTGGCTGGCATTATCAGTGCCTATTTTCATCAGCTAATATGAATGAATTGCTAAAATTAGTGAAGACAGGAAAATGACTTAAGGATAATATATACAGAGTTAAACTGCATCCTTTTTTAAAAATCTGAGTGATCTCAGGCACTTTTGCTGTTCAGGATAAAAGGTTTTATGTTTTATTCTTGATGGCGATTTCTCAGTGCAAGCAAAAGCAAATACCTGCCCACTGTCATAAACATGAACTCGTACATCTGAGAGGGTAAAGTAAGTTCATCTTCAACGTTTTCACTCTGGAAGCATCTCGTGTAGAAATGTGTCATAATTTGTTCTTAGTACCCATTTAATTTTTCAGTTCAAGCAAAGGCAAACATACCTGCTCACTGTCATACACACAACCAAACATCTCTGGACTATTCAAAGAAAATTCACCTTCTGATTTTCATCATGGAAGCATCTTTGATAAGTGGCACTTCCTTCTTCTATAAATCATGCAAAACAGACCCATGATGCCTGAATTTAATAATATTAAAATCATGGCCATGGCCATCTCTCTGTGTAAACTCTGTTGGGTAAGGCTTCGCATCATGGTGCTTCTTTCCTGAGAATGAAGCTGGTCCTGTCTGTGTGGATCATAAGTGTGCATGCTCTGAGCTGTGGTCGCCGTTGTGGCTGTCTTCATTGTCCAGAGAGTCCCCTGTTTGCTGGAGCATGGCTGCACCGATCCCTGACAGCTCTGAAGGGAGCAGGGTTCCTTTCTTCACGTTCACCAGTTCCTTTTCTCAGGCAGCAGTGCCCGGCTGGCCCAATTTTACCCTCTTCCACTTCATCCTCCTGTTCTGGAACCACACTTTCACCTTGGACAAAGAAAGGAAACACACGAAGCAAAACAGAACATTAAATTAAAGTGCTTTCTCCTTTTGGTCTGCCTAGGAGAACCAGATTCTCAAAGGTTTACATGAAGACACCATGGAAGAGGGTAAATATAAAAATAATCCCACCCTGAGTTTAATCAGGTTGCATGTTTGTGATAATAATTTATAAACATTCAGAAGATGCACACAAATGATTACCTTTCATATTTAACAACAAAGGTAATTCATTGTAGTATTACCTCACAGTTTTTGCTTTATGGATTTAAAAATTAAAAATCACAATAATAAAGAGAAGTAGACAAGAAAGGGCTTATCATTCAAGATGTCTCCAAGGTATTTGGTTCTGCTCTTGCATGATAAACCTGTGATGGGACCTATGTGCATACGTAGTCAGGAGCTGCATCAATAGGTTGAATGTTATGTGAATGTTCATCTTAACACACTAATGTGAAAAAAAAAAACTGTTTTCCAAGGTTGTATCAGTTTAGTTTTCTTATTCATTCCAGGGCATAAAAGTTCAAGTTCACCCAAATCTTTGCCGGCATTTGGATTTACCAGGTTCAACTTTTTTTTTTTTACAACACAATGACAATAAATGTTGTCTTACTGTGCTTTTATTTTGCCTTTCCTGTTTTCTAATGGAGTCAAGTATCTTTGAAGAGTTTAGGATCCAGAGTTGGTGTCCATGTCCCATGTTGGAGCACCAGGAGTCCTGGCTGCTCTGTGTCCAATTCACTCCCTGCTGCTGCACCTGGGAAGTGCTGCCATTTGGGGAGTGAGCCGATGTATGGAAGGCCTCTCTCTCTCATTTCTCATAGATAAATTAACTTTGTTTTTTAAAAAAATAATGGCCCACTGTAGTGCTTCTATGAAATACCTCCCTGTATCTGGTATGAATTCTTTTTAAAATTAATCTTACTCTTTATGGACTTTAAAATGTCTGAGTCCTAATTTAATACCTTCAGTTGTATGGAAGCTACTATCTTCTCTGTTTGTGCCCTCCCCTTTTCTTAGAGTATTTGTTGATGATCAGAAGCTCTTAATGTATTTATATTTACACACTGTTTCTTTAATGGTTAGAGCTATTGAAGCATACTCTCTGCTGAGGCCACAAATGTATTCTACATCTTCCAAGAGTTTAAGGTTTGCATTTCAAATTGAACCTGTCAAACCAGGAAGTATTGATTTTAGTATGTAGAGGAAAGCAAATGCTTCCATTTATTCTGTATGAGTAACAAGTTGTTCTTGGGGCCGGTGCTGTGGTGTAGCGGGTTAACACCCTGGCCTTAAGCACCAGCATCCCATATGGTGCCAGTTCGAGACCTGGCTGCTCCACTTTTGATCCAGCTCTCTGCTGTGGCCTGCAAAAGCAGAAGATGGCCCAAGTCCTTGGGCCCCTGTACCCATGGAGAAGATTGGGAAGAAGCTCCTGGCTCCTGGCTTCGAATCAATGCAGCTCCAGCCATTGCAGTCAACTGGGAAGTGAACCAGTGGATGGAAGACCTCTTTCGCTCTCTCTCTGCCTCCCCTCTCTCTGTGTAACTTTCAAATAAATAAATAAATAAATATTTAAAAAGAACAAGTTGTTCTAGGTAGCTTTTTACAAAAGTCACCATTTTCTCAGTGATCACTGTTTCAATTCCATCATCAATAAAGCTTCCATGTAGAAAGTGGCTTCAAAAAGCTCACAGAAAATGGAATTAAATGATAACTTCTTGTGTTCCAAGAGGTTTCTGAGGGTTTTTTTTCAAGATTTATTTTATTTATTTGAAAGTTATGCTAATGGAGACAGAAAGAGAAACAGAGAAAGAAAAATCTTCCATCTGTTGGTTCACTCCCCCAAACAGTCAGATGAGCCCACAACCATGTCCGGGTCTCCCATGTGGGTGCCAGGGAGTAAGTACTCAGGGCATTGTCTGCTGCTCTCCCAGGTGCATTAGAAGGGAGTTGAATCTGAAGCAGAGCAGCCAGAATTCAGGCTGGTGCTCCACATGGGATGCTGGTGTTACAAACAGAGGCTCAGTGCCCTGCACAACAGCACTGGCCCCATCCATGAGCTTTTGAAGGCCTCTCATATGCACAGCTTTCTGCTCTACTCTGTTCTGTCCCTGGGTCAGTTTTTACCTGTGAGAACATCATATTTTTATTCTTGCTGTAATTTTGTACCAGATCTTTGTATCTGATAGGGACAGGTCTGCTTCACCACCAAATATATTTCATTCTCCTACACCAAATATATTTTGAATGTTCTGCATTTCTTTTTTTTTATTTTTTATTTTTTGGACAGGCAGAGTGGACAGAGAGAGAGAGACAGAGAGAAAGGTCCTCATTTGCCGTTGGTTCACCCTCCAATGGCTGCCATGGCCAGCCGGTGCACTGCACTGATCTGATAGCAGGAGCCAGGTGCTTCTCCTGGTCTCCCATGGGGTGCAGGGACCAAGCACTTGGGCCATCCTCCACTGCATTCCTGGGCCACAGCAGAGAGCTGGCCTGGAAGAGGGGCAACCAGGACAGAATCCGGCACCCCGACTGGAACTAGAACCCGGTGTGCCAGCGCCGATAGGTGGAGGATTAGCCTACTGAGCTGCGGCACTGGCCTCTGCATTTTTATATTTGAAATAATCTCAATTTCTGTGAATACACAGTGCCAATGGGAATGTGATGAGAAATAACTCAAATTTCCAAAGACATATTTATATCTGCAACCTTCAAATCACATGATTCATAAAAGTTAGTATAAATTCCTTAGACATTTACACAATTAAATATTGAAATTGAGATGATTCTTAACTAGGGATTGTCACTGCTTTCACTGCTGGGCTCAATTAACATCATGTCTCATTTATTACCTATCTATACACTAGTCCATTTGACAAAAATAATACAATATAGTAAAAATTTGATTTAAAGTTCAGTGGTGAGGGGCCAGCACTATGGCATAGCATGTAAAGCCACCACCTGAAGTGCCAACATCCCACACGGGTGCCAGTTCAAGTCCTGGTCACTCCACTTACAATTCAGCTCTCTGCTATGGCCTGAGAAAGCAGTGGAAGATGGCCCAAGTTGTTGGGCCCTGCACCCATATGGGAGACCCAGAAGAAGATCCAGACTCCTGGCTTCAGATTTGCTCATCTCTGGCCATTGCTGCCATTTGGGGAGTGAAATAGCGGATGGAAGACCTCTCTCTCTCTCTCTCTCTCTCTCAGTCTCTCTCTCCCTCTCTCTCTCTCTGCCTCTGCCTCTCTGTAACTCTCTGCCTTTCAAATATAAAATAAATCATTAAAAAATATTTGATGAGAACTGACATTATTTCTGCTTACTAATCATAAGGATCACTACATGCATCATGTTACAGCATATGTGCTACATGTGCTTTATTTCTAATACACTTTCCCCTCATGTTGTGAACATTATTTCTATGTTATAAATGAGACAATTGAGGTAAAGTTTACATGAACATGACACAGATGGAAACTCTAACCCCAGGATTTAATCTAACACCAGGATTTAAACACCTACGTCTTTATCTGGCTCCAGAATTGGGGTTTGGTTTTTTTATTTGAATTCTATCTCAAACTCCTGTTTTTAGAGCATTCAGGATAAGAAAGTAAAGTACAGGATTGTGAAATGCATGAGCACCATCCATATGGTGACTCTCATTCACGTAATTCCTCCACTTGCTGTGACTGGGTTGGTAAATGGGGCGCTATTTTCCTGCCCTGTACTTTAGGTAATTACACTACTCAACCTAATCACCGTGTGAGCTTGACAGTGCAGGTTGCATTAGATCTGTTGCACATGAGCTGGGTACTACTCTTGGCTTCACTTCTGAGTTTTTGTGTGAATTTGGGAAAACCACACTTTTCTCTGTCTCAATTTTCATATTTGTGATATTGGAATAATGAGGCTTTCAAGATTCTCCATAGGATAATTTCTCCATTGACCATTCCAGATGGGGGAAAAAAAAAAAAAAACACGTAAGTCATCATCATAATCACTGTCACCAAGACTGAAATGTTCATGCAAAATAATCTTGACAGGAAACAAAAAATGGGAGGAATAGAGTTATTGAAATCCATGCTTATGTTCTTCTCTAGGAGAGGAGGTACAGTAATTCTGTAATACCAGCATCCATCTGTCATGTGCAATTTCACGTGAGAAAATTCTAAGAATGTAGGGATTTTAGGAATACGACTTTGTATTTAAAAGAAAGTATGTCCATTCATTTTCTTTCTCATCATATGACATTTTACCATTTAATTTTTAAAAATTATTTGTTTTTATTCATTTGAAAGGCAGAATGAGACAGTGAGAGTGAAAGAGATTATCTTCCATCTCTTGGTTCACTCCCCATAACCACAGGAGCCAGGAGTGGGCCATACCATAGTCAAGAGCCAAGAACTCCACCTGGGTCTCCCACCTGGGTGGTAGGTACCCAAGTAATTCAGCCATCAACTGATGCCTCCCAGGGTGAGCATTAGCAGGAAGTTGTATAGGAAGTGGAGGTGTTATTGGAATCCAGGCACTTTGCACATTTGCATTTAATGTGTATAATATCTGGTCTCCTAGGCTTTACATTAGAGAAGAAAACAAATTATATATGAATCTATAGTGTCTCATAATTTCCTAAGGTGGCCACAGTGAATTAGGTTAATGGGAAGCTGAATCTATATAATGTCATAATACATATTTATATTGTACCATAAATGTATGACTTTTGTAGAAACAACCGTAACACCAAACATCTGGATGAAATCTGAAAATTTCAGTGACATATCCAGATATCTCTACACATCTGGAATTTTTAGATTTAATGTTCCAACTGCTTCCATTTTTGTCTGGGCACTTGAAACACTGTAGACACTGTCTAACAAATATTTATTCACATCATAAAGATGTGAAAACATGGAAAGAATCATTGTAAAAATACAATTTTCAGATTTAATCCTATCCCAGTGATTAAAGTGGCTCTGGCAGTTAATGTAGACAACCCAATGTCAACAGGCCCTGCAGACTTAACCAAGTAGTTCAACGGCAAAGTGGGGAGTTGAAGTGAAGAATTCGAACCAAGGATGCTTTAAGGTAAGAATGAAAAAGAAAGAAAAGAAACCCTCTCCACTTCTCCTGCCTGCAAGGATAGACATATGTCTGCCTGCCAGTGGGGTCCCTCAGCTAGTTCCAAGCCACCAGTGAACTCTGCTCTGCAGATCTGCAGCTGTGCGTTGAGGTTGGGGGTGCTTGATGGAAGGAGTATAGGGATAGAATACATTGCATGACTAACAATTGAAACCCTATTTATTGGGCTGCCTCTTGCCTTTATCATTGATTTTAGCACAAAGCTGGTGATAGATGAATCATTTTTCTGTCTCTATAGTTTTCAGTTCTGAAACTTGTTTTTCCCCTTTACAAATCAATCTTGTAAAACAGGCTCTTTGATGTAGTCATACAAGTTTTACTATCCCACTTTTTTTTGCATCTTTATTTATTTCAAACACACACATATGGAGAGGGCAACAAAGAGGGATCTCCCATACAGTGGATCACTCTCCAAATGCTAGCTACTGCCAAGGCTGGGACAGGTTGAACCAGGAACAAAGAATTCAGTCATATATCCCAAATGTGTGGCAGAGACTCAACAACTTGAGATTTCACCTGCTGCCTCCCAGGATGTGCATTAACCAGGACACTGGAATCAGGAATGGAGGTAGGACTTCAACCCAGTCACTTTAATTTGAGATTGCAGGTGTCCAAAGCAGTCTTAATCTCTACACCAAATGCCTCCCTCCACATGTTTTTAAGAAAACTGAATACTCAACAGCTATTGTGAGCCATGGATAAATAACATGTTGAACAATAAATAACTCTTGTTGTGACAAATAAAATTTGATGTAAGAAATGTTAATCTCTTGATATTATTAAAACCAATCTTATGAAATCTCATTCTTCTTTCCAAAAAAATGAACCAAAGTAATAATTCATGTGATGAGCAAAGTTGCTAGAAGTTTCATTCCTTTGAACTTGATCTTTTTGAAATGTCACAGCCATAATAAATGCTAATAATTTCTTCTTACCTGATGAAGTTCAATGAAAATTACTTATTTCATTAACATTTAATTACAATGGAAACATGCTACTTCGAATAACCACATTTCCATACAAGGTGAAAAAATACGTACTGCTTTTAGTTATTCAAAGTGAAATATCATTTATATGTGACTTTAGCAAATTGAGTGAAAATATCAAAACTAAGTTACTTGTTTTTTTCCTTTACTTTGTTATAAAATTCCTAGCTGGTATTAACTGAAGATATGAAATCTTTGTATTCAAAGCAATTACTTTATTTCTGTCTTTTTCTTTTTTTAACTTTAATATAATAAATATAAATTTCCAAAGTACAGCTTATGGATTACAGTGGCTTTTTCCCCTCATAACTTCCCTCCCACCCGCAACCCTCCCATCTCCCACTCCCTCTCCCATTCCATTCAAATCAAGATTCATTTTCAATTATCTGTATATGCAGAAGATCAATTTAGTATGTATTAAGTTAAGATTTCAACAGTTTGCACCCACACAGAAACACAAAGTATAAAGTACTGTTTGAGTACTAGTTATACCATTAATCCACATTTCTGTCTTTTTCAAACTAACAAGACCAACTAGAATGACAGCTTTTTTTCTCTTATCATCTTGCCTAATCTCTCAATGATGTTTAAAAGCAATTAGAGAGCTGAGGAGGCAAGATGGCGGAATGGGAAGGGAGCACACTGATAGTCCGGGGAGAGACAGTTTAATAAGAGTGGAGATACTGCAGATTCAAGGAAGAGTAGGGGAGGAAACAGCAGAAGAAACTCTTCCGGAATGTGTGATTCACAGCGGACCTGCGTGGAGAGTGTGGGAGCCCACAGTTCGGGACACCAGCGGCAGACTCAACACACCAGCACTGGAACGCGAGGTGAACCAAACCTCAATAGCCCGAGACACCGGCAGGCAAGCAGAGAGAGGAGACTAGAGGGAATGACCCGCAGGGGGGGAAAGTTCACCAGGCTAACTGGAAGAGAGAGAGAGAGAAAAAAAAAGGTGACTGGTACGGACACGGGTTTCTCTCTCTCCGCTCACCTCTCAAGGGCGAGCAAGACAAAGAGCAGGCGCCATCTTGGACATACGTCATAAGCAGAGCGACCTCAGGTCTGCACCGGCCCTGAGCCTAGCAGAAAAACCTGACTCTGGGCGGGGCAAATTAACAGGAGATTAGGACCTAGTAAATTTGTGGTGCTACTGAACTGAGACTGTGAAAAAAGAGACGGTGGGGGAAAGAACTCACAGAATTCACCATGCCAACAGAAATGAAAAAAGAGCGGGCGTAGCCATCTTAATATCAGACAAAATAAACTTTACCACAAAAACTGTTAAGAGTGACAAAGAGGGACACTATATAATGATTAAGGGATCAATTCAACAGGAAGATATAACAATTATCAATGTATATGCACCTAACTACAGAGCACCAGTTTATCTAAAAGATTTGTTAAGGGACTTAAAGGGAGACTTAGACCCCAATACAATAGGACTGGGGGACTTCAATACTCCACTCTCAGAAATAGACAGATCAACAGGACAGAAGATCAACAAGGATACAGTAGATTTAAACGACACTATAGCCCAAATGGATCTAACAGATATATACAGAACTTTCAATCCTACAGCTAAAGATTTTACATTCTTCTCAGCAGTACATGGAACCTTCTCTAGGATTGACCACATACTAGGCCATAAAGCAAGTCTCAGCAAATTCAAAAGAATTAGAATCATACCATGCAGCTTCTCAGACCATAAAGGAATGAAGTTGGAAATTAGCAACTCAGGAATCCCTAGAGCATACACAAACACATGGAGATTGAACAACATGCTCCTGAATGAACAATGGGTCATAGAAGAAATTAAAAGAGAAATCAAAAATTTTCTGGAAGTAAACGAGGATAACAGCACAACATACCAAAACTTATGGGACGCAGCAAAAGCAGTGTTAAGAGGAAGGTTTCTATCAATAGGTGCCTACATCAAGAAATTGGAAAGGCACCAAATAGATGAGCTTTCAACGCATCTCAAGGATCTAGAAAAACTGCAGCAAACCAGACCCAAATCTAGTAGGAGAAGAGAAATAATTAAAACCAGAGAAGAAATCAACAGGATTGAATCCAAAAAAAAAATTACAAAAAATCAGCCAAACGAGGAGCTGGTTTTTTGAAAAAATAAACAAAATTGACACCCCATTGGCCCAACTAACTAAAAAAAGAAAAGACCCAAATCAATAAAATCAGAGATGAAAAAGGAAATGTAACAACAGACACCACAGAAATAAAAAGAATCATCAGAAATTACTACAAGGACTTGTATGCCAGCAAACAGGGAAACAAACCTATCAGAAATGGATAGATTCCTGAACACATGCAACCTACCTAAATTGAACCAGGAAGACATCGAAAACCTAAACAGACCCATAACTGAGACAGAAATTGAAACAGTAATAAAGGCCCTCCCAACAAAGAAAAGCCCAGGACCAGATGGATTCACTGCTGAATTCTACCAGACATTTAAAGAAGAACTAACTCCAATTCTTCTCAAACTATTCAGAACAATCGAAGAAGAGGGAATCCTCTCAAATTCTTTCTATGAAGCCAGCATCACCTTAATTCCTAAGCCGGAAAAAATGCAGCATTGAAAGAGAATTACAGACCAATATCCCTGATGAACATAGATGCAAAAATCCTCAATAAAATTCTCACCAATAGACTGCAACAACACATCAGGAAAATCATCCACCCAGACCAAGTGGGATTTATCCCTGGTATGCAGGGATGGTTTAATGTGCACAAGACAATCAATGTGATACACCACATTAACAGACTCCAGAAGAAAAACCATATGATTATCTCAATAGACGCCGAGAAAGCATTTGATAAATTACAACACCCGTTCATGATGAAAACTCTAAGCAAACTGGGTTTGGAAGGAACATTCCTCAATACAATCAAAGCAATCTATGAAAAACCCACAGCCAACACCCTATTGAAGGGGGAAAAGTTGGAAGCATTTCCACTGAGATCTGGTACCAGACAGGGATGCCCACTCTCACCACTGCTATTCAATATAGTTCTGGAGGTTCTAGCCAGAGGTATTAGCCAAGAAAAAGAAATTAAAGGGATACAAATTGGGAAGGAAGAACTCAAACTATCCCTCTTTGCAGATGATATGATTCTTTATTTAGGGGACCCAAAGAACTCTACTAAGAGATTATTGGAATTCATAGAAGATTTTGGCAAAGTAGCAGGGTATAAAATCAATGCACAAAAATCAACAGCCTTTGTATACACAGACAATGCCATGGCTGAGGAAGAACTTCTAAGATCAATCTCATTCACAATAGCCACAAAAACAATCAGATACCTTGCAATAAACTTAACCAAGGATGTTAAAGATCTCTACGATGAAAATTACAAAACCTTAAAGAAAGAAATAGAAGAGGATACCAAGAAATGGAAAAATCTTCCATGCTCATGGATTGGAAGAATCAATATCATCAAAATGTCCATTCTCCCAAAAGCAATTTACAGATTCAATGCAATCCCAATCAAGATACCGAAGACATTCTTCGCAGATCTAGAAAAAAATGATGCTGAAATTTATATGGAGACACAGGAGACCTCGAATAGTAAAGCAATCTTGTACAACAAAAACAAAGCTGGAGGCATCACAATACCAGATTTCAGGACATACTACAGGGCAGTTGTAATCGAAACAGCATGGTACTGGTACAGAAACAGATGGATAGACCAATGGAACAGAATTGAAACACCAGAAATCAATCCTAACATATACAGCCAACTCATATTTGATCAAGGATCCAAAACCAATCCCTGGAGTAAGGACAGTCTATTCAATAAATGGTGCTGGGAAAATTGGATTTCCACATGCAGAATCATGAAGCAAGACTCCTACCATTCACCTTACACAAAAATCCACTCAACATGGATTAAAGACTTAAATCTATGACCTGACACCATCAAATTCTTAGAGAACATTGGAAAAACCCTGCAAGATATAGGTACCGGCAATGACTTCTTGGAAAACACCCCAGAAGCACAGGCAGTCAAAGCCAAAATTAACATTTGATATTGCATCAAATTGAGAAGTTTCTGTACTGCAAAAGAAACAGTCAGGAAAGTGAAGAGACAACCGACAGAATGGGAAAATATATTTGCAAACTATGCAACTGATAAAGGGTTGATAACCAGAATCTACAAAGAGATCAAGAAACTCCACAACATCAAAACAAACAACCCACTTAAGAGATGGGCCAAGGACCTCAATAGACATTTTTCAAAAGAGGAAATCCAAATGGCCAACAGACACATGAAAAAATGTTCAAGATCACTAGCAATCAGGGAAATGCAAATCAAAACCACAATGAGGTTCCACCTCACCCCGGTTAGAATGGCTTACATTCAGAAATCTACCAACAATAGATGCTGGAGAGGATGTGGGGAAAAAGGGACACTAACCCACTGTTGGTGGGAATGCAAACTGGTGAAGCCACTATGGAAGTCAGTCTGGAGATTCCTCAGAAACCTGAATATAACCCTACCATTCAACCCAGCCATCCCACTCCTTGGAATTTACCCAAAGGAAATGAAATCGGCAAACAAAAAAGCAGTCTGCACAGTAATGTTTATTGCAGCTCAATTCACAATAGCTAAGACCTGGAACCAACCCAAATGCCCATCAACAGTAGACTGGATAAAGAAATTATGGGACATGTACTCTATAGAAATCTATACAGCATTCAAAAATAACGAAACCCAGTCATTTGCAACAAGATGGAGGAATTTAGAAAACATCCTGCTGAGTGAATTAAGCCAGTCCCAAAGGGACAAATACCATATGTTCTCCCTGATTGGTGACGACTAACTGAGCACCAAAGGGGAAATTTGTTGAAGTGAAATGGACACTATGAGAAACAGTGACTTGATCAGCTCTTGTCCTGATGGTTGATGTACAATGTAATACTTTATCCATTTTAGTATTTTTTTGTTCTAGTACCATTGGTTGGACTCTGTAATTAACACAAAATTATTCTTAGGTGTTTAAATTTTAACTGAAAAGTGATCCCTGTTAGGAATTTGGAAAACATTATGTTGAGTGAAATAAGCCAATCCCAAAGGGACAAATGCCACTTGTTCTCCTTGATAGGTGACAACTAACTGAGCACCAAAAAGGAAACCTGTTAAAGTGAAATGAACACTATGAGAAACAGTGACTTGATCAGCCCTCACCCTGACTGTTGATGAGCAGCTTAATATGTTATCCCTCTTAGTATATTTTGTTTGTTCTACTTAATACTTTTGGTTGAATACTGTAATCAATACACAATTCTTCTTAAGTGCTGAAACTTAACTGAAAAGTGTTTGCTGTTAAATATGAGTGGGAATAAGAGAGGGAAGAGATGTGCAATTCGGGACATGCTCAAGCTGACTTACCTCAAACAGTAGAGTTAGAAACATACCAGGGGATTCGAATTCAATCCCATCGAGGTGGCATGTACCAATGCCATCTCACTAGTCCCAGTGATCAATTTCTGTTCACAATTGATCGTAATGATAGGACTAAGAACCAAAGGGATCACATAAACAAGAATAGTGTCTGCAAATACTAGCTGATAGAATCAAAAAGGGAGAGAATGATCCAACATGGGAAGTGAGATACACAGCAGACCCATAGAATGGCAGATGTCCTAAACAGCACTCTGGCCTCATAATCAGCCCTTAAGGCATGCGGATCCGGCTGAAATGCCCATGAGAGTATTTCAGGCATGGAAAGCCAAGACACTCTGGGGGAAAAAAACCTAAATGAAAGATCTCCGCGAGTGAGATCCCAGTGGAAAGAATAGGTCATCGAAGAAGGAGGTACCTTTCTCTGAAGGGAGGAGAGAACTTCCACTTTGACCATGGCCTTGTCTAAATATGATCAGAGTCAGTGCACTCAGGGGGCTTCCATAGCCTTGGTAGCTCATGACAAGAGCCTAGGGTGATTACTGAGGCCATAAACAAGAGTGTCAATTTGTTAAGTCATCAACAGGAGTCACTGTGCACTTACTCCTCATGTAGGATCTTTGTCCTTAGTGTGCTGTACATTGAGATTTAATGCTATAACAAGTACTCAAACAGTATTTTTCACTTTATGTTTCTGTGTGGGAGCAAACTGTTGAAATCTTCACTTAATGTATGTTAAACTGATCTCTGTATATAAAGAGAATCGAAAATGAATCTTGATGTGAATGGAAGGGGAGAGGGAGTGAATAAGGGGAGGGTTGTGGGTTGGAGGGATGTTATGGGGGGGAACCATTGTAATCAATATTCTCTACTTTGGAAATTTATATTCATTAAATAAAAGTTAAAAAAACAATTAGAAACATCACTATCAATATACATTATTATAATTAACAACTTCTGCTTTCCCCACCATCTCAGGCATATCTATCAAATGTATTCAGTTAAAACAGTGAATCTCACCAAATTTATGAGTAAAGAACCATAGGACATTATCAACTTATTATGGTTGAATCTAATTGAATTAATACTGATATATTCTGGTTGTTATCAGCATATATGTGAGCTCTCACTGATCATTCATTTACTAATTTAGAGACTACTCCCTTATATCTAAAATCATTATAAGAATTCACAAAGATTATCATTACTATTGTATGAGTACACATTGATTCCTTTCCCCAAAATAGTCAGTAATTTCAATAACTGGAAGGAAGCAAACAACTAAAAAGTATATATTATGCATAATAATTGGGAATGATAAAATGATTTAAAGTATAACATTTACTTTAAATTGAATGCATCTCTGAGTTTTTTGTAAGTTATGGGAATTTGGAGATCAAATAGCAGACTTTTATAGACAAAGTCTCCAGAAATAGTTCTCTTTGGCCTGAGTTCATTACCTTTTAGAGCAACTCTTGTTGAAATTAAAGATGTCAACACAAAACTTTCACTGGCTTTTCAAACTTTCTAGAATTTTCTCATGAAATAAAAAAATGCATGCAAGGCTAGTGTGAAAAGAAGTGCAGGAAGTGTCCTCTCACAGCCAAAGCTCCTTCTGTAGCATCACACATAAACCATGACATTTGGCTGTGATCCACAATAGCCATCAGAATGTACCTGCTGACTTGTTGATTAAGTGCAAATTAATGTTTTAACTGCTTATTGAAGAAATTCAGGAGCCAAGTATGGAAAATTCTTAGACAATGCTGTCTTCGATGATGTTGTCCTTTCATTGTACTAAATTGATGAATGCTCATGATAGCAAAAAGTACAACAAATTTCAATTATTTAAAAAAAACTCATTTTATATGTATATGTACACATATATATGAACACATATTCACAGACATGTAGGTCTGTGTGTGTGCTCAGAAATATTTCTTCATCTTTATAGCTGTGTGTCTATCATCTACCTATCTACCTCTCTATTATCTATGCAGGTTAAGAATAGCACTTTTAAAGAAAAAAGAACATTCTCAAGGGCAGTAGTTAGGATATGACCTTATTTTTCAGAGTTTTTGTCTTTATCATTTCAAATTTGAATATTATGGTTATGAACCAGTTACTTATTTCTCAGTCTTCTACTTCATATAGGCAATATTTTTGAAAATCAGTGTATGGAAGGTTTGAAATATTGGTCGCTGTATAGCTTTTTTTTTTTTTTTTTACAGGCAGAGTGGACAGTGAGAGAGAGACAGAGAGAAAGGTCTTCCTTTTGCCTTTGGTTCACCCTCCAACGGCCGCCATGGCCAGCATACCGCACTGATCCAAAGGCAGGAGCCAGGTGCTTCTCTTGGTCTCCCATGGGTTGCAGGGCCCAAGCACTTCTGCCATCCTCCACTGCACTCCCTGGCCACAGCAGAGAGCTGGCCTGGAAGAGGGGCAACTGGGACAGAGTCCGGCGCCCTGACCAGGACTAGAACCCGGTGTGCCGGCGCCGCTAGGCAGAGGATTAGCCTACTGAGCCATGGCACCAGCCAGATCTGTCTTTAATGTTACTATTTCTTAAATTATTTTTTTACTTACCATAAACTTTTTGTGTATGTGGAACCTACACAAAAGAAGCAACTGACTTTTACTCCAGGTAAGTGTTAAATACTGATCCAAAGAAAGAAACACTATTATAAAATCATTGGTAAGAAAGACCATCTCAGAACAGTTGAACAGACAATATGGTGGCTCACGGAAACAAAATCAATTAAACTAAGTGTTTTTATAGTAATTTACATAAATAAATCTAGAATGGAAAAAATTCTGTTAAAAATGTGCAAAATTTTTATGTGGTGTACAAAATTATTTCCTTTTTTATACTCATCCAAAAAAAAAGTGGATGGCTATGTTGAAAATACTTGGCATTGAGCCACTGAATGATTTACAAGTAGCAAACAAAACATAATCCTTCTTATTACCGCCAATGCAGTATAATCCAACAAGGTGGGGATTTTCCATTTATCTTGGCAGAGGTATTGAGTTCTCAGTATGTTTATTCCACTCATTTTAGCTGCTTTAAAAATCCACAATATTGCACCTTTGATTAGCACTGTGGAAAAGATTTTGTGAAGTGGCAGGATCTCCCACTACTTCTACATTTGGCAGCCTTCACTCTGTAAAAATGTCCTTTTTACCACTCCCTGTTAAATTCCCATGCAGCTGTTTTCTCTTTCTTCCCCCTGTCAGATACCAGATATCTGGCAGGAGACTTCTCCAAGCTTATCTGGATGAAGAAAAAAAGCCAGAATAAGCTCATCAGACTTAAAAATGCCTTGGCACAGGAGGATCTTTAGACCGACTGGCTCTTCAAAATATTCTAAGTGGCCCTGCCAATTGAAGATTATTAGCCGTGGCTCTTGGGCATGTGGGAGGATAGGTCATAAGCTGGAAGCTTTGAGTTAGAAGCTGGAGAGTGACTGCAGTGATAACTGCTCCACAACACAGCTTTAGAATTAAAAGACTTGAACCTCATCTTTGCTCTAAGGTTAGCATTTTTAGAGGAGCTGGTTTTCAATATGAGCCTCTTGTTTTCTTCCTGGTTGACCAGGTGGATTAGGGAAGAAGACACCATTTAAGAGTCTGCCTTCTTTGAGAAATTTCACAACCACTCTTACAGATGGAATTCTGAAAATTTGAGAGATATTTAGGGATTTAATGCATCTTAGGTTTTTTCTAAAATGAGAACCAAGGATTGCAAGCCTTCAGGATGACATGCATAAGGCTTATTATGAAATGCATTCAATAAATAAGGTAGAGGTAGCTAAAAATGACATCAGTTATAGAAATGGATGTTTCATAGGTAATCACAATAAATTTACGTATGAAAACCTGTCAAAGACTAGTTTTGATTTTAAAGTCAGTTGTCATTTAAGGGAAAATTATTTCTCTTACACAATCCTACCATGGAGCTAGATGAGTTAACACTTACTGTTTTTCCCATTTGCAGGATAGAATTTCTTTGTACTTCAATCTTGAAAAGCTTTGGCAAAGTCAAGACAAGCATTTGTTAGATTTAGAGGATCCTATTTAAGTGAAGGAAAACATTGATCAGTATGAGGTTTGATACAATATTCCTTTGTGAGTATGTGTAAGTTCCTGTACTAAATCACAGTATTTCAAAGTGTGCATTGAAGAATGCAAATGACGAGAATGCATATATGTAGTTAGATTTTTTAAAGATTTGTTAATTTATTTGAAACTCAGAGTTATGGAGAAGCAAAGAGAGGGAGAGAGAGATCTTGCACCCTTTAGTTAGAGCATTTAAAATGTGGAAATCCTGCAAAACAGTATCACTCAAGAACAAGATGAGGATTACATGATAAGCATGTATGGCATTAGTGAAAAATTAAAGTAATTGAATATCTATACTGTAGTTTGAACATTTGTACCTTCTAAAACCCAAATGTTAGAATCCTGTCTGTGAAGGTGACCACATTAAAAGTGAGGTCTGAGACCCACACACTGGTGCAGTGGGCTAAGTATCTGCCTGCAACACTGTCATCCCATATGAGCTCAAGTTCAAATCCCAGCTGCTCTACTTCCAATTCAGCTCCCTGCTGAAGGGCCTGGGAAAGCAGCAGAAGATGGCCCAAGTTTTTGGGCTCTGCCACCCACCCACACAGGAGACCTAAATGGAGTCCTGGACTCCTCGCTTCAGTGTGGACCAGCCTGAGGCAGTTGTGACCATTTGGAGAGTGAACCAGCAGATGGAAGATCACCCTATCTCTCTCTACTTCTCTCTCTCCCTCTCTCTCCCTCTCTCTCTCTCTGCCTTTCAAAAAATTATTTTTGAAAAAATAAGGACTTTTGAGAGTGATTAGCTCATGTGGGCAGAGCACTTGTGATTGGGCTGGGTGCCTTGTAGAACAGGCCCCAGAGAGCTCAGCCAAACCTCTCACCCATGTGAGATGGTTGCTGTCCAGGAAGAAGCAGGCTCTCACCAGACAGGAACTCTGCTGGTGTCTTAACCTTGATCCCAGTCTTCAGCTGTGAGCAACTAGTTTATGCTGTCTGTAAACTACCAAGTCTATGGGATTTTGCTCTGGTAACCCCAATTGACTAGGAAAGGCAACTTCCCAATTTAGGAAGGTAGGATTCTGTGTATAACTCTATGTCTATAACTTTAAGAGCCCAATCTTCAGAAAATAAATTGAAAATATTTTACTGGATGAAACCCAGGCATTTTGGAGAAATATATATTTGGGTTACTAATGATAGAAAAATTGATTGTTCAAACCTACAATATTTCTTCTGATAAGTTCAGCACAGTAAAATTCAGCCCAGAGAATAAAAATAAAGCCTTTAGAATCTGAAGATGCTGTACAGGTGCAGAAGGATAAGAATAAATTTATATTTGATGAAACCAGGAACATATTCGTATATGATCCTGTCATTCTTCTCTTGTGACATTCAATGCTGACCACAGTGTTGTTACTAGTTCAGTTTTTGCCTCTTCTATGTGTTCAGGAAGTTACTTTTCTAGCTTAATGTAACAATATTTTACATCTAATACCTGGCTCAATGTATATTTGTATTATAAAATAATTAGTTGACATGTATATCAAAGATTTTCCTCCTGTGGTTGATGGTTAGGTTTTGTATTTTATGCTAAACACTCTTTCATATGCATTATAACATAGACTTCTAAGGAAAAGAAACAGCATGCAATTTTAATCTCCATGTTGTGTCTTGAAAAGATTGTTACTTACCTAACAATACACAATTCTAAATGGCAAATCTCAGAATTCTAATCAGAGTTCTGCATAACAATTCAATTCTTTCTGAGGAACCCTGAGGACTTACTTTTAATTGGGAATTTACATTCCACACACATTCATCTCCTTTTCATGTTATCTTGCAAAACTGCACCTAAATATTTGTGGAATAAATATAATCTGCATAATATCAACTGTTCAGTTCTTTGAAAACATAATTGTTACTCAAGTGTTTTGCTGTTTGTTTTTTCCACCAAGGCCATGCTTAGATTATTCTAGGAATGTCTGGCAATGACATAATCTCCTTCTCCTGTCCACACTGAGTTTGATTGTATGACTTTCTCTGGACAATGAAACTAAATTAGCCAATATGATTCAAGCAAAACTTGAGAAACCTTGCATGTTGCAGCTTTCCCTCTCAGAGCTCCTAGAAATGCTTCTACAACCACCTGAAGATTGGGATTCCAGCCTATCCTGGTAGAAGATGGAAACACACGCAACAGAAATGCGTTGTTTTAGTGGAGGCCCAGCCAGCTCATAGTCAACCCACAAGCCAAGTACAGATTCATGAGGAAGCCAGGTACTGCTGGCAATAAAACTGGCCAAGTAATTCCAGTCCAAATCTGATGCACAAGATTGTGAGTGAATTACAGCTCGGTATCCATTAAGATCCAGCAATGTGTAGAGTGGTTTGTTATACAGCATTGGCTTAACATCATGGCATTGAAAAGGGACTTCAAAGAAGTAAATAAAGTTGTGTGTGCATGTATGTGACATATGTAGATATATCATATTTACATATCATTATTTTTCAATAGTGTTAAGTCATTTAGGAAAAAAATATCCAAATACCTTCAAAACCTCTCAAACTAGGCTTATAGAATTACTTTTCAAAAGGAATTATGCTCAGACAAAAGTGAAACCTCTGTTGAAAGCCTAGATAGCTGGGGAAAACCAAGATCCCCAGGTTAGTAAACACAAGAGTTTCTACTTTGTTCTTCACTGAAGGCTCAGTATTACAGCCATCATTACATACACTGGAAGCAAACTCCAATTTCCAACTTCCTTCATGTATTATATAAAACACAGTTAGCTTTCCTGGAGTTCACTGTCTCTCTATAATGACAGAAATTTGTGGTTCTCCCTGCCTATTGTCCTGTTCCCAGTTAAAAAAATAATTAAACAAGAGCAAAACACAGGATAGGCTTTAGTCTAGCAGTTATGATGTTGGTTGGTTGCATTCCATATTGGGTTCAGCTCAGCTCCTGGCTCCAGATTCCTGCTAACATAGATCCTGGGATGCCACTGTGGTAGCCTCAGTCAACGACTTCCTTACTACTCACAGGGGAGACCTGGATTGGATTCTTGGCTCCCAGCTTCAGCCCCCAGCCGAGGATCATCATGTACACTTGGGGTATGAGCAAGCAATAGTTGTATCCCCTCTCTCTCTCACTCTCTGCTCTCAAATAAGTAAATAAATAATAATTTTTTAGAAATTAAAAAACAATAAAACAAATGCCCCCTCTCTTTCTCTCTGCCTCTCAAATAAGTATATAAATTTTTAAGTAAACAATTTTTTAGAAATGAAAACATAGTGAAACTATTGTCTGATGATATAGATTTTGGAACAGGTTTTCTTGCATGCCATAAGCTGTACACTTATAGATGGAACTTTGTGAAGTTCAAGGGAAGGAAATGTTATGCTCCATAAGTTAGGTACTAGTCATGATTAATAAAACACAAACTGACAATGTATAAAAACACATGAAAGTGTTCCTGTATGCATTTTCCCCACCCAGAAGTAACCTAACAGGCTTGAGATGTAATATTAACAGAGGAAAGATGATTTAAGAAATTAGATGAACAGTTTTCTCACCTAAGATATGCATTCAAATGTCTGCACCCTGTTGATATTTCCTTGGTTCCAGTGGGATCCCGGAGGAGGTGTGTACAGTGAAAGAGGAAATGAGAGTCCAGCCCTCCAAGTGCCAATAATAACTGCACTGTCCATAAAGATCTTTGCATTTGACTTTCAAGAATGTTTATCTAAAGCTGAACAACTGGTAACCGTAAGTCAGCTAGATTCTCCCAGGGCAAGTCACAGCCCTTACAAAGAGTGTGCTGGGAGCATCATAAGAGGAGACCATTTGTCATCCAAATAAAATTCAAGAAGGGGATCTAGGAAGTAATTAATACAAAATTAATGTAATAGTACTCTTTAGGTCTTACTATTTGAGATCCACAAATTTTTAATAATTCCAAAGTATTCTCTGAGTTTGTAGCAGAAATTTGCATTACCAAGACCAGCACAATTTCAAAAATATTTGGAGTAATGGGACAAAAATATTCATGAGTGGTCTACGTGCCCTTGTATTCCATCATTTCCTTTACGTTGCACCATTTGATGATTTCTGAACCTGAAACATTAATGTGGGTCATGGCCCATGCAAGCATTCAAGGGCCAGTGCATGAACTCGCAATGACTTCTCACCTTCTGCGGTTCCCAATGACATCATAAGTGGAGATGCCAGAGAGCCTCCATGCTGGGAGTTTTTATTTGGAAGCTGGACTTAGGAGACTCAGTATGGAGAGTGAGCAAATGAGCATTTTTGTATCATGCCATTGAGGCTCGGAAGCTAATGTGTTAGCGCAACATAACATACCCTATTCTGACCAATACAGGAAACTACTCAGGGGTTGTCGACTTTCTAACATGCCAAATAGGAGATTTTGAAAGGATACAAAATTCCTCACCACATTCCATCATTATGTCAAATAAATATTTTCACACACACCTCCCGACCACCAACAAATACAGAAAGAATGTTATTGCAGAACACAGAATTCTTCTTTAAACTCAATAAATGTAGGGTTTTTTCCCCCATAAAATCACTCACCAATTTTTAATTTTTTCATTTTGCTGGGTAAAAATACTTAATCATTAAATAGCACACCTTTCTTCCTTTTGATAATTAAGAACAATGATTCGGATATTTTAAAAATGGTACAAGAGGGTTATTGAACCAAAGCAATGAAAACAATCCCTGGCAATGCCCAGCTTTACCTGTCTTTTGGTGAGATCCAGATTCTCTGCTATCTTGTATCTCCTCAGTCTAGTCACATAGTTGTGATGGGCAAATTCTGCTCCTAGTCCTTGGATTTGCTCTTGGTAAATGCTGTCCTTTCCTTCCTGGGTTTGCTGTTGACTTCAGACTTGTAATTTCCTTCTTGGGATCTGAAAAAAATTAGTACCAACTCATTCATTCAAATATATGTAATCATGTGATTTACTGTATTCATCATGGCTGAGTTACTGCTTTCCCAAGTGCTGTGCTAGTCTTGGGACAAATGGAGAGCAGAAGCAGTAAAATACTCTCACCTCCATCATGGGCAACACATTCCTTGGTTTTCCAATCTGCCTTCAAACAACTGATGACCTAATTGGAGATGTGTCAAATTTTCTCCTTACAAAACATGAACTGTATATAACCACTCATCATACGATATTATAATAAGATGGACAAAATCCTCTCTAGAAGACAATTTTAGATATGAAATTAGTAAGTTCTTAACATGCAGGCTTGAGGTCTAAGTATGAACAGAATGATTCTCCATTTTTAAGCATTATTTATTTATTTGAAAGGCAGAGCAAGTGATAAAGTGAGAGGGAGAGACACACAGAGAGAGAGATCCTCCACCCACTGGTTCACTCCCCAAATGACCACAAAGGTCTTGAGCTGGGTCAACCAAAGCCAAGAGCCAGGAACTCCATCTGCATTCTTCTGCTACTTTCCCAATAGAATTAGCAGGGAGCTTGTTGGGAAGCAGAAGAGCCAAGAACTTGGGTCCCTGCCGCCATGTGGGAGACCCAGATGGAGATCGGGCTTGTTGATTCAGCCTGGCTCAGCCCTGGCCATTGTGGCCATTCAAGGATTGAACCTGTGGATGGAAGATCCTTTTTCTAGTTTCTCTCCCTCTCTATAGAGCACTGCCTTTCAAATAAATAAATCTTTGAAATTAAAAACAGAAGAATTAGAAAATACCTCTATTTAATTATGATACTAAGTATTGCTATGATAACTAAGACACACAAGCAGACTCTTGGTTACCCAAGAAGCCACATTCATCTGATGTTAAGAGCACAACCTCTGCCACTCACCTGCTTATTCAACCCTACTTCCTTCATTTCCTGACCTTTAACCCAGAATTCATGTGAAGATGGTTAAATTAAGTAAATAATTTAGATAAATGCCCGCATATTGTAGGGATTCAATGATTAATTGTAAACTCTAACCTTTAAGAGAGGACTGTAGCCTAAGGCCTTAGTATTTGGAAATAATACATTTAATACAATGAAGAATTAGAAAACTTTTTAAAAAATAGGAAAAGTTTGTTCTTAAAATGGAGCTAAGTCTAAAATGTAAAAGTTTAGAATTCACACAATGGGGCCGGCGCCACGGCTCACTAGGCTAATCCTCCACCTTGCAGCACCAGCACACCGGGTTCTAGTCCCAGTTGGGGCGCCGGATTCTGTCCCGGTAGCCCTTCTTCCAGGCCAGCTCTCTGCTATGGCCCAGGAGTGCAGTGGAGGATGGCCCAAGTGCTTGGGCCCTGCACCCCATCGGAGACCAGGAGAAGTACCTGGCTCCTGCCATTGGATCAGCGTGGTGCATCGGCCACAGCGCGCCAGCCATGGTGGCCATTGGAGGGTGAACCAACAGCAAAGGAAGACCTTTCTCTCTGTCTCTCTCTCTCTCACTGTCCACTCTGCCTGTCAAAAAAAAAAAAAAAAAAGAATTCACACAATGGATAAGTGCATTCTAATTCACAGTGAAAAATAGCTGAGCTCCTACAAGGAGCTGTATGTTATTTTCTGCCAGCCCACAATGAAACAGAAGGTGTAGCTATGATTTCCAAGGCCCAGTGGCATCCAGAGATGAATTTATTTCCCTTGGAAAGGTTTTTTTGGAATGTTTGATGAAATATAACTAATCCTAGTCTGCCCAATTAACTAGAATCAGATAGTATAATTGTTTGTGTGTGACTAAGTATGAGTGAGTGTGTGTATGGGTGAGTGTGTGTATGAGTGAGTGTGTATGTGTGACTGTGAGAGTATACATGTGATATATGTGTGACTGTGTAAGTATGGGTGAGCATGTATGAGTGTGTGCCTGAGGGTGTGTGTGTGTAAGTGTGTAAGTATGGGTGACTGTGTATATGAGTGTGTATGAGTGTGAGAGTATGTGTGTCAGGATGTGTGTGTGTGTGTTTCTTCTCCTTTAAAGAGTCCCAGTAAACAGATAAAGAATCACATCATGCCTAACTGTTAGAACATACAAAATACTATAACTTGTACTCTTAAATGATTTTAATCAAGACAAAATTTACTAAAAACATTCCTTAGCCCATTCTTTAAAATATTATGCCTTTATTATTTACTAGGATGTATAATTTTCTTCATTTGGAGGGTTTGAGAAGCAAATAGCTCAGGTATTTTTTATTTCTGGATGATTAAAAGTCAATAATCTACCTATTTATTTCACTTGCCTTCACAGTAGAAACTGTAAATTATAAAAATAAACAATACATAAAAGTAATGATATAAAATAATCTTAAAATCTGAGACAACCTGAGTTTCCAGCTCATGTATTATACAGCAGTTTGCTTGCATCTGCTGCTGGAAAGAAATGTCTTGTGATCATTCCCTGTTGCAGTCGCACTGGCAAGAAAGATCATAGTCTTTGGGTGAATCTTCTGCAACACATTTCTGACTGCTTTTCTAAAAGGACTTCCCCAATATGAGAAGTCAAAAATCATAGAAGTTCCATTTGTAGGACACTGCTTAAATACCCTTCACAGATAGAATTCTGTTCACATTGACTAAGTAGTACTTGCTTTCCAAAAAAGTAAAATCAGCCAAAGAGAAAATCAGTGCTCTGCAATAAAGTCAACTTGTTGTACAACATAATGATTTCCTCAAATAACAGGGAAGCTCTGATGTAAACATGTTTGAGAAAAATAACATGCAAATGACAAAGAAAGGCTTCCTCTTCCCAAACTGTGTAAATCATATCTCCATTGTCTTCTTCATCATTATTACCATTACTTTATATAGGGAGAGGCTGTGTGCAGGAGGGAGGAGAGAGAGAGAGAAGAAAACATTAAGTGACATTTACTTAGAAAACATACTGAGGCCAGCGCCGTGGCTCACTAGGTTAATCCTCTGCCTGCGGTTCTGGCACCCCAGGTTCTAGTCCCAGTTGGGGTGCCGGATTCTGTCCTGGTTGCTCCTCTTCCAGTCCAGCTCTCTGCTGTGGCCCGGGAAGGCAGTGGAGGATGGCCCAAGTCCTTGGGCCCTGTACCCACATGGGAAACTAGGAGGAAGTACCTGGCTCCTGGCTTTAGATAGGTGCAGTGTACCGGCCATAGCAGCTATCTAGGTGGTGAACCAATGGAAAGAAGACCTTTCTCTCTCTCTCTCTTTCTCTCTGTCTAACTCTGCCTATCAAAAGAAAACATACTGAATGTGAGATCCTATGAGAGGAATGAAATGAACATCAAACAATTTCTGAGTGTAAAATGTGAAGAATTGCTGGCCTAGCCTGTGCAGAGTACACAAGCAAAGAAGGTTGGTAACAAGACTGGTGAAGGCAGAATGGATACAGTAGCAATGATTATTAATAACAGCAGAAGAGGCTTGCATGTGGTGCATAAATGCCTTTCTAGAAGAGGAAGAAGAAGGTGAGGTCAGAGGCACTGATCCTAGTGCATTTCTTGAACAAAAGAGGCTATGAAAGGCAGTGAGTGTAGGATTGGCTTATGTGTGTGGAGAAGGGGGAATGGGGAATTGACTATCTTGCTGAAATAGGAAACTCAAAAATAAAGTATCTTTTAAATACCATTTGATACTATTGTCCCTTTTAGAAATGTGTACACATAGCGTATACCCTATGGTGAAAGTGTGATATGTGACGTATGTGACATGTGACAATCATGAGTAGTTTGCTGTACAATATACTATGAAATACACAGATTAAGATGATATACTACCTATCCAGAAGTACCTTACAATCAAGTTTTGGATAGAAGTGACTTAAAATTAACCATAAATAATTATAAATAGTAGTCCTTGGGGTACTATCAAGCTATCATGTGTTAAGGGTTAATACTTTGGGATACATAACCTTTTTCTTTGCTAAATCAATTTATGGGAAATAGCAATGATAATACCATGAAGTGGGTATTTTGTTAAGCAGTTAAGAAGCTGCTTGGGACACCCACATTGCATATTGGAGGGCTTGAGTTCAAGACCTGGTGCTGCCTCCAATTTCAGCTT
The DNA here is from genome assembly GCF_051225735.1 of Oryctolagus cuniculus. NCBI lineage: Eukaryota > Metazoa > Chordata > Mammalia > Lagomorpha > Leporidae > Oryctolagus > Oryctolagus cuniculus. Next base: position 23,994,245 of record NC_142885.1, on the reverse strand, counting down.
CTTCTGACTCCTATGCTGGGAGGCAGCCCCATGTGCTTGGGGCCCTGTCTCCTAAATGGGAGATGGAGTTTAAATTCCTAGCTTGAGGCTTTGGTTTGATCCAGCCATGCCTACTGTAGGCATTTGTAAGTGTATCAACAAATGGTAAGTCTCTCTCTTTCTCTTTACCTTTCAAATAAACAAATAAATAAAAATTTTAAAAAGGAATTTTAATTCTGCTATTATGTATGCATTTCAGAGACTAACCTAAATGTTATGTTAAGCAAATTTTCCTAGGAGAGTAGCTTTAACTGAAATCTGATATGTTTTTTAAAAGCCAAATTTTAGATTAGATACAAAAAAAATTTCTACACCTACTTCTTTTTTTTTTTTTTTTTTTTTTTTTTTTTTTTTTTTTTGACAGGCAGAGTGGACAGTGAGAGAGAGAGACAGAGAGAAAGGTCTTCCTTTGCCGTTGGTTCACCCTCCAATGGCCGCCGCGGTCAGCGCGCTGCGGCCGGCGCACCGCGCTGATCCGATGGCAGGAGCCAGGAGCCAGGTGCTTTTCCTGGTCTCCCGTGGGGTGCAGGGCCCAAGCACCTGGGCCATCCTCCACTGCACTCCCTGGCCACAGCAGAGGGCTGGCCTGGAAGAGGGGCAACCGGGACAGAATCCGGCGCCCCGACCGGGACTAGAACCCGGTGTGCCGGCGCCACAAGGCGGAGGATTAGCCTAGTGAGCCGCGGCGCCGGCCCTCTACACCTACTTCTAATTTCTCCCAAATGGCATATGAGTAAGTTTATGTGAATGTAAGTAAGTTTATGTGAATCTGAAGATTTCATCTTGCAGATAATCCAAGGGTACTGATTGTGTATTGGATCAAGGCACTCCATCCAAACCCATGCTTTGATATTTTTTCATATGTCATATATCATGGCTCATAACTTTTGAAATATTTAATAAGTTTTTAGAATTATATACTAGATAGAAGATAGCATTTCATTACACGGAGGGGGGAAATGAACTGGGATTGTACATTTTTCTTGTACTTAACATGTAAGCTGCCACTCTCAAAAAGGGACATGATTTGTTCCTAAATGTTATTTACCAGCATCCCTACCCTTGCATACACACAGCACACAGAAACACGAGTGAAGCACATCATTTGTTTCATATGGCAATAACTGTCAGAGTAGAAAATAAATCTTAGTAGCCGCACATGTTTTTAAAGTTTTGCACTGATTAACTGGAACTCTGGTTAAAATTAGTTTGTAATGGGCATATTTTTGCTTAAAACATTTACAGATTCAGAAAAGAAGAATGACTTGGGGAAAATAGCAGAAGGTTTGACACCTGAAGACTTGAGTTGAAAATCATTGCAATTTGCCACTTCCATGGTCTTCTAAGCCAATTCTCTTTTCAAGTTCAGATTCCTAATCTATAGAATCCATGCATGATTGTTGCAAACAGAAAATTGAGAGAATTTAAAGTACAGATGTGGGAGATAGAAAATAAGTTTAGTAATAATACTATTGATAATATCAAATAAAATGTACCATGAGTGAGATTTAATTAACTGAAAACAATTTTTAAGGATTTACCTTAGTTTTTTTGAAAGATAGAGTGACATAGAGAGAGGGAAAGATAAGGAAAAAGACATCTTCCATCTGCTGATTCACTCAGGAAATGGTTCAATCCCCTCAATGGTTGGGCCAGGCCAAAGCTAAGAGCCTGGAACTCCATCCAAGTTTCCCACGTGGGGAGGAGGCGGGACCCAAGGACTTGGACCATCTTCTGCTGTTTTCTAAGGCACATTAGCAGGGAGCTGGACTGGAAGAAGAGCAGCCATGACTCGAACTGGGGTTCAAATGGAATGCAGGCTTTGCAGGTGGCAGCCTAACCTGTCGCACCAAAATGCTGGCCCCTCAACTGAAATTTTTACTGACACATTTACTGGTATTTTAATTCCACTTAAATCACTTCACTGTCACTTGACATGTAGCATTTAGTAAAATGCATCTTTCTTTTCTTAAAAAATGAAATTCATTTTATAAAGGAGGTGATGCTCTTTCTACTAATACATATTTTTAAAAACGTGGCTGTGCTCACAATTCCTTTGGCCCGTCAGTTAGGGTTAAGTATGCTTGCTTTTAATAAATAAAAGTGTTTTAGCAGGTCTGAGTGCTTTTATTTCTCTCATACTATCTTTTTATAGCTCTGTTACTAAAAACTCCTCAAACTGAAGCATAAGTCAGTTTTTAAACATAATGACATTGTCATCTACTTTCAAAGTAAGTCAAACTAAAAAAATGTTTATATATATTTTATGTATGTGTGCAAATAATTCAGGGAAAATGAAATTAAAAGATAAGTTTCTGGGGTTGTGACACAGTCTCCTTCTGCAGCACCAGCATCCCAAAACACCAGTTCATGTCCCAGCTGCTTCACTTCCGAACAAGCTCTGTGGCCTTGGAAGGCAGCAGGAGATGGCCCAAGTGCTTGGGCCTCTGCACTTGCATGGGAGACCTGGAAGAAGCTCCTGGCTTTGGATCTGCCCATCTCCAGCCATTGCAGGCATTTGGGGAGTGAACCAGCAATGGAAGACCTCTCTCTCTGTCTGTAACTCTGCTTCTCAAGTAAATATATAAATATTTTAAGAAAGTAAAATTATAATCTGAAAAAGTACTTTTTCTATGTAATTTATTTTCAATAGAATTTATTTTAAATGCATGATAACTTCCTAATCTGAAGAAAGTAAGCCTACATTTGAAACTCACTATATTTAAAATATCTTTCTGAGCAGCCTTAGCCATAGAGAAATATGAAGAGAAATTTTGTTGTTAATCATTGTATACAAAATAAACTTGAATGTTTATAGTTGCTACCTAGTGTAATTTAAATATATTGATATAATCACCTTTCTCAAATAAATGTTTTTTAAAAAAAAGATAAGTTTATGTCAGTGTGAAGAACTTTTAAAACTATATACACTTTTTAAATAATATGCAATTTTCATGAACTTTAAAGATTTCCAACATGCATAGCTCCAAATCTTTTGCACCCCAAAATAAAATTACACTTTAATTCCATTTTTCATGAACCTTTTGAAATCCTCTCAGATTTATAGTTTAAATATTTTAAATGTTTTAAATTGAATCATCATTTATCACAGATACATTTATTCAAATGTATGCAACTTTTTTGGTGCATATATAAAAACACTTCTAGAATTTTGATCATCACTCACTAAAGAAATTTCAGAATCCTCTTTATTTAAAACTAATTTGTGTGGTGCAGAATGGGGAAATTGCTCTGACTTGTACAATTGGCCATGTTCCATGGGACATGTTCCCTGCACACAGGGAATTTCAAAGCTGAAAGCTAAGATGACATCAAGCAGGGGGCGGAGCCAAGATGGCGGAATAGTGAGGGCGCGCACCGATAGTCCGGGAAAATTTAGTTTAATAAAAGGGGAGTTACGGTAGCCGCAGAAAATAGAACCAAAAAATTGCAGGGGAAACCCTTCTGGATGGAGCAGGCATGAATTGGAGGACCTACTGGGAGAACAAGGTCGCCCACTGTGCGGAAGCCAAGTCGCGGGACCCAGCCGCAGAAGCCCCAGGGTCTACGCGACAGTGCTCCAAGGGGAGTGCATGCCACACAGACAACAGCGGGGAGACTTGGGACGCTCAGGGCTCCGAGTCCACACATCGGCGCTGGAAGGGGAGGTGAGCTCAATAACCCAAGACATTGGTGGGGAAACGGGGGTCAGAATCTAGAGGGGGGCCGGAAAGTGCAGCAAACTCACTACCTGAAAGAAGGAAAAAAAAAAGCTTCCGGGTTTCTCTTCCCCCTAACCTTGCAAAGGTTACAAGGCTGCAACTGCTTGAAGAATTCCCAAGAGACAAAGAGCAGGCCTCCTCTTTGGATTTACATATCAATGGGGGAGAGTTAAGGAACTGAGTCACTACAATTCAGTAGCCTAGGCAACCCAGTGGGAGTCCAGAGGAGCCAAAGACTGGAAGCTAAATACCATCAATGCTGCACAACCCTGCCCTGCAGTGTTACTTACCCCCTGAATAAATAAAATAAATAAATAAATAAAAAGAGAGAGATTTACCACGCATAACCTGAGGGTGTCACCTTTGCACACCCTTAACCAGGAAGAACCAGGCAGAGCTCTCAGGCCGCACCCATCTCAAGCCTCCAAGGCTCCTCCAACAGCAGGCAGTCCACTTAACACGGACACAGTATAAAAAAAAAAAAAGAAAAGAAAAAAAAAACGCACAGTGACGCAAGAAGAATTAACTATGCCGAGTAACAAACACAGAAATAGAGGGAGCAAGATCAACGATGACACTATGATGCCTCCAAATAAGCAAAACACCCCAAGCCAAGAGTATGAAGATGATGAGATAGAAGAAATGCAAGATACGGATTTCAAAAAATTTATGATAAGAACATTTAGAAGTTTTCAAAAGCAAATCCTTGAACTACAGAAATCCTTAATGGACAAGATTGAAAATCTCTCTCGTGAAAATGAAATTTTAAGGAAGAGTCAAAATGAAACTCAGAAACTAGTAGAACAGGAAAGTGTAATAGTCAAGAGAAATCAAAATGAAATGAAGAGCTCAATAGATCAAATGACAAACACATTAGAAAGCCTTAAAAACAGAATGGGTGAAGCAGAAGAGAGAATATCGGACTTAGAAGATAGAGCACAGGAAAACATACAGTCAAACCGAAGAAAAGAAGAGGAAATTAGAAACCTAAAAAATATTGTTGGGAATCTACAGGATACTATTAAAAAAACCAACATTCGAGTTCTAGGAGTTCCTGAAGGCATGGAGAGAGAGAAAGGATTGGAAGGCCTTTTTAGTGAGATACTAGCAGAGAACTTTCCAGGTTTGGAGAAGGACAGAGATATCCTAGTACAGGAATCTCATAGAACCCCCAATAAACATGACCAAAAGAGATCCTCACCACGACACATGGTAATTAAACTTACCACAGTGAAACATAAAGAAAAGATCCTAAAATGTGCAAGAGAGAAACGTCAGATTACTCTCAGAGGATCTCCAATCAGACTCACAGCTGACTTCTCATCAGAAACCCTACAAGCCAGGAGGGAATGGCGAGACATAGCACAGGTGCTAAGAGAGAAAAATTGCCAGCCCAGAATATTATATCCTGCCAAGCTCTCATTTGTGAATGAAGGTGAAATAAAGACCTTTCATAGCAAACAGAAATTGAAGGACTTTGTGGCCACTCGTCCGGCCCTGCAAAAGATACTTAAAGATGTGCTACACTCAGAAACACAGAAACACGGCCATCAATATGAAAGAAGGGAAAGGAAGAACACCTACCAGTAAAAGAGCATGGGAAGCTCAAAGCATATACTAGAAAATATTTCCGGGAAAATGGCAGGGCAAAGTCACTACATATCAATTGTCACATTGAACATTAATGGTCTGAATTCTTCAGTTAAAAGACACCGTTTGGCTGACTGGCTCACAGAACACAACCCAACTATTTGTTGCCTACAAGAAGCACATCTCTCTAACAAAGAGGCATGCAGACTGAAAGTGAAAGGTTGGAAAAAGATATTCCATGCCAACAGAAACCAAAAAAAAGCAGGTGTAGCCATATTAATATCAGACAAAATAAACTTTAATAGAAAAACTGTTAAGAGAGACAAAGAGGGACACTATATAATGATTAAGGGTTCAATTCAACAGGAAGATGTAACTATTATAAATGTATATGCACCTAATTACAGGGCACCGGTCTATTTAAAAGATATGTTACGGGACTTAAACGGAGATTTAGATTCCAATACAATAGTACTGGGGGACTTCAATACTCCACTCTCAGAAATAGACAGATCATCCGGACAGAAGATCAACAAGGAAACAGCAGATTTAATTGACACTATTGCCCAAATGGATCTAACAGATATCTACAGAACATTCAACCCTACATCTACAGACTTCACATTCTTCTCAGCAGCGCATGGAACCTTCTCTAGGATTGATCACATACTAGGCCATAAAGCAAGTCTCAGCAAATTTAAAAGAATTAGAATCATACCATGCAGCTTCTCAGACCACAGCAGGATGAAGCTGGAAATTAGCAACTCAGGAAACCCCAGAAAGTATGCAAACACATGGAGACTGAACAACATGCTCCTGAATGAACACTGGGTCATTCAAGAAATCAAAAGAGAAATCAAAAACTTTCTGGAAGTAAATGAAGACAACAACACAACATATCAAAACTTATGGGATACAGCAAAAGCAGTATTGAGAGGCAAATTTATAGCAATAGGTGCCTATATCAAGAAATTGGAAAGGTACCAAATAAATGAGCTTTCAGCGCACCTCAAGGACCTAGAAAAACTGCAGCAAACCAAACCCAAATCTACTAGGAGAAGAGAAATAATTAAAACCAGAGAAGAAATTAACAGGATTGAATCCAAAAAAACATTACAAAAAATCAGCCAAGCGAGAAGCTGGTTTTTTGAAAAAAGAAACAAAATTGACACCCCATTGGCCCAACTAACTAAAAAAAGAAGAGAAAAGACCCAAATCAATAAAATCAGAGATGAAAAAGGAAACGTAACAACAGACACCACAGAAATAAAAAGAATCATCAGAAATTACTACAAGGACCTGTATGCCAGCAAACAGGAAAACCTATCAGAAATGGATAGATTCCTGGACACATGCAACCTACCTAAATTGAACCAGGAAGACATCGAAAACCTAAATAGACCCATAACTGAAACAGAAATTGAAACAGTAATAAAGGCCCTCCCAACAAAGAAAAGCCCAGGACCAGATGGATTCACTGCTGAATTCTACCAGACATTTAAAGAAGAACTAATCCCATTTCTTCTCAAACTATTCAGAACAATCGAAGAAGAGGGAATCCTCCCAAATTCTTTCTATGAAGCCAGCATCACCTTAATCCCTAAGCCAGAGAAAGATGCAGCACTGAAAGAAAATTACAGACCAATATCCCTGATGAACATAGATGCAAAAATCCTCAATAAAATTCTGGCCAATAGAGTACAACAACACATCAGGAAAATCATCCACCCAGACCAAGTGGGATTCATCCCTGGTATGCAGGGATGGTTCAACATTCGCAAATCAATCAATGTGATTCACCACATTAACAGACTGCAGAAGAAAAACCATATGGTTATCTCAATTGATGCAGAGAAAGCATTTGATAAAATTCAACACCCTTTCATGATGAAAACTCTAAGCAAATTGGGTATAGAAGGAACATTCCTCAATATAATCAAAGCAATTTATAAAAAACCCACAGCCAGCATCCTATTGAATGGGGAAAAGTTGGAATCATTTCCACTGAAATCTGGCACCAGGCAGGGATGCCCACTCTCACCACTGCTATTTAACATAGTTCTGGAAGTTTTAGCCAGAGCCATCAGACAAGAAAAAGAAATCAAAGGAATACAAATCAAGAAGGAAGAAGTCAAACTATCCCTCTTTGCAGACGATATGATTCTGTACTTAGAGGATCCAAAGAACTCTACTAAGAGACTATTGGAACTCATAGAGGAGTTTGGCAAAGTGGCAGGATATAAAATCAATGCACAAAAATCAACAGCCTTTGTATACACAAGCAATGCCATGACTGAGAAAGAACTGCTAAGATCAATCCCATTCACAATAGCTACAAAAACAATCAAATACCTTGGAATAAACTTAACCAAGGACGTTAAAGATCTCTACGATGAAAATTACAAAACCTTAAAGAAAGAAATAGAAGAGGATACCAAAAAATGGAAAAATCTTCCATGCTCATGGATTGGAAGAATCAACATCATCAAAATGTCCATTCTCCCAAAAGCAATTTATAGATTCAATGCAATCCCAATCAAGATACCAAAGACATTCTTCGCAGATCTAGAAAAAATGATGCTGAAATTCATATGGAGGCACAAGAGACCTCGAATAGCTAAAGCAATCTTGTACAACAAAAACAAAGCCGGAGGCATCACAATACCAGACTTCAGGACATACTACAGGGCAGTTGTAATCAAAACAGCATGGTACTGGTACAGAAACAGATGGATAGACCAATGGAACAGAATTGAAACACCAGAAATCAATCCAAACATCTACAGCCAACTTATATTTGATCAAGGATCTAAAACTAATTCCTGGAGCAAGGACAGTCTATTCAATAAATGGTGCTGGGAAAACTGGATTTCCACGTGCAGAAGCATGAAGCAAGACCCCTACCTTACACCTTACACAAAAATCCACTCAACGTGGATTAAAGACCTAAATCTACGTCCTGACACCATTAAGTTATTAGAGAACATTGGAGAAACCCTTCAAGATATTGGCACAGGCAAAGAATTTCTGGAAAAGACCCGGGAGGCACAGACAGTCAAAGCCAAAATCAACTATTGGGATTGCATCAAATTGAGAAGTTTCTGTACTGCAAAAGAAACAGTCAGGAGAGTGAAGAGACAACCAACAGAATGGGAAAAAATATTTGCAAACTATGCAACAGATAAAGGGTTAATAACCAGAATCTACAAAGAGATCAAGAAACTCCACAAAAACAAAACCAACAACCCACTTAAGAGATGGGCCAAGGACTTCAATAGACATTTTTCAAAAGAGGACATCCAAATGGCCAACAGGCACATGAAAAAATGTTCAAGGTCACTAGCAATCAGGGAAATGCAAATCAAAACCACAATGAGGTTTCACCTCACCCCGGTTAGAATGGCTCACATACAGAAATCTACCAACAACAGATGCTGGCGAGGATGTGGGGAAAAAGGGACACTAACCCACTGTTGGTGGGAATGCAAACTGGTGAAGCCACTATGGAAGTCAGTCTGGAGATTCCTCAGAAACCTGAATATAACCCTACCATTCAACCCAGCCATCCCACTCCTTGGAATTTACCCAAAGGAGTTTAAATTGATAAAGAAAAAAGCAGTCTGCACCCTAATGTTTATTGCAGCACAATTCACAATAGCCAAGACCTGGAACCAACCTAAATGCCCATCAATGGTAGACTGGATAAAGAAATTATGGGATATGTATTCTTTAGAATACTATACCACAGTAAGAAACAATGAAATCCAGTCATTTGCAACAAAATGGAGGAATCTGGAACACATCATGCTGAGTGAAGTAAGCCAGTCCCAAAGGGACAAATACCATATGTTCTCCCTGATCGGTGACAACTGACTGAACACCAAAAAGGAAACCTCCTGAAGTGAAATGGACACTATGGGAAATGGTGACTTGATCAGCATAGCCCTGACTGCTAATGGACAACTTAATATATTATCCCTCATAGTATTTTTTTTGTCTGTTTTACTTAATATGACTGGTTTAATTCTGTAATTATCACACAGTTATTCTTAAGTGTTGAAAATTAACTGAAATGTGATCCCTGTTAAACATAAAAGTGGGAATAAGAGAGGGAAGAGATGTATAATTTGGGGCATGCTCGGGCTGACTTGCCCCAATTGGTAGAGTTGGAAACATACCAGGGGATTCCAATTCAATCCCATCAAGGTGGCATGTACCAATGCCATCTCACTATTCCAAGTGATCAATTTCAGTTCACAAATGATCATAATGAAAGGACTAAGAGTCAAAGGGAGCACATAAACAAGTCTAGTATCTGCTAACACTAACCGATAGAATAAATAAAGGGGAGAGAGATCCAACATGGGAAGTGAGATACTCAGCAGACTCATAGAATGGCGGATGTCCTAAATAGCACTCTGGCCTCAGAATCAGCCCTAAAGGCACTCAGATCTGGCTGAAAAGCCCATGAGAGTATTTCAGGCATGGAAAGCCAAGGCACTCTGGCAAAAAGATCTCTGTGAGTGAGATCCCAGTGGAAAGAACAGGTCTTCAAAGAGGGAGGTGCCTTTCTCTGAAGGGAGGAGAGAACCTCCACTTTGACTATGACCTTGTCTAAACAAGATAAGAGTCGGAGAACTCAAGGGGCTTCCATAGCCTTGGAAACTCATGACTGGTGCATAGGGAGATTATTGATGCCATAAACAGGAGTGTCAATTTGTAAAGTCAACAACAGGAGTCACTGTGCACTTACTCCTCATGTAGGATCTCTGTCCTTAATGTGCTGTACACTGAGGCTTAATGCTATAACGAGTACTCAAACAGTATATTTCACTTTGTGTTTCTATGGGGGTGCAAACGATTGAAATCTTTACTTAATGTACACTAAACTGATCTTCTGTAAAAAAAAAAAAAAGAAATTATCAATTCCCAACTTGACTCTCACTGGGACTAAACATGACAATAGGTCTGATCTGATTTCATCATGATTTAAAAAAAAATCATCTATTATTTTTCACTTTATGTTTCTGTGTGGGAACAAACTGTTGAAATCCTTACTTAAGGTATACTAAGCTGATCTTCTGTATATTAAGATAATCGAAAATGAATCTTGATGTGAATGGAAGGGGAGAGGGAGTGGGAAAGGGGAGGGTTGTGGGTGGGAGGGACGGTATGGGGGGGAAGGCCATTGTAACCCATGAGTCGTACTTTGGAAATTTATATTCATTAAATAAAAGATAAAAAAAAAATTCTAAAAAAAAAAAAAAGATGACATCAAGCAGCTCTTGAACTTCTGGAAAATTTAACAACTGGCTACCTGAAGCCCCTATTAACCTGTTCCAGCACACTCAAGACTGCCACACTTTATTATTTCAAAAAAACAAAATCCTGGTGTTCAAAAGCTGTCATACAATGTTGGATAGTGAGAACACGTTAAGAGAGAAGAAGATGAGTCTAAGAGGATAGGATTACTTCTTTCACAAGTGATGCTAATGATCAGACACTAGTATTTAGAGTAGTATAGAGTAGTATTCTATTTTTTTATATTTTAAGCTTTTATTTAGTGTGAAAGATGCATAGGAGAGTGAGGGCTTTATTTATAGGAGAGAGAGAGATCTGCGTTCATACCAAGTACAACCAGCCACATGGAAGAGCATCCAGGCCAGGAAGCATAGGGCAGGTTGGCCCGAAGGCCATGTGCCCTGAAGGCACAGGGCTATAGCCAGCCCCCTACTGGCAAGAGGCCAGGGTGACAAAAAGGAATAAAAGGGGGGATAGACACACTGTGTCACAGATTTTTAATCCATTATCAAAGGGGAGTGGCTAATTAACCTGATTAGCCAGTGGGTGCTCAGATGTGGCCAGATAGGGGCATGAGGTCACACAGGGGTGTGGCAAAGGCATGGTCTTCCAGCTCACAAGCCTAATCAATTTTAACCTGTATGCCTGTCTACTTCATTTCCCCCTCAGAGACTTCATCCCTTAATCCTAAGGGAAGTTGATAGGTGTAGAATTATCTCTTCTGTAAATGCTTCCTGCTTATGGGGGCATAGTGCAGGCCCTGCCGATGGGTCTGGAATTCTCTGCATAGCCTATCTAACAAATTCGCTTTGTGAGCGGGAGCAGTCTTGGTCATTGCCAATGTCTGTGTCCCCTGCATGGTCAGTTACTCCCAGAGGTTGAGTTCTGAAACATATAAGTTTGCTGATTAGCATAAACAAAACTGGAACAAAACCAATTATATTTGGGGTGCCCCTTAAGATGAAAACAACATATTTTTCAGATTCCCAGATAGTGGGTAGTGAAAGGTTACCCTTATGTAGATTATAACCCATTTAGCTTGAGTATAGAGAAATATAATAGAAATAACTCATTAGGTAGCTTTATTATCAATAACAGTTCCCAGAGATAATGAAGAAATGCAGGTACAGCATTTTTGCCTTAAGGTACAGCAGTCTTGATGTGACAAAGGCAAAACTTTACTTATCTTATTGCTTTGAAGAGGTACTAAGGTCTCTGATTGGCTTACAGGAATAATCAGGCATGTCTTTCACATTCACCTGTGAATATTTAAGAGGCAGAAGTTTAATCTTAATTTAACAGAGGTGGTCATGCTCAATATCACCTGGTAAGGTCCCTTTCACTTAAGCTGAAACTGATCTGAAGAGAATCTTCTTATGAATGGTTTGCTCAGGAATTGTTAATGTTGGAGTTTTTGTTAAAAACGCCTTGATTCCTTGGAACAGCTTTTGTAGCTCCCATGCCCAGAACATTGTGTCTATGTCAGAGGCTTTTTAAGCAAACACACAGCTTAGAATCCAAATCCTGGAATCCATAACAACTTTTGTTGCTATATTTTTCAGTACAGAGTCTGCATCAGGGCCTCTTTAAAGCTGTATACAAAAGCTTGGAATTCAAATCTTGGAATCCAAATTCCACAGAATTTTGTCATTCTCAGAAATCTCCTCAGCTGCCTTTAAATAGCTGACCCTATGTTAAAACATATGAGACAGAAATTTCACAGAGAGACTTGTATCCAAGATTTTACATTTGAGGCACTTAATAAACTTTAAATAAATACCTAAGAATACAGGCAATGGACCTTGACACTTAGCCACAGCTAGAACTTATGATGAATAATATCACACAATAGCACAAAGTAAATCTTTGGAATTAATTTTTACCATTAATGTTAATACTGTAGCTCTTTTGAGAACAGAGGTCCTACATGGGAAGTTAGTACACAGTGACTCCTGTTGTTAATTTAACAATTAACACTCTTATGTGTGACATCAGTGATCACCCGAGGCTCTTGACATAAGCTGCCTAGGCCATGGAAGCCTTTTGAGTTCCACAAACTCCATCAGTATTCAGACAAGCCCATAAGCAAAGTGGAAGTCCTCTCCTCCCTCTGGAGAAAAGTACATTCTACTTTGATGACCTCTCCTTTCCACTGGGGTCTCATCCAGGGAGGTTCTCCACATAGGGACACTTTTTCCACAAGTGCCCTGGATTTCCATGCCTGAAATGCTCTTGCGGGCTTTCTAGCCAGACCAGAATGCCTTCAGGGGTGATTTTGAGGTCACTGAGTGCTACTTAAGGAGATTGCCACTCTGTGAGTCTGCTGTAAGGACTCCCTCCCATATTGGAGCATTCACTCCTCTTTAATTTTATTTACTATTAGCAGTCAATACGTAATCCTATAGACAGGATCACTTTAAAACTTAAGATGTTAGCATTACCATCTAGCCCGAGGGGATTTGTGATCCCATATCAAGTTCTAAACTGTACCCTTAGAAGTAAGTCTGTAGGAATGTATGCAGAGCTATACAGCTTTACAGTCTCTGTAGGACCTGAGAAAATAAAAACAGACACAGGTCTTCATGAGCTTAATTATTCTTAAGCATTTTACATGGATACATTGCATTAGCTATAATTTCTTAATCCTTCTAGTCAAAGGGCCTCCCAATTATTAAGTGTACATCTGTCATGGAGTCTCCAAAGGAGCAGATGTAGAACTATCCATAGTTAAATCACCTTGTGGGGCCAGCGCTGTGGTGCACTAGGCTAATCCTCTGCCTGCGGAGCCAGCATCCCATATGGACACCGGGTTCTAATCCTGGTTGCTCCTCTTCCCGTCCAGCTCTCTGCTGTGGCCCAGAAAAAGCAGTGGAGGATGGCCCAGGTGCTTGGGCCCTTGCACTGCATGGGAGACCAGGAGGAGGCAACTGACTCCTGGCTTTGGATCAGCGTAGCTCCAGCTGTTGTGGCCATTTGGGAGGTGACCCAATGGATGGAAGACCATTCTGTCTGTCTCTCTCTCTCACTGTTTGTAACTCTACCTGTCAAATAAATAAATAAATTCTTTTAAAATCACCTTGTAACCTGGGGAGACAGGAGGTAAATAGGGCTAAGCTTTGGCCCAGTTATATCTCTGATCATCTACCTTAACACTTAATGTGACATCTCAGAGCTACTATACCTATTATAGAGCTTAATGTATAAAATCACACTCAGAGAGAAAAATAAGGAAATAACATTGTAAAATCTCATTCAGAGGTGAAAATAACAAACTAACATAATAAAATCCAGCTCAGAGGTGAAAGTAACAAGCTAATATAATAAAATATGATTTAATATACATTGCTCTATTAATCAGCCATGTAGTATGTGGTTGGTCATGGGGGCCACCACCTTGGGGTGGAGTCTGTTGCCCATCTTACTATGAGGGTGGAAGTTCCCATGGTGGGTCACCATCTTGGGGCATAAGTCCCACCCTCCACATAGAGTGGTATTCTAAAGTTCAACTGTAATGCTCAGAACATTTTTCTGATTCATTATTTATATTTCTTGCTGTGTTGATCTGACAAAGAACCCATTGAAATATATAAATTGCTCTGCTGAAGCCATGGTATACAAAGAAAATCCTCAGCACTGTTGTACATAGTGAAATATATTTCTTTTCAATCATATGTAACACAAGTGTACATGCATTAACAATTGCTACTCATAGATTATTGGGATATCCAGCAATGATCACCACATCCAAATGTTTTGTTCTTTAAATTAAATAATAGATATGTCCATCCCAAAGCATAGAAAAAATTATAGCACAAAGAACTTCCCTTTGAGATCTCAATATTAGAATGTAAAAGAAGAGAAATGGTTTCACACCAGTGGGAAGAAACTACACATTTCTCCTGATTGTAAGAACATGTTTCTTTCAGGATAGATATTGGAATCGTTTATAATAATTCTACACTGGTGTTACTTGAGGGATTGGCAACTCAGCTTTGGAAGTAATAGAGAATCCAAATTGGCAAGACTCAACTCAAAAGAAGCCTTGCTCAAATCTCACTTGACCACACTTTGAAGCACTGTACAATGTAGCTGAAGCGTACAAGTACCTGCTCTCTAGAAAAGAGCTGTCTTACATGGGGTGAACAGAAGGGAAGTTGCCACAGGAATACACAAACACATCTTGTCTTCTGGGTAGTGTGCATGGGTATTTTTGAGTAGTCAAGTTTTGTGTGTTTCTACGCATGTACTGTGGCATTCCTAAAGATAAGTTTTCCTACTTTATACCTAATATTAATTACAATATCAAGGGGAATCTTCCCTACTGTAAAACACTAAACATGAATAAGAATGTTTTTATGATTCAACTCCCTGTTAGTAGCCACACAGCATAATTAATCTGCCCTGCAGCTCTATTGTGTGGTGATAGCTATGGGAATGAAAATGGCAACAGCCTTGTCATTTTGTTTGCTACCTAACAGTTGTAATCCCTCTATTTTCTATATATTGCCAGCTTCATAGATTCCTTAAATGGCCAAATGTGATAATATCCAGGAAATCACTTTACAAGCTGTCCCATAAATAAGTATGGAATGTCATCTGAGAAGTGTCTATGGCATATTGAAAACATATTTTCACAACACGGTTGTACTTTATTCCAACTCTTATATTAGATTAAGTGACATCCGTTCTCTATTAACCAACTCCTTCTACTCTGGAATATACTATCCCTCAATTGAGGGAGAGGCTCCTCTACAACACAGAAGACTTAAGTGTGAGGAGGTATGTCAAACTTGGTAAAGTTCATGCCAGTGAAGGCCTGGAGTGTTAGAGATACTGTTCCTTACTTGATTATATTTTAATGCCTTTATTTTGAAAGAGCTCTGTTATATACTTAGCTATAAAACAATGTCACATGAAAAAAGAGTACTGCATGGAACATGATAAGGTTTTATAATGAAGAGTTGTATAATTCAAAATTATATCTAATAACAAATTTGGCAAGGTTGCCAGGATTTTTCACTTAAAAAAATCACACTGACATACAACTAAAGTCCAGAATATGAAAAAATGATGAATGAGTTAGCAAATCTGTGTCCATCCTTCCTTTTGAAGGTAGTAATTTATTTCAATGGTGTTTTCTCTTTATATTCCATTATTCTCAATTACTATATTCACTGTGTTCAAGTGCTTACTTCAAAATGTATTTGCCACATTAAATGAAATTCTTATATAGTATTATCCATGTATCCAGTGGGTTTAAATGCATATCCATTGAAAAATAAATATAGCATATGTATTTATCACAATAAATAAATCATAGGTAAAGCTTACACTTTAATATTCACAAATAAAATTCAATATTTCAGGGGAAAGCCTTAATATAGGTATTTAATTTGTTCTAAGAAAAGTTTTTTTTTTTCAAATTAGGAGAAACATAGATTTCTGTTCAGAAAAATGAATAATCATGTAATTCTCATAAATCTTTAACACTCAAACATACACAGAGTGGGTGTTGGAAGAACATTCTCAATGATAATATTTACCTATAATGTAAGTTTGCCTCATGAGCTCATCAGGACAGTGTCTCAAAGACATCCTGTACTTTAAAGATTAATGGTAAGGCTGGCACCATGGCTCACTAGGCTAATCCTCCTCCTGTGGTGCCGGCACCCCAGGTTCTAGTCCCAGTTGGGGCACCGCTTTCTAGTCCTCTTCCAGTCCAGCTCTCTGCTGTGGCCCGGGAAGGCAGTGGAGGATGGCCCAAGTGCTTGGACCCTGCACCTGCATAGGAGACCAGGAGGAGGCACCTGGCTCCTGGCTTTGGATCAGCACAGTGTGCCAGCTGGAACAGCCATTTGGGGGGATGAACCAATGGAAGTTAGACCTTTCTCTCTGTCTCTCTCTCTCTCTCTCTCACTTTCTAACTCTGCCTGTCAAAAATTAAAAAAAAAAAATTAAATGGTAAGATAGTCCAGACATGCAGGCCATAAACAGATTTTAGTAAATTCTACAGCTAAGCTCAAAAGGCAAGGGTCTACTTTGATGGTACTATTGCTTTGTCTCCTCATGTTACACTATTTCCTTTCCTTAGCAATCTTACGTATTCATGAAAATCCTCAAGGATCATATTCTAGGTTCCAAAAGGTAAAGAGAGGAAGCTCAATTTTACGGAACAGGAAACTAAAGCTTCTGTGAACAGTCCTTACATATTAGCAGAACTTTCTAACTGTAGGAGCCAACAACAAGTTATGAAAAATTTCATTACAGCAACTTTCCCAAAATGTCTAGAATGTAAATTTCTCAATTTAAGAGATAACCATTTAATACAACATAAGACTTTTAAATTTTAATCAACTTCAAGAAAATAATCAATTTTCCTAGGATTACCATGAGTGCATTAGCTCATCTTATAAAGAAATGACTTCAGAATTCTTTTATTTTTGAACTTATCATTTTACAAACTGTTTTGAAGGGCTCATAAGACAAACTCAACTAATGGAAGCAGAATAATATCAGAAGAATGTCTTTTACTCACTTGTTGAAGTAAGGGAATCTAGTCTTCAAAATTATGACTATTAATTTGTTGATTGCATCAGGCTAGAGATACTCCTGTGGCATTCAAATCCTTCCTTAATGATGTCCACTATTTATTTTAATATTAATTATGTCATGATATAATAGCATTATATTTATATATCAATATGATTGTAATATTTAAGAAGCCATTAGGACTTAGTGTAATACTTGCTTCTCTGAATTATTATTAACTGCATAACTAATGAGTATTCATATAAAAAACAGCTACTTTGAAAAAGAAAGCTTTATTAGCATTCTTTAGTTGAATAAAAAGACAAGTTTGAGCCATGCACTCCAGATGTGGGGATCGCTTTGTTTCTTTAAAATGGAGCCAGCTACACAGGGACAATAATTGGAGAAAGAAGGAGAAATCACATCACCAGCCTTTGCAGGAGGGATTGTGCCCCTTTTTTTTTTTTTTTTTTGGAAGCTGCATCATCCTTACTGGGACAGAGGCAGGCAGGTCAGGCCAGAGAACTGATCTGGGTCCTTCATTGTCACTCTCAAAGTCTTACATAAAATTGTCTCCACATTCCATAGAAATGCCATGGTTTTTCAGGAAAAATACAGACCTGAGACAATAGTTTATTTTGCCTGGAACTACAGTTCCCAAACTGAAAAATTACTGCCAGAAATAGAAATGAGTTTGGAAAAAAGTTTCTCTGAACTGAGATGCAGGAAAGTGCTCCTGCATTAATTCCCTGGTGCTCTGGGACCCCAATCAAGGGTCCTTTGTTAAGAACCTCTCAAAGTGATGAGTCACTCATGGGAAGTGGGAAGCTTTGGGTCTGCAGTCTACTTACCAAGGGAATTCCCTTTTCCTCGGGCACCCCCTTGCCAGCAAAGGTATAAAAAGGCAACAGCAAGGCCTACCTGGTGATGATGAGGCATTGCCCAAGTGTGGGCAGCCAGGTCATTCACTCACTAAGGCACAACCACCCTGGGCTCTGGGCAGGGCTCTCACAACTCCTTGAGTCCCCCAAGCATCCGCTGCTCCTGGGCTTCCCCATCTTTGTTTCCTTGTACTCTTTCCTTAAGCATGGCAACTGCTCCCCAGGCTGATCTCCCCTAGGATTCATCCCCATGTCTTCCACAATTCGCCATTGTCAACATGTTACTTACCATGTGACTTCCACTCAACCCATGTTTATTGAATATTTGCAGTGGGAGGTATTCTGTTCCTCACTAGGAAACTGATGAGTAAATAATATACCATGTGACTTAATTAAGTAGCTTATGGAAGTAGTGGGCTTGTGTTGGGTGGAAGGTGGGGTGTTGGGGGTATGGGAAGCGGGGGTGGTACAGGAGGGCAAATCATGAACAAGAATAAAAATAAGTTCATAAATATCTAGTAACATCAAAGTACTGATTTGTGACTGAAGAGAGATGCAAACATCCATTGGTCATCAAAGAAGAAAAGGGCACATACAACTGGGGAATCATGAAAAGCTTTCATGAGCAGATCAGGTGTACCACAGCTCTTAAAGAAAGGACAGAGCCTCTACAGTGGCAGAAAAGGGCTTTCCAGGTGACAAGAAAAATAAAAGCCAAAAACATGAGCAGGAGGCATAAAACAGTATCTGGAGTACAAAATACAGAAGGGAGCGATGAGAAACAGATTCCAGAATGATAGGTTAAGGCCTCACGGGACCTTGAATGAATGACAAGCTGAGAGAGGCAGTTGTTTGAGGGCTGAAAAAGTGTTGTCACAACAGAGAGGAAGGGGGATGGCAAAAGTACAGGCATCCGATCTAGGGGACCATGGGCCCTGAAGACTAGACAGGGAATGGTGATGCTGACAAGCCATCATGAAGTCAGGAATGAGCTGAAGTCCAGCAGAGAGTCCAACATTCCGGGAAGAGTAGGTGTCGCTCCCCCTCTTCATGGAGGAACGACACAGGACCCTGTGCTGTTCTTTCGTCTGCTTGGCCCTCCCCGGGTTTGCTGCTGGTTCTTCCCGGGTTGGCTACTATCCCTTCCACCTCCGTGGAAGGGCAGTTCCCCCTGGCCACATTCCCCACTTCCGCAGGGGAGCGGCACACCGCCGGCCGGCTCTCTCGGGGGCTGCACAGGCATTCCCTCAGATGTTCCCCTTAGATGTTCCTCCGTGCATGCCGTCTCTCTCCTCCTTTATAGTCCTCCTCCGCCAATCCCAACTCGGCTGCCCACACGCCGAGTACGCTGCTCTCCAATCAGGAGCAAGTCCTACAGTTTATTGGTTGAACTGGAGGCAGCTGTGCGGAAGCTGTTTACTTCTCTTGCAGCGCCATATTGTGGGAGAGCAGATGCATAGAATAAGTCTTAATTCCAGTAACTCAGTCCAGTCCGGGCTGCTCCCCACAGTAGGAATAAATTTCACTCACCTAAAAAGACTAAAATGTTTTCCTGCCCCTTTTTTCTACACAGCCAATAAAACTTTACTGCAAATTATATTTGGTTTGGATTTTTTTCTGTTCCAAAACCTCTAACAAATAATGAGTTGCCTATACACTTAATTGTTTGGTTTAGTGCTGTACTATATATACATACTTCTTTCCTGGGCTTCTAAAATATCCTGAATCTAATCATTTACATTTTTCTACATTTCCATACTTTTAATAAGCAATCTCAACTCATATATTCTAACATAATTGCACCCAGGGATATCTTTGCTAATGTTCAATAGTAATAATGCCTTTTCCACCACACAAGGCTTACAGAGCAATCTCAATTAATTCCCAACTAACCTTTATTTAAAAAAATTCACAAGTGAATAGTCCTCCTGCTTCCCACATCTTCACGCCCTTTGTTGGGGCAGTTTCATTGCACAATGTATGGCTGGAAACCCCGCAGGCCCAGATGTTTTCATGGGAGAGATGCTGCACCCCCTCAAAATTCTCTACGTTGACTCTCCGCAAATCCAAGATGAACGCTTTATCCCCACTGTCCTGCTAAAAGTGCTTCAAATGTCCTTTAGGAACTCCTTCTGCTTGTCAGCTACCTGACTGGCAATTCTGGAATTCAGACTAGAAATACCACTTGTTCTCCTTGATAGGTGACAACTAACTGAGCACCAAAAAGGAAACCTGTTAAAGTGAAATGAACACTATGAGAAACGGTGACTTGATCAGCCCTCACCCTGACTGTTGATGAGCAACTTGATATGTTATCCCTCTTAGTATTTTTTTTTGTTTGTTCTACTTAATACTTTTGGTTGAATACTGTAATCAATACACAATTCTTCTTAAGTGCTGAAACTTAACTGAAAAGTGATCACTGTTAAATATAAGAGTGGGAATAAGAGAGGGAAGAGATGTGCAATTCGGGACATGCTCAAGCTGACTTACCTCAAACGGTAGAGCTAGAAACATATGCAGGTGCTTGGTATAATTGGAGCTACTTTATTTATTACTTTACCTGGACACAAAGACAAATAAAACTATAGGTAAAATTCAATTTCACAAAATTGCCTTAAAATAAAAAAAAATTTGAAGAGGAAATAGATTCTTCAATTCATCAGTGGTTATCCAAAATATTATTCTATTTATGGAAACTATCTCTAACTTATAATAGATCCCATGTGTACATGACCAGATATG
Organism: Oryctolagus cuniculus; assembly: GCF_051225735.1. Lineage (NCBI taxonomy): Eukaryota > Metazoa > Chordata > Mammalia > Lagomorpha > Leporidae > Oryctolagus > Oryctolagus cuniculus. Next base: position 23,973,439 of record NC_142885.1, on the reverse strand, counting down.
ACACATTAAAAGGCTATGAGGTGTCAAAAATATTCAGGCACTTTGTTAGCAGGAGCTACATCACTGGAATGTTCAAAATCTGAAGCTAAGAAAATGTATCGATGTTTATATTCATAAAACAAGGATGAAAAATGACTTAGGTAATCATAAAACCTGATTCAGAGAATGGTATCTTACACCCAAGTAAAGCGTTTTGTCAAATTTCATTGTGTTCACTCAATGGCAGTAGCCAACATTTTAAATGATGCTGAGATTTATTTTTATTGGGAAGGCTAAAACTTAAGGTTTCAATAGGGGCACCGGTTTGAGTCCTGGCTGCTCCACTTCCAATCCAGCTCTCTGCTGTGGCCTAGGAAAGCAGTAGAAGACAGCTCAAGTCCTTGGGCCCCTGCACCCACGTGGGAGACCTGGAGGAGGCTCCTGGCTCCTGGCTTCGATATACTTCCAGTGTTGTGATAAAAGCCAATGTTTTCAAGCACAGAGGGAAAAGGGGTAATGAACAAAACATGTTTTTTTTTTTCAGTTTAAGAGTAGAAATCAGCTTACAGGGTGTCAACATAATGGCCTCCATTCATAGTTACTATGAAATAAAGATTAAATGTTAAATATTTAGCATCAAATTTCTAATCTGAAGGAAAACATATATTGTCATATCTTGCACTTAATGGTTTTCCTTTTCAAATATTTTAGAGATTTACACAGAACTGGAAAATATTCCCCTTTTTTATTTACATTCTTCCTTTCATTTATTGATGGCTTTCAACAATAAAGCATCTTCATTTCGAAGCGTTCTTACCCCAAAATTAATCTACTACTCCAAGAAATAGATTCTATAGTTTTGAGACTTTTAAATTGTTCAAGATTATCCTTAATCTTTGAGATGCAACAGAGTATTTTTTTCTACTCTAAAGAAAATACTAAAATAGACAACTCAGTAACACAGAAATGAATAGTAACACACAATGATGGAATATCTAGGAAAAATTACAATATGATGCACAATCAGTTTGAGTAAGATGTAACTTAGAGTTTAACTTTCAGTTTATTAAGTGCACTGTGTACCTGTCATTCTACAATGCCAGGCATATAGACAAACACTGTTCCACAACAAATGTTTTATGAGCTGGTAGCTATAAATAAAATATTTGCCATTCTACAAAAATCTAATATAATGCAACATCTAATAAAATTCATGTCCCCAAATCATGTCCTGTTTTGGATTAAGTTCTGATTTTTAGGAAATACATACTTATATTCACTAATTTGAGAGAACATACTTAAAATATATATTGTATATCCCCCACAAAAAAAAACTAGCATTACACCAATTAATCAATTTTAGTTATTTTAACTGAAAGTGGGCAGTTTATAACCTGTTCCCACACTGCTTGGAGAACAATCAAATGTAATGGAAGCCAAGCAATTGACACTATTTATAGACATTCTCAGAACCACCTACTTTGTATTGATTGTTTTAAGCACCACTGTAAACTTTTGATTTTTAAGAGTCCCTTTGAAGATGTAGCAGACGTTGGCTTGCTAATCATGCTGGAAAGCATAGTGGGTTCAAAGTTACAAAAATTTCAACACATATAAATTAGTATTAAACTTGGTTATTTTCAATTGTCAATAAACTATAATGAAGGCCTAAAGTCCATAAATATTTGTTTCTGAACCCCTAAGCTTCTATGATTTGTATGTGTGTGCATTCATGTGTTTGTGAAACGGAAATGCATATAAACGCGTACTGGGAAATGTTACACATTGTACTTTTAGCATCATTACTGTGAATACAGATGCGAGGTTTATAAATATTTGGGTGCTTTTCAATATTTCTAGTGATTCAAATGCTGTTAGAATTTAGCATGGTCATTAACACTACATGTACAGTTCGGTGTTAGATTCAGGCGTTCAGACTTTACCATAGTTGTATGCATCATGTTCACTCTCCACTATAACTAGACAGTGATTATAAACTTTATGACCAAATGCACATGATCTCCCCAATGCATGATCTGCATTTTACTTAACACAATTTCAATTTTCCAGAGTTCAGAAATCAACTTTATTATAGGTTTCAGAAATATTAGAGGGAGCAGGGGCAGGCCCTGGAGGGCATGGAGGGAAGTGGGGTCCCGCACTGAAGGGAGGCTAGGGGAGCAGGGTCAGGCCCTGGAGGGCGAGGATGGGAGAAGGGCCCAGGCCCTGGAGGGCAAGTGTGGGAGTGGGGCCGGATCCTGGAGGGCGAGGAGGGAAGTGGGGTTCCACACTGGAGGGCAACAAGGGGAGCAGGGTCCAGCCTGAGAGGGCGAGGAGGGGAGCAGGGCCTGGCTCTGGAGGGTGAGGAGGGGAGCAGAGAAGGACCATGGAGAGTGAGGAGGGGAGCAGGGCCTGGCCCTGAAGGCAAGGAGGTGAGCTGGGCCTGGACCTGGATGGCAAGGAGGGCACCAGGGCCTGGCCCTGGATGGCGAGGAGGGCACTGGGGCCTGGCCCTGGATGGCGAGGAGGGCACTGGGGCCTGGCCCTGGATGGCGAGGAGGGCACTGGGGCCTGGCCCTGGATGGTGAGGAGGGCACTGGGGCCTGGCCCTGGAGGGCATGGAAGGGAGCTGGGCCCAGGCCATGGAGGGCATGGAGGTGAGCAGGGCCTGGCCCTGGAGGGCAAGGAGGGGAGCAGGGTAGGCCCTGGAAGGTGGCAGGGGGAGCAGGGCCTGGCCCTGGGTGGTGGCAAGAGATGCAGGGCCTGGCCCTGGAAGGAGAGGAGGGGAGCAGGGCTCAGCCCTGGAGAACAAAGAGGGGACCAGGGTCCTACACTGGAAGGCAGCTGGGGCAGAAGGGCCAGGCACTGGAGGGCAAGGAGGGGAGTGGGGCCCGGCCCTGGAAGGCAGCGAGAGGTGGGGGGCCTGGACCTGGAGGTTGAGGACGGGAGCGGGGTCAAGCACGGGAGGGCAACAGGAACAGGGCCAGACCCTGGAAGGTAGTGAGGAGATCAGGGCCCTGGCCATGGAGGACATAAAGGTGAGCAGGGCCAGGCCTTGGAGGGTGAGGAGGGGAGTGGGGTCAGGCCCTGGTTGGTGGCAAGGGGATCCAGGCAAGGAAATGGAAGGCAGTGAGTGGAGCAGTGTAAGGCCCTGAAGGGCATGGAGGAAAGCAGGGTCAGGCCCAGTAGGGCAGCGAGCGGAGCGGGGCAAGGCCATGCAGGGCGAGGAGGTGAGCAAAGCCCAGCCCTGGGGGGTGAGGAAGGCAGCAGGGTCAGGCTCTGGAGGGTGCAGAGGGGAGTGGGGCAGGGCCATGGAGGTTGAGGAGGGAAGGAAGGTCTGCCCATGGAGGTCTGTAGGGGAGTGGGGCCCAGCCCTGGAGGCAAGGAGGTGAGCTGGGCCTGGACCTGGATGGTGAGGAGGGCACCAAGGCCTGGCCCTGGAGGGCATGGAAGGGAGCTGGGCCCAGGCCATGGAGGGCGAGGAGGGGATCAGGGTCAATCCCTGGAGGGCGAGGAGGGGAGCAGGGCCCAGGCCCTGGAAGGCGAGGAGGTGAGCAGGGCCTGTCCCTGGAGGGAAAGGAGGGGAGCAGAGTAGGCCCTGGACAGCGGCAGGAGGAGCAGGGCCTGGCCCTGTAAGGCAGCAAGAGATGTGAGGCGTGGTCCTGGAAGGAGAGAGGGGAACGGGGCCCATGCCCTGGAGGACAGCAATGCCTGTTCAAGAGGGGCATGGGGCCTGGCCCTTCAGAGCAAGGAGGGTAGCAGGGCTCGGCCCTAGAGGGTGAATAGGGGACCGCGGTCCTGCATGGGAAGGCAGCTGGGGGAGAAGGGCCCGGCACTGGAGGGCAAGGAGGGCAGCAGGGCCCGGCCCTGGAGGGTGGCAGGGGGAACAGGGCCTGGCCCTGGATGACAGCAAGAGGTGCAGGGCCTGGACCTGGAAGGCAAGGAAGGGAGGGGGGGTCCATGCCCTGGAAGGCGAGGAGGGGAGCAGGGCCTGGCACTGGAGGGTGAGGAGGAGAGCAGGGTCCAATCCCTAGAGGTTGAGGAGGGGAATGGGGCCTGGCCCTGGAGGGCAAGGAGTTGAGGAGGGCCCAGCCCTGGAGGGCAAGGAGGGGAGAGGGGCCAGGCCCTAGAGTGTGGCAAGGGGAACGGGGCCAGGCCCTGGAAGGCAGTGAGGGGAGCGGGGTAAGGCCCTGGAGGGCGTGGAGTGGAGCGGGGTCAGGCCCTGGAGGGCAGCGAGTGGAGCGGGGTCAGGCCCTGGAGGGCAAGGAAAGGAGTGGGGCCAGGCCCTGCAGGATGAGGAGGGGAGCAGGGCCAGGCCGTGGAGGGTGAGCAGGGCCGTGGGGCTCAGGCCCTGGAGGGTGAGGAGGGCCGTGGGGCTCAGGCCCTGGAGGGTGAGGAGGGCCGTGGGGCTCAGGCCCTGGAGGGTGAGGAGGGCCTTGGGGCTCAGGCCCTGGAGGGTGAGGAGGGGAGCAGGACCTGGCCCTGGAGGGTGAGGAGGGCCTTGGGGCTCAGGCCCTGGATGGTAAGGAGAGAATGGGGCACAGGCCCTGATGGACTAGGAGGGAGGCAGGGCCCATGCCCGGGAGGCAGTGATGGCAGTGCCCAAGAGGAGTGGGGCCTGACCCTGGAGGGTGAGGAGGGGAGGGGGACCTAGCCCAGGATTGTAAGGAGGGCTGCAGGGCCCTGGAGGGCAAAGAGGGGAGCAGGGCTGGGCCCTGAAGCGTGAGTAGGGGAGCAAGGCCCGACCCTGGTGGGCATCAAGGTTAGCAGGCCCAGGCCCTGGAGGGCAAGGAGGGGAGCAGGGCCTGGCCCTGGACGGTGAGGCGGGGAGCGTGGTCCTGCCCTGGAGGGTGGCAGGTTGAGCAGGGGCCGGCCCTGGAGGGCGGCAAGAGGAGCAAGGCCTGGCCCTAGAGGGCAACATGGGGAGAGGGTCCATGCCCTGATTGGCAGCGATGCCTGTTTATGAGGCCTGGGCTCTGTTCCCCTCTTCACCCTCCAGGGCCAGGCCCTTCTCTCCTCAGGAACAGCCATCACTGCCCTCCAGGGCATGGGCCCTGCTCCCCTCCTCACCTCCAGGGCCTGACCCCACTCCCCTCCTCTTTCTCCAGGGCTGGACCTTCCTCCCCTCCTCGCCCTCCAGGGCCTGAGGCCTTGTGCCCTCCTCACCCTCTAAGGGCCAGGCCCTGTTCCCCTCAGGCATGGCCATCGGGCCCTGCAGGGCATGGGCCCCGCTCCCCACTTCACCCTCCAGGTCCAGGCCCGCTCTTCATGCCGCCCTCCAAGGCTGGACTCTGCTCCCATTCTCACCCTCAGGGCCAGGCCCTGCCCCTTTCAGACATGGCCATCACTGCCCTCCAAGGCTTGGGCCCCACTCCCCTCCTCACCCTCCAGGGCCAGGCCCGCTCATCTTGCTGCCCTCCAGGGCAGGGCCCTGCTCCCCCGCTGCCCTCAAGTGCAGGACCCCACTCCCCTCCTTGCCCAAGAAGGCCGGGCCCCACTTCCCTCCTCGCCCTCCAGGGCCAGGCCCTGCTCCACTCTCCTCCCTCCATGGCTGGCTGGGCCCCGCTCCCTTTGCCGCCCACCAGGGCCAGGTCCTGCTCCCCTCCTAGCCCTCCATGGCCCTGCCCTGCATACCTCCATGCCCTCTAGGGCAAGGCCCCACTCCCCTCTCTCATGGCCCTCACTTCTGTCCTGGGCATGGGCCATGTTCCCCTCACTGCCTTCCAGGGTCTGACCCTGCTCTCCTCCTTGCACTCCAGGGCCAACCCTGCTGCCTTCCTCACCCTCCAGGGCTAGGCCCCACTCACATGTACACCCTCCAGGACCTGGGCCCACTCCCCATGATGCCCACCAGGGTCGGGCCTCGCTCTGCTACTCAGGCTCCAGGGCCCAGCCCTGCTCCCCTCCTCACCCTCCAGGGCCAGCTCTGCATCCCTTCTACCATCCCAGGCTAGGCCCCCCTCCCCTCCTCGCCCTCCAGGGTCAGGCCCCACTCCCCTCTGGCACGGCCATCACTGCCCTCCAGGGCATGGGCTCTGCTCCCCTCCTCGCCCTCCAGGGCCTGAGCCCCGCTGCCCTCCTCACCCTCCTTGCCATCCATGCTTGCTCCCCTGCTTGCCATCCATGGTGCTGTCCCCTCCATTCGTTGCCCATCAGAGCTTGACCCCACTCCCATCCACACTCTCCAGGGCCTGACCCCGCTCCCCTCACTGCCTTCCAGGGCCTCACCCAGAAATCCTCGCCACCAACCAGGGTCTGACCCTGCTTCCCTATTCACCCTCCAAGGCCTGGCCCTACTCACCTCCATGCCCTCCATGGACTAGGACCCACTCACCTCACTGCCTTCCAGGGACTGGCCCTATTCTCCTCCCCACCCTCTAGGGCCTGACCCCGCTCCCTCCCTCGTTCCCCAGGGCTGGACCATGCTCCTCTCCTTGCCCTCCAAGGCCTGGGGTCCGGTGCCCGCCTCACCCTCCAGAGCCTGGGGCCTGGTGCCTTCCTCACCCTCCAGGGCCAGGCCATGTTACCCTCAGGCATGGCCATCACTGCCATCCAGGACATGGTCCCTGCTCCCCACTTTGCCCTCCAAGGCCGGGCCGCTCCTCTTGCCTGCCTCCAGGGCAGAGCCCTGCTCCCCCACCACCCTACAGTGCAGGACCCCAGTCCCTTCCTTGCCCTCCAGGGCTGCACCTTGCTCCCCAACTCACCCTCTAGGGCCTAGACCCAGCTCCCCTCCTTGCCCTCCAGGGCCACGCCCTGCTCACCTCCTGGCCCTCTAGGGCCTGGAACCTGCTCCCCTCTTAACCCTCCATAGCCCTGCCCTGCATTACTCCATGCCCTCTAGGGTAAGGCCCCATTCCCCTCAGTCGTGGCCATCACTACCCTCCTGGACATGGGCCCTGCTCACCTCACTGCCTTCCAGGGCCTGACCCTGCTTCCCTCCTCGCCCTCCAGGGCCTTTCCTGCTGCCTTCCTTGCCCTCCAGGGCCAGGCCCGGCACCCCTCCTTACCATCCGGGCTAGGCCCCCCTACCCTCCTCACCCTCCAGGGTCAGGCCCCACTCCCCTAAGGCATGGCCATCACTGCCCTCTAGAGCATAGGCCCTAGTCCCCTCCTCGCCCTACAGGGCCTGTGCCCCATTCCCTCCTTACTCTCCAGGGCCTGAGCCCCACTGCCCTCCTTACCCTCCGGGGCCAGGCCCCGCTCCTCTTGCTGCCAAAAAGGGCCGGGCCCTGCTCCCCCTGCCACCCTCCAGTGCAAAACCCTGGTCCCTACCTTGCCCTCCAGAGCCAGGGCCTCTCCCCTCCTCAACCTAAAAGGCCAGTCCCTGCTCCCCTCCTCACCCTCCAGGGCCAGGCCCGACTCCCTCCTTGCCCTCTTGGGCTTGGCCACACTCCCCTCAGGAAGGGCAACACTGCCCTTCAGGGCATAGGCCCTGTTCCCCACCTCACCCTCCAGGGCCAGGCCCCACTCCCCTTGCAGCCCACCAAGGCTGGTCCCTGCTCCCCTCCTAGTCGTCCAGTGCCTGGCCCCTGCTCCTATTGCCCCCGACCAGGGCCAGACCCTGCTTCCCTCCTCACCCTCCAGGGCCTGGGACCGCTCCCCTTGATGCCCACCATGGTCGGGCCTCGCTCCGCTACTCAGGCTCCAGGGCCCAGCCCTGCTCCCCTCTTCATCCTCCAGGGCTGGGCCCTGCACCCCTCCTTACCATCCTGGGCTAGGCCCCCCTCCATTTCTTGCCCTCCAGGGTCAGGCCCCACTCCCCTCAGGCACTGCCATCACTGCCCTCCAGGGCATGGGCCCCACCCCCCTCCTCATCCTCCTGGGCCTGTGCCCCATTTCCCTCCTTGCCCTCCAGGGCCTGGCTCTGCTCAACTCCATGCCCTCCAGGTCCTGACCCGTTCTAGCTCCACTCGCTGCCCTGCATGGCCTGACCCAGTTCCCCTCCATGCCCTCCAGGGCCTGACCCCACTCCCCTCCACTCCCTCCAGGGCCTGGCCCAGATCCCCTCGCCATCAACCAGGGCCTGACCCTGCTCCCCTATTCGCCCTCCAAGGCCTGACCCTGCTGCCTTCCTTGCCCTCCAGGGCCAGCCTCCGCTCACCTGCATGCCCTCCAGGGTCCATTACAGGACCCTGCTCCCTTCCTTGCCCATGAGGGCCGAGCCCCACTTCGCTCCTCAACCTCCAGGGCCAGGCCCTGCTCCACTCTCCTTACTCCACGGCTGGCTGGGACCAGCTCCCCTTGCCACCCACTGGGCCCTGCAACCCCCGCCTCCCTCCAGTGAAGGACCCCACTACCCTCCTTGCCCTCTAGGGCCACGCCCTGCTACCCTCCTGGCCCTCTAGGAACTGGACCCTGCTGCCCTCCTAGCCCTCCATGACCTTGCCCTGCATACCTCTACACCCTCTAGGGCAAGACCCCACTCCCCTCAGTCATGACCATCACTTCCCTCCTGGACATGGGTCCCGCTCCCCTCACTGCTTTCCAGGGCCTGACCCTGCCGCCTTCCTTGCCCTCCAGGGCCTGGGCTTCTCCCGTTGATGCCCATCAGGGTCAGGCCTCACTATGCTACTCAGGCTCCAGGGCCCAGCCCTGCTCCCCTCCTCACCCTCCAGGGTCAGGCCCCACTCCCCTCAGGCATGGCTATCACTGCCCTCCAGGGCCTGGGCCCCACTCCCCTCCTTGCCCTCCAGGGCCTGGGCCCCATTCCCTCCTCACCCTCCAGGGCCTGGCACTGCTCACCTCCACGCACTCCAGGGCCTGGGCCTCATTCCCTCCGCACGCTCCAGGGCCTGACCCTGCTTCCCTCCTTGCACTGCATGGCCCTGCCCCGATCCACTCGCTGCCCTCCAGGGCCTGATCCCATTCCCCTCCATGCCCTCCAGGGCCTGACCCTGCTGCCCTCCCTGCCTTCCAGGGCCTGGCACAGATCCCCTCGCCACCAACTAGGGCCGGCCCTGCTCCCCTACTCGCGCTCTAAGGCCTGGCACTGCTCACATCCATGCCCTCCATGGCCTGGGCCCCAATCCCCTCACTTCCTTCCAGGGCCTGGCCCTGTTCCCCTGGACACCCTCCAGGGACTGACCCCGCTGCCCTGCTGGCCCTCCAGGACCTGACCCGCTCCCCTCCTCGTTCCAGCGCCCGGCCCTGCTCACATCCATGCCCTTCATGGCCTGGGCCCTGTTCCTTCCTAGCTCTCCAAAGCCTGGGCCCAGTTCCCTCCTCACCCTCCTGGAACAGACCCTGCTCCCCTCCTCACCTCCAGGCCTAGGCCCTGCTGCCCTCCTCACCCTCCAGGGCCAGTCCCTTCTCTCCACAGGAACAGCCATCACTGCCCTTCAGGGCATGGGCCCCGCTCCCCTCCTCACCTCCAGGGGCAGGCCCGCTCCTCTTGCCAACCTCCAGGGCAGGACCCTACACCTCCCCCGCCTCTCTCCTGTGCAGGACACCACTCCTCTCCTTTCCCCGGAGGGCCGGGCACTGCTCCCCTCCTCATCCTCTAGGGCCTGGACCCTGCTACCCTCCTTGCTTTCCAGGGAAGGGCCTTGCTCCCCTCCTAGCCCTCCAGTGCTGGGCCCTGCTCCCTTCCACGCCTTCAGGGCCTGGGCCCCACTCCCCTTACTGCCCACCAGGGCCTGACCTGGCTCCCCTCCTTGACCCCCAAGGCCTGGCCATGCTCACCTACATACCCTCCATGGACTGGGCCCCGATCCCCTCACTGCCCACCAGGGCCTGACCCCGCTCTTCTCCTTGACCCCCAAGGCGTGGCCATGCTCACCTACATACCCTCCATGGACTGGGCCCCACTCCCCTTACTGCCCAGCAGGGCCTGACCCTGCTCGCCTCTTTGCTCTCCAGGACGTGGCCCTTCTCACATCCATGCCCTCCATGTCCTGGGCCCCGTTCCTTCCTAGCTCTCCAGAGTCTGGTTCCCTCCTCACCCTCCAGGACTGGAACCTACTCCTCTCCTCACCTCCAGGGCCAGGGTCCTGCTCCCCTCCCTTACCTTCCAGGGCCTGGCCCGGATCCCCTCGCCACCAACCAGGGCCCGACACTGCTCCCCTCCTCACCCTCAAGGACCTGGCAATGACACATCCATGCCCTATGTGGCCTGGCCCTGTTCCCTACTCACCCTCCAGGGCCTGGGCCCTGATCCCCTCGCCACCATCCAGGGCCAGGCCCTGCCCCCTGCTTGCACTCCAGGGCTGGGACCCCTCCGCTAATCCCAAGGACCAGGCACTGCTCCCCTCCTCACCATCCTAGGCAAGGCCCCACTCCTTTTCTTGCCCTCACGGCCCAGGCAGTTTCCCCTCCTTGCCCTCCAGGGCTTGGCCCACATCCCCTCTTGCCCTAAAGGGCCGGGCCACGCTCCCCTCATCGCCCTTCAGAGCTGGGCTCTGCTCCCCTCATCACAGTCCAGGGCCGGGCCCCACTCACCTCAGGAACAGCCGTCACGCCCTCCAGGGCATTGGCCCCGCTCCTCTCCTCGCCCTCCATGGCCAGTCCCCACACCTACTGCCACCCTCCAGGGCCAGGCCCAGCTCCCCTTGCTGCCCACCAGGGCCAGGCCCTGCTCCCCTCCTAGGCCTCCAGGGCCTGGCCACGCTCCCCTCCTCACCCTCCAGGGCCTGGGCCCGCTCACCTTGATGCCCACAAGAGTCAGACCTGGCTCCCCTACTTATGCTCCAGGGCCCAGCCCTGCTCCCCTCTTCACCCTCCAGGGCCAGGCCCTGCACCCCTCCTTAAAATCCTGGGCTAGGCCCCCTTACTCTCCTCGCCCTCCAGGGTCAGGACCCACTGCCCTCAGGCATGGCCATCACTGGCCTCCAGGGTATGGGCCCCGCTCCCCTCGCCTTCCAGGGCCTGTGCCCCATTCCCTCCTCACCCTCAAGTGCCTGGCCCTGCTGACCTCCCTGCCCTCCAGGGCCTGTGCCCCATTCCCTCCTCGTCCTCAAGGGCCTGGCCCTGCTGACCTCCCTGCCCTCCAGGGCCTGGGCTTCATTCCCTCCTCACCCTCCATGGCCCTGCCCTACTCCACTCGCTGCCCTCCAAAGCCTGACCACACTCCCCTCTTTGCTCTTCAGGGCCTGAACCCGTCCCCCTACTGCCTTTCAGGGCCTGGCCTGGCTCCCCTCCTTGCCCTCCATGGCCTCACCCCTCTCTCCTGCCTAGACCTGCTCACCTCCATGCCCTTCATCGCCTGGGCCCCAATCCCCTCACTGCCTTCCCGGGCCTGGCCCCATTCCCCTCGCCACCCTCCAGTGCTGGATATCACTCCCCTCCTAGCCTTCCAGGACCAGGCCCTGCTCTCCACCTCACCCTCCAGGGCCTTGGCTATGCTCCCCTTGTCACCCTCCAGGGCAAGGCCCAGTTCCCCTCCTCACCCTCCAGGGTCTGGGACCTGCTCCCCTCCTTTCCTCCAGGGCTGGACCCCACTCCCCTTGTTGCCCCCCAGGGCGGGACCCCACTTCCCTCTATGCCTTCCATGGCCCTGCCCTGCTCCCCTTGCCGAGCTCCAGGGGCTTACCCTGCTCACTTCCTTGCCCACCAGGGCCTGGGCCGTGCTCCCCTTGCTGCCCACCTGGGCCACGCCCCACTCCCCTCCTCACCCTCCAGGGCCGGGCCCTACTCCCCTCCTCACCATCCTGGGCCAGGCCCCACTCCCCCCTCCTCCTCCAGGGCCTGGGACCTGATCCCCTCACTGCCCTCTAGGGCCAGGCCCTGCCCTCTCCTTGTCCTCCAGGACCAGCCCCCTCCCCTAATTGCCCTCATGGACCAGGCCCTGCTCTCCTCCTCACCATCCTGAGCCAGGCCCCCCTCTTCTCCTTGCCCTCATGTGCCAGGCCAAATTCCCCTCCTTGCCCTCCACGGCCCTGCCCTGTTCCTTCCTCGCCCTCCAGGGCCTGGCCCTGCTCCCCTCCGCGCCATCCAGGGCCAGGCCCTGCTCCCATCCTCACCTTCTAGGGCCTGGGGCCTGAACCCTGCTCACCCTCCAGGGCCTGGCCCTGCTCCCCTCCTCGCCTTCCAGGGCCTGGGCACTGCTGCCTTCCTCACCCTCCAAGGCAAGGAGGGGAGCGGGTCTCATATCCTGGAGGGCATGATGGCTGTGCCTGAGGGGAGTAGTTCCTGACCCTGGAGGGCGAGGAGGGGAGCAGGGACAGAACTTGGAGGGCGAGGAGGGGAGCGGGGTCAGGCCCTGGTTGGTGGCAAGTGGAACAGTCCATGAACTGGAAGTGGAGAGAGAATGGGGCACAGGCCCTGGAGAACAAGAAGGGGAGCAGGCCCATGTCCTGGAGGGCAGTGATGGCCATGCCTGAGGGGAGTAGGGCCTGACCCTGGAGGGTGAGGTGGGGAGGGGGGCCTAGCTTAGGATTTTAAGGAGGGGTGCGGGGCCTGGCCCTGCAGGGCAAAGAGGGGAGTAGGGCTGGGCCATGGAATATGAGACGGGAGCAAGGCCAGACTCTGTGGGCATCAAGGGGAGCAGGCATAGACCCTGGAGAGCGAGCAGGGGAGCATGACCTGGCCCTGGAGGGCAAGGAGGGAAGCAGGGTCAGTCCCAGGAGGGCAAGGAGGGGCGGGAGTCCCAGGCCCTAGAGGGTGAGGATGGGAGGAAAGGCTGACCCTGTAGAGTAATGAAGGGAGCTGACCCGGCCCTAGAAGTCAAGGAGGAGAGCAGGGCCAGACCCTGGAGGGCAAGGAGGGGAGCAGGGCCCATGCCCTGGAGGGCAGTGATGGACATACCTGAGAGAGTGGGGCCAAGCCCTGGACTGTGAGGAGGGGAGCAGGGCCCAGCCCTGAAGGGCTAGGAGGGGAGTTGCGCCCAGGCCATGGAGGGCGAGGAGGGGAGCAGGTCCTGGTTTGGAGGGCGTGGAGGGGAGATGGGTTAGGCCCTGGAGGGTGAGGAGGGCAGCTGGGCCTTGCCCTGGAGGGTGAGGACTGGAGCAACGCCTGGCCCTGGAGGGTGATGAGGCATCGTGCCCAGGCCCTGGAGGGCAAGGATGGGAGCAGGGCCTGACCCTGTAGGGTGAGGAGGGGTGCTGGGCCCAATCCTAGAGGGTATTGAGGGGAGCGTGGCCCAGCCCCTTAGGGCAAGGAGGGGATGGGGCCCAGGCCCTGGGGGGTGAGGAAGGGAGCGAGGCCCATACCCTGGAGGGCAGTGTTGGCTGTTCCTGAGAGGAGAAGGTTCCGGTCCTGGAGGACGAGGAGGGAACTGGGCCCAGGCTCTGGAGGGCTAGGAAGAAACGGGGCCCAGGCCATGGAGGGCGTGGATGTGAGCAGGGCCAGGCTCTGGAAGGCGAGGAAGGAAATGGGGTCAGGTCCTCTAGGGCAAGGATGGGAGTGGGGGCAGGTCCTGGAGGCTACAGAGGGGAACAGGTCCAGGTCCTGGAAAGCAATGAGGGGATTGGGGCCCAGGCCGATGATGGAATGGATGTGAGCAGGGCCAGGTCCTGGAAGGCGAGGTGGGGAGCAGGGCCTATGCTCTGGAGGGCAGTGATGCCCTTCCTGAGGGGAGTGGGCCCTAGCCTGGAAGGCAGTGAGGGGAGTAGGACCCAGGCCCTGGAGGGCGAGGAGGGGAGCAGGGCCCAGTCCCAAGAAGGCAAGGAGGGGAACAGGGCCAGGCCCTGAAACAGTGAGGGGAGTGGGACCCAGGTCCTGGAGGGTGAGGAGGGGAGCGGGGTCAAGTTCTGAAGGGTGGCGAGGGGAACAGGGCCAGGCCCTGGAAGGCAGTGAGAGGAGCGGGACCCAGGTCCAGGAGGGCGAGGAGGGGAGCAGGGTCAGGTCCTTGAGGGCGAGGAGGGTAGAGGGGGCAGGCCATGGAGGGTGGCTAGGGGAATGGGGCCAGGCCCTGGAAGGCAGTGAGGGTAGTGGAACCCAGGTCCTGGAGGGCGAGGAAGGGAGTGGGGTCAGGCTCTGGAGGGCGAGGATGGGAGAAAGGCCTGACCCTGTAGGGTGATGAGTTCACCCGGCCCTGGAGGTCAAGGAGATCGGGGCCTGGCCCTGGAGGGCGAGGAGGGGAGTGGGGCCCATGACCTGGAGGGCAGTGATGGCTGTTCCTGAGGGGCATGGGGCCTGGCGCTGGACTGTGAGGAGGGGAGCAGGGCCCACCCCTGAAGGGCTAGGAGGGGAGCTGGGCCTAGGCCATGGAGGTTGAGGAGGGGAGTGGGTCCTGGTTTGGAGGGCATGGAGGGGAGTTGGGTCAAACCCTGTAGGGCGAGGAGGGGAGCAGGGCCTGGCCCTGGAGGGCGATGAGGGGTCATGCCCAGGCCCTGGAGGGCAAGGATGGGAGCAGGGCCTGACCCTGTAGGGTGAGCAGGGGTGCTGGGCCCAGCCCTAGAGGGTGTTGAGGGGAGCATGGCCCGGCCCTTTAGAGGAAGGAGGGGATGAGACCCAGGCCCTGGAGGGTGAGGAGGGGAGGCTGGCCTGGCCCTGGTATGCAGCATGGGGAGTGGGGCCGGGAGTGTGGAAGGGAGCAGGGCCCAGCACTGGAGGGCTAGGAGGGGAGCAAGGCCCTTCCCTGGAAAGCAGGGAGGGTAGCAGGGTCCAGGTCCTAGAGGATGAGGAGGGGAGCAGTGCCTGGACCTCTTGGCCAAAGAGGGGAGTGGGGTCCTGACTGGAGGGCAGCGGGGGAAGTAGGGCCCTGCCCTGGTGCGCCAAGAGGAACAGGCCTGGCCCTGGAGGGTGAGGAGGGTTGTGGGGCCCATGCCCTGGAGGGTAGTGATGGCTGTTCCTGAGGGGAGAAGTGCCTGGCCCTGGAGGTTGAGGAGGGCAGAAGGGCCTAGGCCTGGAGGTGAGGAGGGGAGAAGGTTCCAGTCCTGTAGGGCGAGGAGGGGGCAGGGACTGGCCCTTGCGGGCCGTGAGGGGATCAGGTCCCAGACCCTGGAGGCAGAGGTGGGGAGGAGGGCCTGGCCCAGCATGGTGAGGAGGGGAGTAGGGTCTAGCCCTGGGGGGCAAGGAGGGAGCAAAGCATGGCCCTGGTGGGCAGCAAGGGAAGCACAGCCCAGGCCCTGGTGGGCAAGGAAAGTGAGAAGGGTAAGGCCCTGGAGCACAACGAGGGGAGCAGGCCTGCACTGGAGGGTGGCAGGGATAGTAGGGCCCTGCCTTGGCTGCGGAAAGAGGAGCGGGCCTGGCCCTGGAGGGTGAGGAGAGGAGCAGGGTCAGGTCCTGGAGCATGAGGAGGGGGCAGTGCCTGGCCCTTGAGGGCCACGAGGGGATCAGGTCCCAGGCCCTGGAGGGGGAAGTGGGAAGGAGGGCCTGGCCCAGGACCGTAAGGAGGGCAATAGGGCATAGCCCTGGAGGGCTAGGAGGGGAGTGGGGCATGGCCCTGGTGGGCAGCAAAGGGAGCACGGCCCAGGCCCTGGTGGGCAAGGAAGTGAGAAGAGTAAGCCCCTGGAGTGTGGCGAGGGGAGCAGGACAGGGCCATGGACAGCATAGAGGGAAGTGGGGTCCTGCACTGGAGGGCAACAAGGGGAACAGGGCCCAGGCCCTGGAGGGCGAGAATGGTAGGAGGGCCTGACCCTCTAGGATGAGGAGGGGAGTTGGGCCTGGACCTGGAGGGCCAGGAAGGGACCATAGCCAAGGCCCTGGAGGGCTAAGTGGGGAGCAGTGTCCAGCACTGGAGGGTGGTGAGGGGAACGGAGCCAGGCCCTGGAAGGCAGTGAGGGGATCGAGGCCCAGTCCATGGAGGGCATGGGGTTGAGCAGGGCCAGGCCTTGGAGGGCACAGATTGGAGCGGGACCCAGGCCCTGTTTGGCAAGGAGGGGAGCAGGGCTCAGGTCCTGGAGGGCAAGCAAGGGAGCAGTGCCCGGCGCTGGAGGGCCAGGAGGGGAGCGGTGTCCAGCTCTGGAGGGTGGCTAGGGAAGCAGTGCCTGGCACTGGAAGGCAAGGAGGGGAGCAAGGTCCAAGCCCTAGAGGGCGAGGAAGGGATCAGGGCCTCGCCCTGGAGGGCAAGGAGGGAAAGTGGGTCCTGCACTGGAGGGCAGTGGTGGGAGCGGGGCCTGCCCTGGTGGGCAGCAAAGGAGCAGGGCCCAGGCCCTAGAGGGCAAGGAAGTAAGCAGGGTCAGGCTCTGGAGCGCTGCGAGGGGAGCAGGGCAGGGCCATGGAGGGCATAGAGGGAAGCAGGGTCCCGCACTGGAGGGAAAATAGGGGAGTGGGGTCTGGCCCTGGAGGGTGAGGTTGGGAGCAGGGCCTGACCCTGGAGGGCGGGGAGAGGAACGGGGTCCAGGAGCTAGAGGGCCAGGAGGGGAGCAGAGCCGACCCTCTTGGGCAAGAAGGGGAGTGGGATCTTGCACTGGAGTGGGGCGGGGGGAGTAGGGCCCTGCCCTGGAGGGCAGCAGGAGCAGGCCTGCCCCTGGAGGTGAGGAGGGGAGCAGGGCCCTTGCCCTGGAGGGCAGTGTTGGCTGTTCCTGAGGGGAGAAGGTCCTGGCCGTGGAGGTGAGGAGGGGAAGAGGGTCCGGTCTTTGAGGGCGAGGAGGGAACTGGGCCCAGTCTCTGGAGGGCTAGGAAGGAACAGGGCCCAGGCCATGGAGGGCATGGATGTGAGCAGGGCCAGGTCTTGGAGGTCAAGGAGGGGAGAAGGGTCAGGTCCTGGAGGGTGAGGAGCAGAAGGGGGCAGGCCCTAGAAGCTGGCTAGGGGAATGCGTCCAGGTCCTGGAAGGCAGTGAGTGGAGTGGGACCCAGGGCATGGAGGGCATGGAGGGGAGCAGCTCCAGGCCCTGGAGGGTGGCGAGGGAACTGGGCCAGGCCCTGGAAGACAGGAGCAGGACCCAGGTCCTGGAGGGTGGCGAGGGGAACTGGGCCAGGCCCTGGAAGGCAGTGACACGCTCAGGGCCCAGTCCATCGAGGGCATGGATGTGAGCAGGGCCAGGCCCTGGAGGGCGAGGAGGGGAGCGGGGTCAGGTCCTGGAGAGTGAGGAGGGGAGAAGCTCCAGGCCCTGGAGGGTGAGGGGAACTGGGCCAGGCCCTGGAAGGCAGTGAGGGTAGCAGGTCCCAGGACCTAGAGGGCAAGGAGGGGAACAGGGTCCTGCACTGGAGGGCAGCGGGGGAGCAGGTTCCTGCTCCTGGAGGGTGAGGTGGGGATCAGGACCCATGCCCTGGAGGGCAGTGATACCCTTCCTTGGGGAGTGCGGCCTAACCCTGGAAGACAGCGAGAGAAGTGAGCCAGACTCTTGAGGGCGAGAAGGGGAGCAGGGCCCAGGCCCAAGAGGCCAAGGATGGGAGTGGGGCTCTGGCCCTGGAGGGCGAGGATGGGAGCAAGGCCTGACCCTGTAGGGTGAGGAGGGGAGCTGGCCCGGCCCAGGAGGTCAAGGAGGGGAGCGAGGCCTGAGCCTGGAGGGCGAGGAAGGGAGCAGGGCCCATGCCCTGGAGGGCAGTGATTGCCATTTCTGAGGGGAGTGGGCCCCGGCCATGGACTGTGAGGAGGGGAGCAGGGCCCAGCCCTGAAGGGCTAGGAGGGGAGTTGTGCCCAGGCCATGGAAGGTGAGGACGGAAGCAGGTCCTGGTTTGGAGGGCGTGGAGGGGAGATGGGTTAGGCCCTGGAGGGTGAGGAGGGCAGCTGAGCCTTGCCCTGGAGGGTGAGGACTGGAGCAACGCCTGGCCCTGGAGGGCGATGAGGGGTCGTGCCCAGGCCCTGGAGGGCAAGGATGGGAGCAGGGCCTGACCCTGTAGGGTGAGCAGGGGTGCTGGGCCCAGCCCTAGAGGGTGTTGAGGGGAGCGTGGCCCGGCCCTTTAGGGAAAGGAGCGAATGGGGCCCAGGCCCTGGAGGGTGAGGAGGGGAGGCTGGCCTGGCCCTGGTGGGCCGCAAGGTGAGCAGGGCCCAGGTCCTGTAAATGAGGAATTGAGAAGGGCTC
Source organism: Oryctolagus cuniculus (assembly GCF_051225735.1). Taxonomy (NCBI): domain Eukaryota; kingdom Metazoa; phylum Chordata; class Mammalia; order Lagomorpha; family Leporidae; genus Oryctolagus; species Oryctolagus cuniculus. The sequence continues at coordinate 23,955,611 of NC_142885.1, read as the reverse complement.
AGCACTGCAGGGCTGGGGGGGAACAAGGCCTGACTCTGCAGTGTGAGGAGGGCTGTTGGGCCCAGCCCTTGATGGTGTTGAGGGAAGCATGACCTGGCTTTTTAGGGCGAGGAGGGGATGGGGGCCAGGCCCAGTGGGCGAGGATGGGAACTCCGCATGGCCCGTAAGGGCAAGGAGAAGAGGGGGGCCTGGCCCAGGACTGGAAGAGGGGGAGCTGGGCCTGGTCCTTGAGGACAATTAGGGGAGGGGGGCCGGCCCTGGAGGGCGAGGAGGCGGTAGGGTCTGGTCCTGGAGAGCTGCAAGGGGATCAGTTCTCAGGCACTAGAGGGGGAGGTGGGGAGGGGTCCTGGCACAGGATGGTGAGGAGAGGAGTAGGGCCTGGCCCTGGAGGGCGAGGAGGGGAGTGGGGCGTGGCCCTGGTGGGCAGCAAGAGGAGCACAGCCCAGGCCCTGGTGGGCAAGGACGTGAGCAGGGTAAGCCCCTGGAGCTCGGGGAGGGGAGCAGGGCGGGGCCATGGACAGCATAGAGGGAAGTGGAGTCCCGCACTGGAGGGCAGAAAGGGGAACAGGGCCCAGGCCCTGGAGGGCGAGGATGGGAGCAGGGCCCAACCCTCTAGGATGAGGAGGGGAGTTGGGCCTGGACCTGGAGGGCCAGGAAGGGACCATAGCCAAAGCCCTGGAGGGCGAGGTAGGGAACAGGGTCCGGCCCTGGAGGGCCAGGAGGTGAGTACTGTCCAGCACTAGAGGGTGGTGAGGGGAATGGGCCAGGCCCTGGAAGGCAGTGAGGGGATCAAGGCCTAGTCCATGGAGGGCATGGAGGGGAACAGGGCCAGGCCTTAGAGGGCAAAGAGGGGAGCAGTGCCCAGCGCTGGAGGGCCAGGAGGGGAGCAGTGTCCAGCTCCAAGAGGGCAGTTAGGGAAGCAGTGCCTGGCCCTGGAAGCTAGTAGGGGAGAAGGGTCCAGGACCTAGAAGGAGAGGAAGGGATCAGGGCCTGGCCCTGGAGGGCAAGGAGGGAAGGTGGGTCCTGCACTGGAGGGCAGTGGTGGGAGCGGGGCCTGCCCTGGTGGGCAGCAAAGGAGCAGGGCCCAGGCCCTAGAGGGCAAGGAAGTAAGCAGGGTCAGGCTCTGGAGGGCCGCAAGGGGAGCAGGGAAGGGCCATGGAGGGCATAGAGGGAAGCAGGGTCCCGCACTGGAGGGAAATTAGGGGAGTGGGGTCTGGCCCTGGAGGGTGAGGTTGGGAGCAGGGCCTGACCCTGGAGGGCAGGGAGAGGAACAGGGTCCAGGAGCTAGAGGGCGAGGAGGGGAACAGAGCCCAACCCTCCTGGGCAAAGAGGGGAGCAGGATCCTGTATGGAGGGCGGCGGGGGGAGTAGGGCCCTGCCCTGGAGGGTGGCAAGAGGAGCAGGCCTGCCCCTGGAGGGCGAGGAGGGGAGTGGGGCCATGCCCTGGAGGGCAGTGTTGGCTGTTCCTGAGGGGAGAAGGTCCTGGCCGTGGAGGGTGAGGAGGGCAGCAGGGCCTAGGCCCCGGAGGTGAGGAGGGGAGCAGGGTCAGGTCCTGAAGGGCGAGGTGGGGAGTGTTGTCAGGAACTTGAGGGTGAGGAAGGGTGAGGGGGCAGGCCCTGGAGGCTGGCGAAGGGAACAGGGCCAGGCCCTGGAAGGCAGTGAGGGGAGCGGATCCCAGGTCCTGGATGGGAAGGAGGGGAGCTTGGTCAGGCCCTGGAGGCTCGCGAGGGGAGCAGGGCCAGCCCCTGGAAGGCAGTGAGGGTAGCGGGGGCAGGCCCTGGAGGCTGGCAAGGGGAATGGGGTGAGGCCCTGGAAGGCAGTGAGGGGAGCGGGACCCAGGTCCTGGAGGGCGGCGGGGGAAGCAGGGTCCAGCTCTGGAGGGTGGCAAGGGGAGCGGAGCCTGGCCCTGGAGGGCAAGGTGGGGAGCAGGGCTCATGCCCTGGAGGGCAGTGATGCCCTTCCTGAGGGGAGTGGACCCTAGCCCTGGAAGGCAGTGAGGGGAGTGAGACCCAGGCCCTGGAGGGCGAGGAGGGGAGCAGGGCCCCGGCCCAAGAGGCCAAGGATGGGAGTGGGTCCCAGGCCCTGGAGGGTGAGGATGGGAGCAAGGCTTGACCCTGGAGGGTGAGGAGGGGAGCAGGGCCCATCCCTAGAGGGCAGTGATGGCCGTTCCTGAGGGACGTGGGGCCCAGCGCTGGACTGTGAGGAGGGGAGCAGGGCCCAGTCCTGAAGGCCTAGGAGGGGAGCTGGGCCCAGGCCATGGGCGAGGAGGTGAGCGGGGCCTGGTTTGGAGGGCATGGAGGGGACCTGGGTTAGGGCCTGGAGGGTGAGGAGGGGAGCTGGGCCCAGACTTGGAAGGCAAGGTTGGGAGCAGGTCCTAACACTGGAGGGCGAGGAGGGAACTTGGCCCAGGCTCTGGAGGGCTAGGAAGGAATGGGGGCCAGGCCATGGAGGGCGCGGATGTGGAGGGCGAGGAGGGGAGTGGAGACAGTTCCTGGAGGGTGAGCAGGGGAGTGGGGTCAGGTCCTGGAGGGCGAGGAGGGGAATGGAGCCAGGTCCTGGACGTTGGCGAGGGGAACAGTTCTAGGCCCTGGAAGGCAGTGAAGGTATCGGGGCCCAGACCATGGAATGCATGGAGATGAGCAGTGTCAGGCCTTGGAGGGTGATGTGGGTGGTGTGCCTAGGCCCTGGAGGGCAAGGATGGGAGCAAGGCCTGACCCTGTGGGATGAGGAGTGGTGCTGGGCCCAGCCCTTGAGGGCATTGAGGGGAGCATGACCTGGCTTTTTAGGGCAAGGTGGGGATGGGGACCAGGCCCTGGAGGGTGACGAAGGGAACTCAGTGGCCCATGAGGGCAAGGAGAGGATGGGGGCCTGGCCCAGGACTGTGAGGAGGGGAGCTGGGCCTGGTCCTTGAGGGCGATTAGGGGGGGGGGGGTCGGCCCTGGAGGGCAAAGAGGGGGCAGGGCCTGGCCCTGGAGTGCTGGGAGGGGATCAGGTCCTAGGCCCTGTAGGCGGAGGTGGGGAGGAGGGCCTGGCCCAGCATGGTGAGGAGGGGAGTAGGGCCTAGCCCTGGAGGGCGAGGAGGGGAGCGGGGCATGGCCCTGGTGGGCAGCAAGGGGAGCACAGCCCAGGCCCTGGTGGGCAAGGACGTGAGCAGGGTAAGCCCCTGGAGCACAGCAAGGGTATCAGGGCGGGGCAATGGAAGGCATAGAGGGAAGCAGCATCCTGCACTGGAGGGCAGCAAGGAGAGCGGATCCGGCCCTGGAGGAAAGGAGGGGAGCAGGGCCCAGGCCCTGGAGGGCGAGGAGAGGAACCGGTCAGGTCCTGGAGGGTGAGGAGGGGAGCGGGGTCAGGCCCCGTAAGGCAGTGAGGGGAGCAGGACTCATGCCTCGGAGGGTAAGGAGGGAAGCGGGTTCAGGTCCTGTAGCACAAGGAGGGGAGCAGGTTCCAGGCCCTGGAGGGGGAGGATAGCAGCAAGGCCTGACCCTGTAGGGTGATGAGGGGAGCTGGCCCAGCCCTGGAGGTCAAGGAAGGGAGCGGGGCCTGGGCCTGGAGGGTGAGGATTGGAGCGGGGCCCATGCCTTGGAGGGCAAGGAGGGAAACTGGGCCCAGGCCCTGGAGGGCGAGGAGGGGAGCGGGTCAGGTCCTGGAGGGCAAGGAGGGGAGCGGGGTCCTGCACTGGAGGGCAAGGAGGGAAGCAGGTCAGGTCCTGGAGGGTGAAGAGGGGAGCAAGGCAGGGCCCTGGACAGCGAGTAGGGGATCGGTGACTAGGCCCTGGAGGGCAAGGAGGGGAGCAGGGCAGGGCCGAGGAGGTGAGGAGGGTACGGGGCCCAGGCCCTGGAGGCTGCGGTGGTGAGCTGGGCCAGGCCTTCAAGGGCAAGGAGGGGAGCTGGGCCCAGGCCCTAGAGAGCGAGGAGGGGAGCAGGGCCGGGCCCTAGAGGGCAAGGAGGGGAGCAGGGTCCTGCACTGGAGGGCAGCGTGGGGAACGGGGCCCAGGTCCTGGAAGGCAACAGGTGAGCTGGGCCCGGCCCTGGAGGTGAGAGATCTGAGCCTAGATCACGGTTCACTTATTTTAGACTGAGCCTCCATCTTGTTATTTGGGCCTGATAGCCACCCTCCAGGCCAGACACCACTCCCCTCCTCACTCACCAGGGCCTGGGCCCTGCTCCCCTCAGCGCCTTCCAGGGCCAAACCCAGCTCCCCTCCTTGCCCTAAAGGGCCTTGGCCTGCTCCTCTGCTTGCCCTAAAGGGACTGGGCCCTGCTCCCCTCCTTGCCTTCCAGGGCCAGAAAATGCTCTCCTAAGGTGCAGGCCTCCTCGCCCTCCAGGGCCCGGCCCAGCTCAGCTTGCTGACTTCCAGGGCTGGAGGATGCTCCCCTCACAGCCCTCCAGGTCCAGACCCCGCTCCCCTCCTCACACTCCAGGGCCTGGGCCTTGCTCCTCTGCTCGCTCTCAAGGGGCTTGGCCCCACTCCCCTTCTTGCCATCCAGGGAATGGGCCCCGCTCATGTCATCACCCTCCAGGGCTGGATCCCGCTCCCTTCCTCGCTATCCAGAGCCTGGGCCCAACTCCCCTCCTCACTCTCCAGGGACGGCACCACTCCCACCTCACACTCCAGGGCCGGTGCCGTGCTCCCCTCACCGCCCTCCAGGGCTGGGCCCTTCTCCCCTCTTTGCCCTCCAGGGAGTGGGCCCCGCTTCCTTTCTAGCCCTCCAGGGCCTGTGCCATGGTCCTTTGCTCGCCCTCCAGGCACTGGGTCCTGCTCCCCTCCTTGCCCTCCAGAGCCCAGCCGGGATCCCCTCCTCACCCTCCAGGGCCTGGGCCCTATTTCCTCCTCACCCTCCAAGGCCTGGGCCCTGTTCCCTCCTCGCCCTCCAGGGCCATACCCTGCTCCCCTCCTCACCCTCCAGGAAATGGGCCCCACTCCCTTCATCGCCCTCCAGGGACTGGACCCCACTCCCCTCCTCACCCTCCAGGGCCAAACTCTGTTCCTCCTCTAGCCTTCCAGGGACTGGGCCCCGCTCCCCTTGCCACCCTCCAGTGCCGGACCCTGCTCCCCTCCTCGCTCTCCAGGGATGGGTGCCACTCCCCACCTCGCACTCCAGGGCCTGTGCCCTGCTCCCCTAGCCACCCTCCAGGGCTATACCAGGCGCCACTCACTGCCCTCCATGGCCAGACCCCACTCCATCCTCGCCCTGCAGGGCCTGGGCCCTGCCCCACTTCTCTCCCTTCTGGGAGAGACCCCACTCCCCTCCTGGCCCTCAAGGGCCTGGTCCCTGCTCCCCCATCACCCTCCTGGGAGTGGGCCCTGCTCCCCTTGCAGCCCTCCAGGATCAGACCCTGCTCCCCTCCTCACTCTCCAGGGCCTGGGCCCTGCTCCACTCCTGGCCCTCCAGGGCCTGGGCCCTGCTCCACTCCTAGCCCTCCAGGGCCTGGGCCCTGCTCCACTCCTCGCCTTCTTGCCAAGCTCTGCTGCACTACTCGCCCTTCAGGGCCTGGCCCTGCTCCCCTCCTCACCCTCCAGGGTCTGGGTCCAGCTCCCTTCATCGCCTTCCAGGGCCAGACCCCACTGCCCTCCTTGCCCTCCAGGCACTGGGCCCAGCTCCCATCCTCCCCCTCCAGAGCCGGACTCAGCTCTGCTCCTCATTCTCCGGGCAAAACCCCACTCCCCTCTGGCCCTCTAGAGCCTGGGCCCACTCCCCTCCTTGCCCTCCAGGGCCTGGCCCTGCTCCCCTCTGGCCCTCCAGGGCCTGGGCCCCACTCCCCTCCTTGCAATCCAGGGGCAGACTCTGCTCCCCTCCTCAGTCTCCAGGGCCTGGGCCCTGCTCTACTCATGACCTCCGGGTCCGAAGCCCGCTCCCCTCCTCGCCCTCCAAGTCCTGGGCCTTGCTCCCCTCCTTGCCCTTTTTCCTTTTACCTGCTCTGACTCCCCATACTGAAGGCCTCAATGAACGCCCATGCAAATACAGCCTGTTCAGGCTGCACTGCCTCACTCTGCAGTCTGTTCATCAGGAACTCCATGCAGTCACTGCCACAATTCTCCTGCTTCTTAAAGCTGTTCTGACCCACAGCTGATTTTAATTTCCTCCCACTCTACCTCATTAATGAGCTCTACCCTCTTCCCCCCAGCCCTCCAGCCCACTACTCTCCTAAGATAGAGAATCTGCAACAATCTTGCCTCACTGCCAGCCATTCACATCCTGTCTTCCTACCAGGTGTGAGAAGAGCAATTTTCAACTAGAAAAAATTATATCCCTCTTTTTTTTTTTTTTTTTGACAGGCAGAGTGGACAGTGAGAGAGAGAGAGACAGAGAGAAAGGTCTTCCTTTTGTCTTTGGTTCACCCTCCAATGGCCGCCGCGGCCAGCGCGCTGCGGCCGGCGCACCGCGCTGATCCAATGGCAGGAGCCAGGAGTCAGGTGCTTTTCCTGGTCTCCCATGGGGTGCAGGGCCCAAGCACCTGGGCCATCCTCCACTGTACTTCCTGGCCACAGCAGAGAGCTGGCCTGGAAGAGGGGCAACCGGGACAGAATCCGGCGCCCCGACCGGGACTAGAACCCGGTGTGCCGGCGCCACTAGGTGGAGGATTAGCCTAGTGAGCCGCGGCGCCGGCTGAATTATATCCCTCTTAAAACCTATCACTATTCACCAAATCTATCGATTCAGATGTAAGCAATTATTTTATTTCGCTCTCAACCATTCAGAGAACATACAGATGTATGCACATATGACATTCCTGATGGATGTATCTAAAAATAAATTTCTATTTAATATTAACCTATGAAAACAGATCATGACAATATGCTCCTGAATTATTTGGAAACAGATTCACTAAGTAGTTTCTATACAAGTGTTACCTATTAAATCTCCTTTTTATAATTTCTTTCAGTGCTAGTTGCTTATAGCATTCATAAAAGTATATAATCTTGTGGCCAGCACTGTGATGTAACAGGTAAACACATTACTTGCAGTACTGGCATCCCATACGGGTGCTGGTTTGAGTCCTGGGTGCTCCACTTCTGATCCAGATCTCTGCTATGGCCTGGGAAAGAAGTAGAAGATGGCCCAAGTCCTTGGGCTCCTGAACTCCCATGGGAGACCCAGAAGAAGCTCCTGGTTTCTGGCTTTGGATCAGCTCAGCTCCAGCTATTGTGTTCACCTGGGGAGTGAACCAGAAGTTGGAAGACCTCTCTTTCTCTTTCTCTTTCTCTTTCTCTTTCTCTTTCTCTTTCTCTTTCTCTTTCTCTTTCTCTTTCTCTTTCTCTTTCTCTTTCTCTGCCGCTGCCTCTGCCTCTGCCTCTGCCTCTCTGTAACTCTGACTTTTAAATAAATAAATAAATCTTGAAAATATAAATCATCTAATATGGTTTCCTCCTTCTATCATGAATCTGAATAAAATGTGAATGTGAATGTGAATGTGAATAAAACATAAGCTGGACAGTGGCCATGGGGTAGGGGATGGAGGGAGAGTTGACGAGGTCAAGGTGGGAAGGCTAGGTTAACACTGTGACTCGCAGGGTTTTATAGTAACAGATTGCTGGTTTACTCACTGTACAGGTCCATCATTTGGGCAGGGGACTCTGCTCACAGAAGTCATACTATCTTTGTTACCCAGGCGTGCCAAGCAAGAATAGTAGAATCCTGTCCCATGATAGCACAAGGAAAAGGGAACATGGTAACACAAAACCTATCCCTTTCAACTTCTTCCTCACATGGCTTTCCTTAGTCAACACAAGTTAGTCAAGCCTAACCTACACCTGGGAGGGGAAGTGGCTGCTGATCAAGTGTATCTTTTTAAAATTGAATTTACTTCTTTGTATTGCAGATCGAAAGCAACATTGAGAGAAAAAAGGGAGAGAGAGATTTTCCAACTGCTGGTTCACACTCCAAATACCTGCAACAGCTGGGACTAGGCTAGGCCAAAGTCAGGATCCAGGAACTCACTCCACAAGGGTGGCAGGAACTCAAAGACTTGGACCATTTTCTGTGTCTCCTGGGCACATTTATAAAAGCTGGAAAAGAAGAGTAGCAGGGACCCAAACTAAGCATTTGATATGGGACATGGGCACTGTAAGTGTTGACTTAACCTACTGTGCCACTACGCTCACCCTAATAAAGTTTATTTTATGAAAGATTCTATGTGCAGCAAAACTCATGTTCAATTCATATGAATATGAATTATGAGCATGTTCTTAATTTTCTTTGTTGTTTTCACCTGAATCTTTACTGTTTCTGAAGATAAGTTCTTTCTCTCACTAAATAAAAAGCTTAAAATTTTAAGAAAAAAAAGGACAAGTGCTAAAACTCTTCCCATACTAACCTACATAAGAATTCTATATCTTCCCACTGAATTGATAACTATATCATTATGAAATCTCTCTGAATATATCTAGTAATAGTTCCTGCATGAAAGTCTGTCTTGTCAGATCTCAAGAGAGTCTTCTATTCAAAATGTGTAGGTATATTTTCAACATTTTTACTCTTAAACATTTAAGGATTGTATCCTAAATAGCAAATAATTAACTGGTTTTCCATTAAATAAGAAAATTTTTATTTCTAGCTGGATCACTTAGTTAATTACATTTAAAATTTTGTGATATGTTTTACCTGAATTTAGCATCTTACTTTGTTTCCTGTTTTAGTAGTTTCCTCTTCTCCCTCATTTTGAATCTATATAGTTTGTTACTTAATTTCCTCTCCATTGGTTTGTTGGTTATGTATTCCTTAATTATTTTTGTGGTTACCCTAGCAATTGTCAGATTTACTGCTGACTTATCATCAGTATTTCAAATTTACTACTTTTCACAACACTAGAATCATATTTACTGTAATTGTTTCACTTTCATCTTTTTTCCATTATCAGAATTTAAATTATACACATTTTGAACAAGTAAGGTATCCATGTGATTGCTTTCTAAAGTCAATAACTTAAATTTACCCTTACATTTAATCCTTCTGTTGTTTATCATTCCTGCTTATATTGCTTTGCTTTTATCTTAGATTGTTTTTCTTCTGCCAAAAGCAAAACTCTTTTAAGAATCATTTTCATACAAATTTCTTGCCAATGTATTTTTTTAAGATTCATTTATTGTCTGAGAGTAAGCAAGACAATGAAACAGATATAGATTTGATAGATAGATAGATATGTAGATAGATATATAGATAGATGGCAGATCATCCGATAGAGATAGAGAAAGAGAGAAAGAGAGAGAGCTCCCAATCTGGTAAGCACTTTAAATGACTACAGTGATTGGGGTTGTGCCAAGCCAAAGCCAGGATCTGAAAGCCTAGTCCAAGTCCCCATATGTGTTGCAGGAACTCAATTACTTGAACCATAACCTGTGCCTCACAGGGTCTGCATTACTAGGAAGCAAGAATCAAAAGCTGTAGGTGGGTATTGAATCCACGTACTCTGGTGTGGAATGTGGGCATCTTTACTGGCCTGTTTAACTGGGAGACCCAACACCTTGCCCCACTGCACTTTATTTGGTACATAAACCTATGTACAAGAGAGGTCTTCAAAAAATTGATGGAAAACACATATTTTGAAAAATGTACATGAATTCCAAAGCTACAGCAAAATAACTATTTTTATTACCAGTTCTACACAAAATTTTTGAAGTTCACTGCTATTTTGCCTTCCTTGGTAAAGTTTACTCTTGCTTGTACACTTCTAGGTTCCTCTAGTGCTTTCTTCACCTTCAGTCTGTTGCTCCATGGTTTTTTTTGTCTCTGAGAAGCTGACTCTCAGTCTCACTGCTGTACTTCAGAAAGCAACATGAGTTGAGCTTTTCGCTGGTATTAAGAGGATCTCTTAGATTTCAGTTATCAATACTTGTTGTAGCTCATAATGAGATGTGGTTTTCATTGAATATATCCTGTTTACAGTTCACAATAGTTAGTAACAAGCCCTGAGGAGGGCAGATCACTTAGCCTGGTATCACAGAGGAGCTGATGAGCCTGGGGCTGCCCAGCAGGGGCACAGGAGACCTGGGGGAAGCTCAGGCCCCTCTCCCTAGACCCCAGGGCCAAGCCAGAGGCAGCTTGGGACCCTGTCTCGACTCCAGGGCTGACCAGAGGCAGCTCTGGCCTGTCTCCCTAGACTCATGGGCTGGCAAGTGGGGGACGTAGGCCTGTCTCCTGACCCCAGGGCTGGCCAGGGGCAGCTCGGGCCTGTCTCCCTAGACCCCAGGGCCTGTCTCCCTCTTCTCCAGGGCTGGGACAGGGAAGCAGCCCAGGCCTGTCTCCCTAGACCCCAGGACCGCCAGGGGCAGCTTGGTCCAAAATCCCTACACTCCAGGGCTGCACGCTGAGGGGCTTAGGCTTGTCTCCTGACCCCAGGGCTGGCCGGGGTCAGCTTGGGCCCGACTCCCTAGACCCCAGAGCTGGCCAGGGAGCCTGGGCCTGTCTCCCTCTTCTCCAGGGCTGGGGGGGTTAGCCCGGGCACATCTCCCTAGACCCCTGGGCTGGCCTGTGGGGGGCTTAGGCCTTTCTCCTGACCCCAGGGCCAGCCAGGGAGCTTGGGGCTGTCTCCCTCTACTCCAGGGCGGGGGGGCGGGTTGGCTCAGGCCCGACTCCATAGACTCAAGGGCTGGCTGGGGGCAGTTCAGGCCCATATCCCTAGACCCCAGGGCCAGCCAGGGGCAGCTTGAGCCCAGGTCTCGACTCCAGGGCTGGTTGGGGACTGCTCGGGCCAGTCTCCCTAGAGCCCAGCACCTGCTAGGGGCAGGTTGGGCCTGTCTCCCTCTTCTCCAGGGCCAGGGGGTTGGCCCAGACCTGGCTCCCTAGACCGCAAAGCTGGCCAGGGGTAGCTCGTGCTCATCTCCCTAGACCCCAGGGCTGGCCGGGGGCAACTCATGTCTTTCACGACCCCAGGGCTAGCAGGGTGGGGGGGGCGGCCTGGGCCCATTTCCCTCGACCCCAGGGCCAGCTGGGGGCAGCATTGGCCTTTCTCCTCTTCTCCAGGGCCGGGGGAGGGTGTGGCCCGGGCCCCTCTCCCTAGACCCCAGGGCTGTCCGAGGCAGCTCGGGCCAGTCTCCCTAGACCCCAGGGCCAGCCAGAGGCAGCCTTTCACCCTCTTCTCCAGGGCTGGAGGGTGGGCAGCTGGGGCCCATCTCCCTAGACCCCAGGGCTGGCCGGGGGCAGCTCAGGCCAGTCTCCCTAGACCCCAAGGCCAGCCAGGGGTAGCTTGGGCCTGTCGCCCTCTTCTGCAGGGCCAGGGGGTGGACGGCCCTGACCCATCTCCCTAGACCCCAGGGCCGGCCAGGGGCAGCTTGGGCCCGTCTCCCTAGACCCCAGGGCTGCCCGGGGCAGCTCAGACCTGTGTCTTGAACCCAGGGATGGCTGGGAGTGGCACGGGTCCGTATCCTGACTCCAGGGCAGGCCAGGGGCAGCTCGGACCCGTGTCTTGACCCCAGGGCTGGCTGGGGGCAGCTCAGGCCCGTCTCCCTAGACCCTAGGGTTGGCCAGGGGTGTGGCTCAGGCCTGTCTCCCTAGACCCCAGGGCCGGCCAGGGGCAGGTTGGGCCAGTCTCCCTAGACCCCAGGGCCACCAGGGGGCAGCTTGGGACTGTCTCCCTCTTCTCCAGGGCTGGGGTGGGGGACAGCCTGGGCCATCTCCCTAGACCGCAGGGCTGGCCGGGGGCAGCTCAGGCCCGTATCTCAACTCCAGGGCCGGCCAGGGGCAGCTTGGGCCTGTCTCCCTCTTCTCCAGGGCTGGGAGGGCAGCCCGGACCTGTCTCCCTAGACCCCAGGGCTGGCTCGGGGCAGCTCAGGCCTGTCTCCCTCTTCTCCAGGGCTGGCTGGGGGCAGCTTGGGCCCATGTCTTGACCCCAGGGCTGGCCAGGGGCAGCTCAGGCCTGTCTCCCTAGACCCCAGGGCCAGCCAGGGGTAGCTCGGGCCAGTCTCCCTCTTCTCCAGGGCTGGAGGGGGGTGGGGGCAGCCCGGGCCCATCTCCCTAGATCACAAGGCTGGCTGGGGGCAGCTCAGGCCCATCTCCCTAGACCCCATGGCCGGCCAGAGGCTGCTCGGTCCTGTCTCCCTCTTCTCCAGGGCCAGGGGTGGGGGTGGCCCGGTCCCATGTCCTAGACCCCAGGGCTGGCTAGGGGCAGCCCAGTCCCATCTCCCTAGACCCCAGGGCCAGCCGGGGGCAGTTAGGGGCTGTGTCTTGTCTCCAAAGCTGTCTGGGGGCAGCTCAGGCCTGTATCCCTAGACCCCAGGGCTGGCCAGGGGCAGATTGGGCCTGTCTCCCTCTTCTCCAGGGCTGGGGTGGGGGGCGGTCCGAGCCCGACTCTCTAGATCCCAGGGCCATTTGGGGGAAGCTTGGGCCCATCACTCTAGATCTCAGGGCTGGCTGGGGGCAGCCTGGGCCCGTGTCTCGACTCTAGGGGCGGCTGGGGGCAGTCCGGGCCTATCTCCCTAGACTCCAGGGTTGGCCAGTGGGGTCTTAGGCCTGTCTCTCTCTCTCTCTCTCTCTCTCTCTCTCTCTCTCTCTCTCTTTGACAGGCAGAGTGGACAGTGAAAGACAGAGAGAAAGGTCTTCCTTTTTCTGTTGGTTCACCTCCCAGTGGCCACTGTGGCCAGCGCACTGCTGCCGGCACACCATGCTGATCCGTAGCCAGGAGCCAGGTGTTTCTCCTGGTCTCCCTTGCAGGTGCAGGGCCCAAGGACTCCATCCTCCACTGCACTCCTGGGCCACAGCAGGGAGCTGGACTGGAAGAGGAGCAACCGGGACAGAATCCAGCACCCCGACCGGGACTAGAACCCGGGGTGCAGGCACCAAAGGCAGAGGATCAGCCCATTGAGCCACAGTGCCATAGGCCTGTCTCTTGACCCCAGGGCTGTCTGACAGCAGTTCGGGGCCTGTCTCCCTAGACCCCAGGGCCGGCCATGGAGTTTGGGCCTGTCTCCTTCTTCTCCAGGGCTGGGGGGTGTGGCTCGGGCCCATCTCCCTAGACGCCAGGACTTGCAGGTGTTTGCTCGGGCCTATCTCCTGACTCCAGGGCCAGCTGGGGGCATCTTGGGTCCCTCTCCCTAGACCCCAGATCTGCCGGGGGGCTTGAGCTGTCACCCACCCCTGACACTTATCACTGGTGTCCCCGGGAACCAGGCAATATGGCAGCCACTGGGCCATCCCAAGGAAGTGGCACCTGAGTTCGCAGCTGCCCACCTCCAGCCATGTTCAAGTTAATCTTGGCAACTACCTCATGTCTGGTTTCCGTTGGCAACCAGTCAGGCTCTGGGCATGACCCTCTCCAGTGGACAGCCTCTGCCTCCACGTAGCTTCTGGCATATGACCCTGGCCTTCCTTGGGGTGATCCCGGGGCCGGCGGGTGGCTGGGGGCTGGGGTGTCCAGGTGAGCCCAGCTCAGAGGGCTAGGCACGCGCTGGGGGTGGGGGTGGAGATCAATGGGTATTGATTGGGGGAGGGGCTGCAGAGGAGGAGGCTTGGGGGTGGGTGGGGGGCTGAGTGGCACACTGCCAGGAATAACACCAATGGGGGAGGAAGTGTGGACAGAGCTGGAATCAGCCCTGATGGGGCCCAGAGCGGGGCTCTGGCTTCCTCCCCCCTCCCTGGCTGCAGGGAGCGGGCAGCACCTGCCCTCACACCCCCTCCCAACAGTCACAACCTGTCCCAGCGCCCTGACCCGCTGTGGACCCCCCTCCCTGTGAGCCCTGCCAGGGAGGCCCCTCCCCTCCTCTCTCTGCACCCTGGCCCCCCACCCCATCCTCGCTGGGGCCTTGCTTGGCGTGGTTTCCCTCTGCTCTCAGGCATGTGGCGGGGGAAAGAGTTAGGGCCAGGCCTGAGCCCTATTAGCTTTGGTTTCTGAATCAATTAGGAGCTCAAAGCCCCCACTGGAGGGGGTCTGGGCCCGGTCAGTGCCGCCCCAGCTCCCAGTGACCTGGGTGTGGGAGCTGCTGGCCCCCACCCTGTGCCCGAGGCCCAGAGGGGTGCAGCAGGGTCCAGCCACGGCCTTGGGGACCTCCCCCACATGACCTGGAGATTCTGGGCTGGCTTCTCTGTGCATCTGAGACCCCCTCCCCAACAACACGGTGGGGGGCTGGGGCTCTGGGGCCCCCTCCTACTGTCTCAGGCCCAGGGTCCCCGAAGGTGGGCAGGTTGGGGGACACGTGGGCCCCGGGGTCACTCACCTCCCTGCTCTGAGCCCCTCCCCGGAGCAGGGTCTCCCCCCAGGCCTTGGGTCTGGGGCACAGGGTAGGGGTGAGGCAAGTTCCAGCCGACGGCTGTGTGACCCTGGGCAGGTCCCCGGCCTCTCTGGGCCTCTCCCCATCTGGACAGATGTTGGGCAGGAGGCAGGAGGGGGAGCCCAGGAGAAGGCAGCCCAGGCTCGCTGGAGGACCCCGGAGCCCGGGCTGTGGCTGGCAGCAGAGGCGGGCAGGCTCCCCTCTCCTCTCCGTGTGCCCCCCAGGCCAGGCCGGCCCCTCTGACTGGCTCCCTGCTCCCCTCCGGCCGGCCTCTCGGCCCCTACCTGTACCTAAAAGCTGCCCACAGGATCCCTTGGTCCTAATCCCAAAGGAACGGTTTGCAGGGAACATGTTGGTTGCAGAGTAGGCTGCAGGGAGGAGAGAGACCAAGAGCCCATTAGCGAGGGGCCGGCCAGGTCCAGAGAGGGTGTCCGCTGCCTGGGGTCACACAGCTGGCCCTCTGCACGCACTCCCGCGGCACCCCGCACCCCGCGGTCCTGGGGGCCGCCTGTCACCGAAGGCATTTGGTAACTTCCAAACTGCTGTGTGGGGCAAGGCAGGGAGGCCGCAGGTCTGCAGGCCTCACTCCCTCACTCTAATCATGCCCAGGGCACTTGGTCAGGGGCTGCAGAGGGGGAGGGGAGCAGGGGCCTGGCCAGGCCTGGGGGCAGGAGCCTGGGTTTGTGGTCAGAGCCCAGTGTGGCTTCCAGGGAGGGGATCTACGTGCTGTCCACATCTATTAAGTGCCTACTGCATGCCAGGCCCTGGGCATGGCCCAGTTCACCCCCAGGGGAGTCTTCTCAGGACACAGTTGCCCTCCCCCACCTCACAGGTGAGTGGGCGGGGTAAGCCTGGGCCTTCAAGCTGGCTGAGGCAAGATTTGAATCTGGGGCCAGCTTCCTGGCAGTTCAAGGGAAGCTGGTTCCTGGCCTGGGTGTGAGAGGGGGCGGGGCAGGGCGGACAGAGGTCACCAAGCTGTGATCCAGGGTTCTCAGCTGGAAAAGTATAGAAGGGGGTAGGGGGCTTCCAGGGCCAGGCGGAACTCTCCCTTGCACTGGGAGATGTGGCCCATGGCGGGCTGTGCACAATGCCAGCACCCACGGAGTGCTGGTTCGAGTCCTGGCCGCTCCACTTCCCATCCGGGTCCCTGGCTGATGGCCCAGGTGCCTGGGCCCCTGCACCTGCGTGGGAGCCACGGATGGAGCTCCTGGCTCTGGCCTGGCCCTGCCCCAGCCATTCTGGGAGTGACCCAGTGGACTGAACACCCCTACCTCTCTCTCTCTCTCTCTCTTCTCTCCCCCCCCCCCGCCCCCAGCTCTGCCTTTCAGATAAATCATAAATGTATCCTAAAAACACCCAGAATGGAGTGGGCCAGCCTGGGGCTCCGTCCCCCTAAGTCCCCAGAGCTGTGAAGTCCGGATCCTCGTTCCCGAAGCCCGCGGACACCTGGGGCCTGAGACCCCTGAGCCCCTGGTGCTGCCCCCCCCCCCCGCCCCTCTGGCCCTGACCACGTGGCCCTGGGCTCTCTGGAGGGCAAACCGCGGGTCCTGCAGGGGAGCCCTGATTCCCACCGGCTTCCTGGGAGGCGGCTCCCCCTGGCGGGCGGGGAGCGGGGGGGGGGGGGGGGCGCCGGGAAGGAGCTTGGTACGTGCGGGGGGAGGGGGAGGAAGGAGTAGACACGCGCGCCGCCCCTTCCGCTAGACTGGGGCCAGAGCCTTCGGGCAAGGGAAGAGCACTGGGTGCCCGGGCTGAGCGGGGGTGGGGGGCGGCCGCGGAGGGACCAAGGCGCCGGCAGGGCTACGGGGGTTGGGCAGGCCCGAGACCGGCTGGAGGTCCAGGGGGCTGGGACCCCTGCACCCCGCCTCCCTGTCTGTTCACAAGGTGCCACCTCGCCTGCCGCTCCCAAATACGAAACCCCAGGACAGGATGCGCATCGCTGCGGGGGCCTGGCAGGAGCCCAGGAGGAGGAATCTGCGGCTGCCCGCGGAACCCTGTCCGCGGCGCCGCGCCCCCTCCTCCACCCGCGGACCCCTGCCAGCGTCGCCGCGCCCCCTCCTCCGCCTGTCGGCCACCCCGCACTCACCAGACCAGGCTGCCGGCTGGCCGGGTCGCAGGCCAGAGACATGAGATCTTTGAGCGGGTCCTGAGGGTTGAGATGCGGCGGGTAGCGGATAGCCGTGTGCGGGAAGTAGGTGGACGCCATCTGCTGCAGGATGGACGTGGTGGGGAAGTGCAGGGCGGAAGACGGGTGCGGACTCCGGACGATGCCTATGCGGCGGGGCGGTCAGCGTGGGGCTTGGGCCCAGCGCCCCGCGCCTGTGTGTGCGCTCTCTCCAAGCCCCTGGCCCCGGCCCCCCGCCTGTGTGTGCGCGCTCTGCCCCTGGCCCCCGCCCCGCCCCCGCCCCTCCCCGCGCTCACCTCTGTGCAGGACGATCACGGGCCAGTGGTGCTGCGTGAATCTGGGCAGGCGCGGCGAGTCCTGTGGCGAGGGGCTGTTGAATGGCGACTTGTCCATCTCTGTCTTTTTCAAGGGCGAGGAGATGCCTGCGCTGGACGGGGACGCCGCTGAGCCGCGAGGAGCCCCAAGCCCCGGCCGGCGTGAACGCACCCTCGTGGGTCCGCTGCTCACTCCCCAGCCGCCGGCCTCAGCTGGGAGCTCCGCCCCCCGCGGGTCTCCCCGAGGACGCGGCAACTCCAGCCCGAAACCGCCCCCGACCTGCCCTGTGGGGCCCCAGGGTCTGTGCCCCAAGCCCGTCCTGCATAGTCCCTTCCGTGCTTGGCCACCTCCCCCTCCCCAGGCAGGGGCCGGCCCGCCGCCCCCCACACCGCCCTCCGCTGGGAGGGGCGTCACTGGGACGTCTCTGGGGCCCAGGCCCCGGGGCTAAGGGCTGAGCCATTCTCGGGGGTCCCACGGCCCACCAGGTGCCACCGCCCAGGGGTCTGGGGTTCCCTGGGGGGGGAACCTAGGGGAGAGGAAGCTGGGCTGGCCCTGCAGACTGCGCGCGTGCACCTGTGTGTGCATCCGTGTGTGCGTGCGTGTACTTGTGTGCACCCGTGTGCATCCTTGTGTGTTCACCCTTGTATGCATGTGCACCTGTGCATGTGTGTGTACCCGTGTGCGTGCGTGTGCATGTATGTGTGCAGACGCTCGCTCACAGGCTCTCCCAGCAGAGTTCCCCCGAGTGGAAGCAACGCCAGGAACCCATGGGGCCGGACCAGGGCTGGGGGCAGCTGGGGGGTGGGGGCAAGGAGGGCGGGGCGGGGGCGGGGCGGGGGGGAGCGAGCCTGAGGTCCTCAGAGTAGACCAAGGGGAGTGGCAGGAAATGGCTCCTCTGAACTTTCCTGGAACTGCTGGGGGAGCGAGGCTAGGGTCCTGGAGGCCTGGGTGGGATGGCCAGGAGGCCGGGACCAACGCCCCCTCCCTCGTGTGTTTCTCGCTGGAGCTTCCTGAGCCTTTATTCTCAGTTCCCCCTTCCCCAGTGACCAGGACACCGGCTAGGAATTCTCCTCTCCAGGAGGGCTTCGCCTGCATCCCAGCTCTGCTCACCTGGGCCCTGCGCCAGCATGGGGGACCTGGATGGAGCTCCTGGCTCCTGGGTGCAGCCTGGCCCCGCCCCGGCCATGGTGGCCATCTGGGGAGTGACCCAGCTGGTAGAGGACCCCTCTCTCTCTATCCCTCCCTCCCTCTCTTGTTATCTCATTAAATAGATAAACAAACCTTTAAAAAAGTTTATATTTGTCATAGTCACCAATGTCTTTGGAAAAGTTTTTAAGTATTGGGAAGCTGTCAAGATTATAATGATGGATAGGGGCTGGCGCCGTGGCTCACTTGGTTAATCTTCCATCTGCGGTGCCCGCATCCCATATGGGCACCAGGTTCTAATCCTGGTTGCTCCTCTTCCAGTCCAGCTCTCTGCTGTAGCCAGGGAGGGCAGTGGAGGATGGCCCAAGTGCTTGGGGGGACCAGGAGGAAGCACCTGGCTCCTGGCTTCGGATCCGCGCAGTGCTGGTCCTAGCAGCCATTTGGGGAGTGAACCAACAGAAGGAAGACCTTTCTCTCTGTCTCTCTCTCACTGTCTATAACTCTACCTGTCAAATAAATTTTTAAAAAAGATGAATAAAAGTTTTCCAAAAACTCAAACTTTAGCTTTAAAGCTCAAATTTAATCAGTTACAGAATATATTTTCAGTTATTTTATTACATATTAAAACTTTATTTGAGGAGGCCGGCGCCGTGGCTCAATAGGCTAATCCTCCGCCTAGCGGCGCCGGCACACCAGGTTCTAGTCCCGGTTGGGGCGCCGGATTCTGTCCCGGTTGCCCCTCTTCCAGTCCATCTCTCTGCTATGGCCCGGGAGTGCAATGGAGGATGGTCCAAGTGCTTGGGCCCTGCACCCCATGGGAGACCAGGCACCTGGCTCCTGCCTTCGGATCAGCGCAGTGCGCCGGCCTCAGCGCACCGACTATGGCGGTCATTGGAGGGTGAACCAACGGCAAAAGAAGACCTTTCTTTCTGTCTCTCTCTCTCACTGTCCACTCTGCCTGTTAAAAAAAAAAATTACTTGAGGGTCAGAGGGTCAGAGAGAGATTTGGAGAGAGAGAGAAAGAGAGTAGGCTGAAGCTAGACTGGTTCAAAGCCACAAGCCAGGAACTCAGATCTGAGTCCCTCATGTGGATGGCAGGAAGCTAATTATTTCAGTCACCTCCGCTGTCTTTCAGAATCCTCATTAGCAGGAAGCTGGAGTCAGGAGCCAGAATGGGTATAGAACTCAGGTACTCCGACATGGCATATGGGTATCTTAACTGGCATCTTAACCACTGGGCCAAAAGTCGACCCCTTGGTTATTTTTCTTGATGTTTTATATCACACTTCATTTATTTCCCAGAAATTGTCTTGAGATATCGAAGCCCAAATACCAGTGTTCATCAATTTTTCTTACAATTGACAGTGTTTCATAAAAAAGAAATAACTATCTCTTGCCACTCACAGAATCTGTTATTCTCAAGACAACCAACATGTCTATGTACAACGTAAGTGCTTTATGAGGGCTCATTCTACATTATTTTCTATTGTTATTATGAACGTGTGTGGGAAATAGCATAATGAGCAATAATACAATTTTGTGGCACTGCCGAGCTGAAGATCAGCAGGTATTTTTATCCACCATTGCTTTTGAACCATCACTGTAAGTGTTAACACAGTGGGATAGGCAAATTACACCTTGGTATTGTTAAAAAAAGAAATAAAGGAAGGAAGGAAGGAAGGAAGGAAGGAAGGAAGGAAGGAAGGAAGGAAGAAAGAAAGAAAGAAAGAAAGAAAGAAAGAAAGAAAGAAAGAAAGAAAGAAAGAAAGAAAGAAAGAAAGAAAGAAAGAAAAGAGAGCATCCTGGACCCCATCAAAAAGTCTCAGGGATTCTCAGGGGCTCAGGGACCATATTTTGAGAACATTTGTTCTAGTCTTTTTTTTAAGGTTTATTTATTTACTTGAGACAGAGTTACAGAGAGATGGAGTGACAAAGAGAAAGGTCTTCCATCTGCTGGTTCACTCCCCAAGTGGCTGTAATAGCTGGAGCTGGGCATATCTGATGCCAGGAGCCAGGAGCTTCTTCAGAGTCTCCTATATGGGTACAGTGGCCCAAGAACTCAGGCCATTTTCTACTGCTTTCCCAGGCCATAACAGAGAGCTGGATCAGAAGTGGAGCAGCTGGGACTTGAACCAGCGCCCATGTGGGATGCTGGTGCCACAGGCCTCAGCTTTACCTATTCTGGCACAGCGCTGGCTCCCCAACCAGTCTCTTAACTGCAAGGCCAAAAGGTCAGAGTTACCGAGAGAGACGGAGAGATAGAGAGAGAGATTTTGTCTGCTGCTCCACTCCCCAGATGATCACATAGGCAGGGGCTGGGATGCTGGCATTGCAGGTGGCGGCTTTTCCTGCTATGCCTCAATGCTGGTCTCCTGCAATTCATTTATAACTGGGTTTTGAAATGCACACCAACCAATGTCTGGTTTTCAAACTAGACTTGGGCAGATGTGCCAATATATCAGCAGTTATACAGAAACAGATACTCTTGAATTTGTAGTAACTTATTTGCATTCTTAGTGAATAAGAAGTTAGGGAGCAACATTTTCCCAGTAATTTAAATGTTTATTACCAATTGTAATTAAATGACTAGAAGTTACTGTGATGCCCAACATAAACAAATATAGCGTCTTTGTATAATCTATGCTAGAGTAAACCATGCCATAGAACAGAATGTTATCTATAGAAGAGAACTCAACTAATGTTAGGGAAAATGAGAGAATTTATATATTCTAAGGGGTAGCAATTTTCAGAGTAGATCCAGGGAAGAGACCACCACAAAGAGTCGTTTTTTGATTTGGTTAATTTTTCTTTTTTTACGTTACCCATATATAATATTTCCTCTTAAAATAAGCCTCCTATTCTTCATATCTTTGTGCTATTGTTCTCAAAAGTAAGGTAGCAGGGTCATCCCAGGCGGTCCTGGGAAATCAGCACACAGGACTCCCTTGTATCCTCCCCTCCTTTTTTGCAACTGTTGCAAACATAGGAAATGGTGATTTGGTCCACTAGTGTGGCCAGTAGGAAGAACACCAGCTTTGGGACCAGTTCAGACCTGCTGGACCTCTGGGCAAGTAAGTTCCTTTGGCTTTCTGTGTCTTTTTTCCACCTGGCAGATGGCAATGAAAATCTGTCCACCTCAGGGCTCCTAGGAGCACTAAACGAGGTAAAGCACAAGGCCCTGGGCACAATGCTGGATGCATAGTAGGTGCTTTGTAAGAATTATCATTATGTTAGTTCAGTGTCCAAGGGACTCCTTTATATTCTATAAGATCTTTCTAATTCTCCTTCAGTTGTTGTACTCTAATGCCCCAGACTCCCCTGGTAAGCTGTTCTGGAAAGTTAAGCAATTATGCAGGCTTCTTGGTTGGTTTAGCATGGATTAAAACAAAAGTCTCTAGTTTCTCATGACTGTAGAGTCCTTTAATGAAGAGTGAGTGCTCTTTGTCCTCTTGATTTCAAAAAGGAAGTTACCTTTCCTAGAATGCTTTTGTGTTATGGTTACATGCATTACTGTGTATCTTGAATGTCTATTATTTATTGTGTAGAAGCCTCTGTAGCAAGACAGCTACAACTCAAAACAGGTCTGTGGTGATATAAAATAAGAATGTAACCTTTGTAAGAACATTTTTAAGACTTTATTTCTTCATTTTCAGTTCTTTCAACTTGACATGGCAGAAAAACCAACATGTATGCCTACAAAGAAACCTAATGATGAAGAAACAGTTAAGTATATCTTCCCAATAGAACTCTCTGGGCTTCAGTAAGATTGGAAACTATTGACTGAGTACACTGGTGTAGACCCAGATGTTAAAGGCTTGCTTTTTATGCTTGCACATGAATTAACTTTTCTTAACTTTTATATTCCTTGCAGTTAAATATCAATGACAGTTTAAATCATGATTACATTTTTTGAGTCTCCTGACTTTGTTGGTAATTCAGAAGACTATTCCTATTTAACAGCAAAGGAAAACATATTAAAATTCCAGAACTTACCAATAGGTGAGAAGAAAAATGCTATCGTGATGAGGATATTTGTACAGTTTATGCACCAAAAATGAATACCTTTTATTTTTATAGTTTTATTTTATTTATCTGAAAGAATGGCAGAAAGAGAAAAAGAGGAAGTGAGAGAAAAGGGAGAGAGAGATTTTGCTCATAGCTGGTTCACTCCCCAAATGACCACAACAGCCAGAGCTGGGCCAGGCCAAAATCAGGAGCCAGGAATTCCATCTCCCCACTTGGGTGGCAGGGACCCAGGGACTTAAGCCACTACCTGATGCCTTACCAGGTGCATTAGCAGGAATCTGGATCTGAAAAAGTGCTGTAGGGACTAGAACTGGCATTTCCATATAAGATGTGAGCACCCTAACCAGCAGCTTAACTCACTGTGCCATGCCCATGGCAATGAGAACTTTTTAAATGAAGTTATTTTAGGAAGTGGTTGGGTTGATGCTTGCTGATTGCTTTATTGAGTGTCAGTTTGAATCAAGTTCAATTTTTTTTTCAAATAATGTCTTTTTTTTTTAATTTTTAATTTCTCTTTTTGACCGGCAGAGTGGACAGTGAGAGAGACAGAGACAGAGAGAAAGGTCTTCCTTTTGCCGTTGGTTCACCCTCCAATGGCTGGCGCAGCCCTGATGGCAGGAGCCAGGCACTTTTCCCGGTCTCCCCTGGGGTGCAGGGCCCAAGCACTTGGACCATCCTCCACTGCACTCCCTGGCCACAGCAGAGAGCTGGCCTGGAAGAGGGGCAACCAGGACAGAATCCGGCGCCCCAACCAGGACTAGAACCCGGTGTGCCAGTGCCGCAAGGTGGAGGATTAGCCTAGTGAGCCGCGGCACCGGCCACGTATCAAGTTCCATTTTAAGATGAATCTCTGTACTAGGGACTCATCTTAAAATATTTTTATTAAATAAAAAATTATTAAATTAATGTATATTAAAATTTACATTAAAAAAGTAGTATATCCAAAAAGTAAAATGTCCTAAAGAGTGAAACTTGAGTTTCAGAACTCTTTATGATGGAGAACATCAAATTTATACATGGATATTCAGTTAGGTTAAATAGTGTTTGTTTATGTCTTAATTACTAATGGCATTCCTGCGGTGTTTTCTCTTTTTTTCAAATTCTATATCTAAGTTTGAGCTGCCAAACCACCAATTTTTTCCCCTTTTCCTTCTCAATGAAAGAATGGTCTGTTTCACCTTTATTTTTCAATCATCCACACTTTTTCTTTTTTTAAAAAAAGATTTATTTATTTTCAAGTCAGAGTTACACACACACACACACACACAGAGAGAGAGAGAGAGAGAGAGAGAGAGGGAGGGAGAGAGAGAGAGATCTTCCATTGGTTCACTGCCCAATTGGCCGCAATGGCCGGAACTGCACCAATCGGAAGGCAGAAGCCAGGAGCTTCCTCTGGGTCTCCCAAGTGGATACAGGGGCCCAAGGACTTGAGCC
This sequence comes from Oryctolagus cuniculus, assembly GCF_051225735.1. NCBI lineage: Eukaryota > Metazoa > Chordata > Mammalia > Lagomorpha > Leporidae > Oryctolagus > Oryctolagus cuniculus. Next base: position 23,932,370 of record NC_142885.1, on the reverse strand, counting down.
ATCTTCCACTGCTTTCTCAGGCCACAGCAGAGAGCTAGGTCAGAAGTGGAGCAGCCAGGTCTTGAACCGGTGGCCATATGGGATGCCAGTGCTTCAGGCCTGGGTGTTAACCTGCTGTGCCACAATGCCAGCCCCTCAGTGTATCCTTACATGGCAGAAGAAACAGTTTCTATCAAGCCTTTTTCATGAGGGCAGAACTCTCACAGTCTAATCACCTCCCAGTGGCCTACCCCTTGACATCTTACTTTGGTGATTGGGGCTCAACATACAAATTTCTAGGGGAACCCAATATTTCAGACCACAGCAGTGAGTAATCTTCCAACCTTTTGTTGAATGCTTTTACAACTGGACAACATAGTTTTAAGTATTACAAAATACCATTCTCACATTATTAAAGAATTTAAAGAATAGGAGAGAGAAAACATCTTTTCAACTCAGCAATAACTAATCTTTGGCTGACTTTTTGTATCAGCAAACACAGGTCAACCTATTCCTTTTAAGTTCTGTACTTTCTCGGTGCATAGATGTCTTGTTCTTCAGTAGCCAGTCCCCTCTGGGTAGTTGAAAGGTGATATTTTCTCTATTTCTTATAATGCTGCAGCACTGAACAGACCTATCTTTTCATGCCTATTTTGTGCTATTTTCTTATAAACGGAATTGTTGGGTCAGAAAGTGTACAAAGTTTTAAAATTGGGTAATCATTGTAGATACTATGCCAAGATACACTCTCATCATTAGTGACAATGCCCGTTTTTCATTCCTTTCCTATGTGAATTTAAGGCTTAAGTGGACACACTTAATTTATAAATTTAGGATTTTTTAAATTATGAATTTGAGAAGGGGAGAGAGAGAGAGAGAGAGAGCACTCTATCTGCTGGTTCATTCTCCAAATGCCTGCAGTGGCCAGGACTGGAGCTAGGAGCCAGGGATATAATCCAGGTCTTCCAGCTGAGTGGCAGGAGCCCAATCATTTGAGCCATCAGAGCTGACTTCTAGGGTCTGGATTCTAGGAAGCTGGAGCTGGGAGCCAAAACTGAGCATCAAATGTAGGCACTCTAATGTGGGATAACCACTAGGCTAAATGCTCATTCCTCCACCACTATTCAATTACTGAATGACTTTATGATAAATTCCCTTTCATATGTCATAGAAAATTAGTTCTTTGGAACTTGCTCTCCTTTTGCCATTCTTTTGGGCATCCCACAATAAATGTAATACCTTTTCCATATGATGATCTTCATGCATTTTCAGGCTTTATTCCTCTAAAATGCTTGTTTTATTCCCTCTCCAAGTCTTCACTTTGCATATACAAGGTTCTGTTATGCAGCTAAGCACTCCACTTTGGGTTCTTTCCATCATTTTCCTATCCCTCCTCCCTCTTCCTCTCCTTTTCCTTTCTTCCTCCCTTGATGCCTTTATTCCTGGTTATTTAATAAAAAATGCCGTATCAGGAACTCTGCAAATCATGGGATGACATGCAGTGTTCCAGTGTGCCCCTTAGAGTTGAACCTGAATTTCCTAAAATTTTGACCAGCAGAGACAAGTTCAGCTGGCTGCATCCTTTTATCTTGTTACATGGACTATCATAGTTTTTTTGAAATTATATTACACCATTAACTCTTTCTTGCACTTGTAGTCATTTTAGTTTCTTGCCTCCTCCCTTTATGCTTTTATTAGATTTAATTTGTCATTAAGCTACAGTATATATATATAACATGTTATGTTTAATTCTTTTGTATTTCACCTAGTTTTCTCATTTGTTATAATATGTTTTCAAAAAAATTATTTGGGCCAGTGCTGTGGCAGCCATTGGAGGGTGAACAAACGGTAAGGGAAGACCTTTCTCTCTGTCTCTCTCTCTCACTGTCTACTCTGCTTGTCAAAAAAAAATTATTTGGAAGGCAGAGTGAATCAAAATGTGGTTCACATATTGCTTTGTGGGGGATGCCCTAGCTCCAGTGGTGCTCCTAAGCTGGCTGGCACCTAGCACTTGGCACTTAGTGAGAGCTCTGCATTCCAGGGCATTATGCAGGTGGCTTGAAATCAACAACAGGCCAGTGTTAACCTCACCAGTAAGCCAAGTGTTTAAAAATATTCATTATAACTTAAATATAGAAACGATTTGTGTGAAACTTATGACAGGAATAGGCATATAGTAGAAAAAGGCTTGAAGCAAAGGCAGGCACAAGTGGTGCATTGCTTTAAATAGTTATTAGGAAAAGAAAATGAATATCACCTTAGTACTTTAGTCACTTTGTTGGAAAATGTTTTTGAAATACAGGGTTAGGACTGGGGCAATAGGCTTAATAAGGGTGGGCATTGTGTCACAGTGGGTTAAGTCGAGGCTTAAGATACCTGCGTCTCATACCTGAGTGCAGGTTGGAGCCCTGGCCACTCTGTTTCTGATCCATCTCTCTGCTGCCCTGTCTGGGAAGCAACAGATGATAGTTTAAATATGTTAGTCTCTTCCAGGCACATGGGGATTCAGGTGGGAGTTCTGGGCTCCTGGCTTCAGCCTGGCCAGCCGTGGATATTCTAGCCATATTGAGGGAGTGAACCAGCAATGGAAGATTCTCTCTTTCCCTTTCAAATAAGGAAGTTTTAAAAAATATTAATACTTTGTACACATTTGATTATATTATGGATAAGATCTACAATAGGTAGTGCGTCTTGTATTAGTTTTCTGTCTACAGCAACAAATCTCTCTGGGTGCCCAGTGCAACAATCTTTTCTCTCCCATTTAAGGAAAAGACACACAACAGCCCACTTACCCCCACTTTCGTGGGCTGTCCCATGGGGTTAGGAAACAAAGGAGGAAGCCAGGAGTGGCCCTGGAGGGGCTGCCCACCGCTTTGTAGAAATGCCGGGATCCCAGAGAGAAAATGTTACCGGAGAAATTGTCTTCGCGCAAGAAAGAATTCAGGCATGAGACAGAGAGTAATGGGAGGTAAAATAGCAAGGTTTATTAGGGAAGGGACATCCATAAGAACGGATGGGCACCTCTCCAGACAGGACCTGAGAGACTGGGGTGGGGGGGAAGGAGAGAGGTTACTTGGTTGAGTGGAGAGATTACACCTGACCAGGCCAGGTGGGGTGGCTCATCAGAGAGGCAGAGGGCTGAGCACACAGTCCGGTTGAGACCGGGCGGGGGTGGGGGTGGGGGTGGGGGTTTAAGGAGATGGGTCTTGCTTCCCCACCTCTGCTCTTCTTGGAACAAAGGGCTTTTTGGATGTAAATAGAAAAACTTCTATCTGAGTTTTCCCCTGAAGGTATCAGACAGGAGGAAGCCTAGCTGGCACCATCCTGAGTTTAGAGGAAGGGTGAGCAGGACCCCTGGAGAATGGGAATCTGGAGCAGGGTGTTTGAAGTGCAGACACTGGGCTGCACCTGGGAGATTGTGGAAGATTTGTCAGGCAGGAGGGGCTGGGACCTCCACCTGGCAGGTTATCAGGTAGAAGGGGGCAGGGCAGGATGCGAATACCTGGCTGTCCCTGAAACATTGTCAGGATGACTTTGAGATGCAGATGCATATGCTGGACATAGATGTCTTCTCTTTAGGCCTTTATGTCACACACACATAAGCTCATAACTGACTTCCTACCTAACAGAATGAGGTTGAGGCTAAGGCCTGTGTTGGGGCTGGAATGTGCACGCACGCCACCCATGGCATGGGAATGTACTTGCGGGATGCGGTGCGGGCAGGTGGCTTTTAGGATGAGGGTGAGGGGCCAGAGGCCCCTGTGAGCCCCAGGGTGTCTCTGCGTGAGTCCCAGGGCGGGTCTGTTTGTGGTGACCACATCCTGGCTGCCGGTGGATGCGTGTTGGTGGCTGAGAGTGAGGCCAGGCTTTGCCTCAGAGCCAAGGGGTTCCCGGAGCTCCCGCTCCCTCATGGACAGAAATTTCTCCCGCAGGAGCCCTTCAGCCAGGCACAGCCAGCCCGGAAACGGTTCCCGCGGGGTCCCGCAGCTGGAGGGCGGCGGTGGCGGCCCATGGAGAAGGCGGCTCATCCTTCCTCATGGGCGACGCCCGCCCGGGGCCCGCACCCCGCTCGCCAACCGCCTGCGCCCCGTGGCTCCGAGTCCGCAGTTGGGAATGCTTGGGCACGCGGCGTCCCAGCGTGCAGAGGGTCCCAGGCCGAAGTGCCACGGGACCCCCGGGGCATGGCCGGCGGCCCAGGCAGAAAGGTCAAGGACCAAGGACGCGGAAGGTGGAGCCTGGGCCGGGAGGCTGCGGCACAGCGCGTCCCCCGAGTGAGGACCGCGGCAGGCGGCGCCCGCCTTGGCTCCCGGGCGTTCCAGGTGGCGTCCGCGCCCTCTCCGCGCGGGGCGCTCGCTCTTGGTGCCGGGAAGCGGGGCTCCTGCTCCGACTCGCGGCGCCCCGAAGTCACGAAGCCACAGCAGGGGCAGCCCGGGCGGCGGGCCCGGGGCGACCTGCAGGGCTGGAGTGGGCAGCGGCAATGAGGGGCAAGGGAAGGCCGCCCCCAAGTCGCTGGGCGCCGACGCGGAGGCCAGACAACTACAAGACAGGAGCTCGCAGGATCCAACATAATGTAATGATAAAGAGAAAAGAGATCCGTCCTTGCAAGATCAATATCCTGAATTATCAGTGTAGCCCATAAATATGTAAAATTATTGCGTGTCCATCAGAAATATAGAAAATCTCCTGTGGAATGTAAAAAATGTAATTATTAAAAAGTAAAAAAAAAATCGAGGGGCTGAAAGAAATAGGGTTATGCCAGAGTCTTTTCTTTGAAGGATGAAAGTACTTTTGAGACTTTTAGCTTGCTCTTTTAAAACTAGTCGCTGAAATTGGCATTTTTTTTTTTTGGTGTCAAGCAGATGAAGGGTGCTAGCGTTGATAATGCAGAAAGAAGTGGGCGTAGCTGCCTGATGGCTGAGTCAGAACAGGGGCCTAACCCAGGCCTGTGATTCCTGTAGGGCTGGAAGTCTTACACTACGCATGAAATCATAAAGTCACAGAATTCATTAGAAGTATGTCCCACCCAGTTTCCAATGCAAATCACTGGATAAAATGAATTCCGTAATTCTACTGTGCCTTTGTGAAGTTTTGTTCTATTAAAATACTACTATCTGGTTTCTAGGATGGTTAATCACTTGTAATCTTTCTCTTTACTGTATTAACATAAACGTGGCTTGAAGTAGGATGGGATTTTTTTTTTTTTTTTTTTGACAGGCAGAGTGGACAGTGAGAGAGAGAAAGACAGAGAGAAAGGTCTTCCTTTTGCCATTGGTTCACCCTCAAATGGCCGCCACTGCTGGCGCTTTGCACTGATCCGAAGCCAGGAGCCAGGTGCATCTCCTGGTCTCCCATGCGGGTGCAGGGCCCAGGGACTCAGGCCATCCTCCACTGCACTCCCGGGCCATAGCAGAAGCTGGCCTGGAAGAGGGGCAACCGGGACAGAATCTGGCGCCCCGACCGGGACTAGAACCCTGGGTGCTGGCACCGCAGGTGAAGGATTAGCCTATTGAGCCTTGACGCTGGCCCTATTTTTAATACAGAAAACTTCAACTGTTAATGAAGAAAGTTAATGAAGAAACTGTTTCAAGAAGAAAGCATCATGTTGGCCACATCCTTACTAGCATTTGTTATTTTCTGTCTTTCTGATTAGAGCCATTATAATATACATTTACTGACTCTGGAATGTGAACGTCCCAGTTTTCGTGGGATAAATCCCAGTTGATTATGATGTATGATCTTTTTGATGTTTTGTTGGATTTGATTTGCTGGCATTTTGTTGAAAGCTTTTGCATGTATGCTCATCGAGTATATTGTTATCTATTTTATTTGTTGTGTCCTTTTCTGCTTGGGGAATCAAGGTAATGCTGCATTCGTAGACTGAGTTTGGAGAGTTTCATCTGATTCAGTTTTGAGGGCTGGTATGAGAAGAATTGGTGTTAGTTTTCCCTAAAGATTTGGTAGAATTCAGCAGTGAAGAAACCCATGGGTCCTTGGCTTTCCTTAGATTAGAGACTTTTAATTACTGAATTGATTTAATTACTCATTTGTCTGTTTGTGTTTTCTATGTTTTCATGGTTAAATATTGGTAGGTTGTTTGTATCCAGAGATATGTGCATTTCTTCTATGTTTTCCAGTTTGTTGGTATATTGTTGTTATAGTAATCTCTAATGACCCTTGTATTTCTGTTCTATCAGTTGTCCCATCTACTTTTTCACATCTGATTTTACTTATTTGTATCTTCTTTTTTCCTTAGTTTATCGCAGCTAAAGTTTGTCAGTTTTACTTATGTCAAAGAACCAACTCTTGGGGCTGATGCCGTGGCTCACTTGGTTAATTTTCTGCCTGCGGTGCTGGCACCCCATATGAGCACCAGGTTCTAGTCCCGGTTGCTCCTCTTCCAGTCCAGCTCTCTGCTGTGGCCCAGGAGGGCAGTGGAGGATGGCCCAAGTGCTTGGGCCCCTGCACCTGCATGGGAGTCCAGAGGAAGCACCTGGCTCCTGGCTTCAGATCAGCACAGCGCTGGCCATAACGTCCATTTGGGGAGTGAACCAACAGAAGGAAGACCTTTCTCTCTCTCTCTCCCTCCCTCTCTCTCACAGTCTATAACTCTACCTGTCAAAAAAAAAAAAAAAGAACTCTTATTTTATCAATCTTTTGTACTGCATTTTAAGTTTCTACTTCATTTATTCTGCCTTTTTATTTCTTTCCTTCTCATTTTTGTTACTGTTTTTCTAGATGTTTGAGATGTATAGTTAGTGTGTTTAATTGGTATTCTATTTTTTATGTATATACTTCTTGTTAAAAATATCCCTTCTCATATTGTTTTGCTGTATCCCAGAAGTTTTGGTATGTTGTGTTTCTATTTTTATTTGTTTCAAGGAATTTAAAATGTTCCTTTTGGTTTCTTCAGTGACCCTGCTGTTCACTGAGAAGCATACTGTCAGTTTCCACATATTTGTGAAATTACTAGAGTTTCTTTTGTTGCTGATTCCTAGTTTTAATCCATTATGGTAAGAAATGATGCATGATATTATTTTGCCTTTTTTTTTAATCTGATGAGGCTGGCTTTGTGTCATAATATATGTCTGTACTACAGAATGCTCCATGTGCTGATGAAAAGATTGTGCATTTTGTACCTGTTTGATGGGACGTTCTCTAAGTATCTGATGTGTTCATTGGTCCTGTATCATTATATAGCTAAACTCTAATATGTTTTTGTTGATATGTTTGTCTAGATGTTCTGTTCATAGATGAAAGTGGAATGTGGAATTCCGCTACCATTGTTGTACTGGAGCTTATTTGTCGCTTTTGATCTATTAATGTTTGGACAATCTAGCTTTAAGTATATGTTCATCTAAAACCATTGTATTTTCTTGTTGAGTTGACCTATTGATCATTATATGGTCACCAGTTGTGTCTGTTTTTACATTAAAGTCTAATTTGTCTGGGATATTTATAGCCACCCCTGTTCAAAAAGCTTTTGGTTTCTGCCTGCATGGAGTGTGTTTTTTCATCTTTGTACTTTCAGTCTCTCTGTGTCTTTTCTGGAGAAGCAAATTTTTGTTGGCAGCATATTGTTGAGCCTTTTTCTTTTATCCATTCAGCCTGTCTGGTTCTTTTAATTGGGGAATTTAGATCATTTACATTTAAAGTTCTTATTAATAAGTAATGACTTAGTCCTATAATTTAAAAGTTGCTTCTGCTTATTTTGATTATCCTTTGTTCTTTTTCGTGGGCATTGTCCTTCTAAATGGTAGGTTTGTTTCATTGTTTTTGTATGAAGGAGTCCCTTAAGCATCTTCTGGAAGCCTGGCATGGTGGTGATGAATTCCTTAAATTTTTCCTGTCTTTGCATGCTTTTGTTTCTCCTTCACTTATGAAAGATAGTTTGACTTAACAAACTATCCTTGGTTGGCAGTATTTTCCTTTCAGAACTTGGAATAATTTCAGTGATCCACTCTTCCATTTATATGTCATGTATTTTTCTGTATTTGTGATGGGAATTTTCATTTCAATAGGAGAAGTTGTAGAATTGCTACTGACTGGCTGCCCATGACTGTATATGTGTCTGTCTTGCTCTTCTACTTTGTGGTGATATAATGTTCCCACATGTCAAGGCCTAGAGTGCCTACCTTTTTTTTTTAAAGATTTATTTATTTATTCAAAAGTCAGAGTTACACAGAGGGAGAAGAAGCAGATACAGAGGTCTTCCATCTGATGGTTCACTCCCCAGTTGACCACAACGGCTGGAGCTGCATGATCCGAAGGCAGGAGCCAGGAGGTTCTTCCAGGTCTCCCATGTGGGTGCAGGGGCCCAAGGACTTGGGCCATTTTCAACTGCTTTCCCAGGCCATAGAAGAGAGCTGGATTGGAAGTAGAGCAGCTGGGTCTCAAACCGGCACCCATATGTGATGCCGGCGCTTCAGGCCAGGGCGTTAACCCACTGTGCCACTGTGCTGGCCCAAACATTGTTTTTCTCTGTATTTACCTAAAGACACTTATTATCCCAGAAATGGCAGACACTGGGCCATGGTGTTTGCTGCTGTCTGCTGTATGAGTATATTTTGCTTAACAGAAGATGGTCAGAAAATGTTCCAGGTCTGTGATGTTTTAGCAGATCCCTGTTGGAAGTCAATGTTACACTTGCTGCAGACAAAGATTTCTCTTGTGTATGTGAATATGTCTGTTCTACCCATGCTGACTCTTGTTGATGACATTCTCATTGCGGTGACAAATCATATGAGGCACTTAGTCTTCCTGTTGCTAACATTGACAAGATATTAGATGTATGACCATGGGTAGGTATTGTGACACAGCAAGCTAAACTGCCACTTGAACCCCTGCAGCCCATATCAGATGCTGGTTCAAATTCCAGGTAATCTGCTTCTTACCTAATTTCTTACTAATGCATCCTGGGAGGCAGCAAATGATGGTTCAAGTGCTTGGGCCCCTACCACCCATATGGGAGACTCAGATGGGGTTTTGGGTTCACATGGCCCAACTCCAGCTGTTGCTGGAATTTCGGGGCTGAACCAACAGATGGATGATTTTTACACCACCTCTTTCCCTGTTTTTCAGGTAGATAAAAACAAACAAACAAACATTAAGAAATAGATATGTAGCTGTTTTGAGCAAAAGTATTTCCTTGTTTTAGAGGTGTTGTTTAGGGAAGGATGATGTAGGTGCTTTTCTAAAATTTCAGTTTGTAGGCACATGAGTGATGCCATGTATTAAAATGGAATTCTGGACCAAAGATGAACCCAGAAGCAGTGCCTCTAATACTTGTCCATCTTACTTTTGGCTTCTTATTTGCCTTATTAACACTCCAGTCTCAATCCTTTTCAGCTTGCCCTGCATTTCCCCCTGTATTTGTGGAAACTCATGTGTCAGTTCATCCAGTAATTCTAGAATGATCGTTGGAATTAGGTATTCCCACCAGTACTTTTCACCAGTTGCCACAGGATTCTCCCAGTTCGATCATTTACAAGTGAAATGAATGAATACACATGCTATTATTGTTGGTTTGTAGTGAAGACAAGTAGTAAGTAGAAAACCACTGTTCCTTAGGAATATGGACAAGGGCTGTAAATAATAATCAAATTTTAAAATGTCAGTTTCACTCAAAACATTATTTTTTGTACTGTATATATTAGTTACCACAAGTCAGGGAAAATATATAATATTTTGAGTTTTTGTGTATTTCAGTAAGCATAGTGCTCTCCAGTTGCATCCATTTTGTTGCAAAAGACAGAATTTCATACTGTTTTATGGGTGAGTGGTATTCCATCATATATATATACCAAATTTTTTTATCCATTCTTCAGTCTAGGGTTGATTCCATACCTTAGCTATTGTCAGTTGAACTGCTAGAATCATAGGTGTAAAGATAACTCTTTTGTATGATGATTTCATTTCCTTTCGGTAAATTCCCAGAAGTGGAGTGGCTGGGTTGTATTGTAGATCTATTTTCAGATTTCTGAGGAATCTCCATACTGTCTTCCATAATGTTTGTACTAGTTCACATTCCCACCAATATTGGATTAGGTTACCTTTTCCTCTATATCATCACTAGCATTTTTTTTTTTTGACAGGCAGAGTTCGACAGTGACAGAGAGAGAGACAGAGAGAAAGGTCTTCCTTCCATTGGTTTATCCCCCAATGGCTGCTACAGCTGGTGCACCACGCTGATCCAAAGCCAGGAGCCAGGTGCACTTGGGCCATCCTCCACTGCCTTCCCGGGCCACAGCAGAGAGCTGGACTGGAAGAGGAGCAACTGGGACAGAATCCAATGCCCCAACCAGGACTAGAACCCAGGGTGCTGGTGCTGCAGGCAGAGGATTAGCCAAGTAAGCTGTGGCGCTGGCCTATTTTTTGATTTTTGGATGATAGCTGTGCTAACTGTGGTGAGGTAATAAATGTTCATGTTTGTTGTATTTCTCCGTTTATTTTTAGACATTTGTGGAAACACTTGGTTTTCTCCTCTGAGGGCTTTTGTCTTTGAAATATACCACTGTGGCTTAGTGGAGTGTCTATGCCATCAGTGGATATCCAGAAGCATGTGCTGGGTGTGGCCATGGAGCCCTGGTTAACATTCTAGTGTGGAGTAAGAGTCTGGGGTGACACCCCTGTTGGGCATGGTAGATCTCGGTTGTCAGCCGAGGGTGGGTATGATCACTTTGGCTGTCATGATCACAGCCTCAGCTTCTCTCTACCAAGTGAACCATTTGTTCAATGTGAGCCCACAGTTGGTATGCACCTCACCCACTCAGGTGCATGAAGAACCCTCTGCAATGACCCACCCAAGACACTCAGGGAACTCTGAGCCTCTGAAGCCAGACACATGATTATACAACCACACCCACGCCCTATCCAATAGTCACAGAATTCCCAGTCACAGCCCACATAGCTCCCACAGTCACAGGGTGTGGGGGGTCCACTCTTAGCAGTGTGAGCCTCCCCCGGCTGTGGAGGGAGCGGCTGCTTTCCCAGAGCCAGATGTCTGCTGGATAGAAGATGGTGCTGCTCTGCCTCAGCAAAATGAGTCTGGGTGCCTTGGTAGAGTGATGGGAGGGGAGCACTTCACAGGCCTAAGTGGGTGCCCTGCTCCCCACCAATTGTTCATGCCAGACTCAAAGTCAGTGTGGACCACGGATCTATCCCTCTGTAAACTCCCTGTCATGTGCAGGCTGCAGCAGTCTCTACCTGCTTTGCTGAGGTGTCTCCTCTTCCCTGCTGGTCACCAGTCACCTGGATGCAGATAGATGGTGTCCCCTCCAGCCAGCAGCTGTGTGAGTTGCTGGTGATGCCCTGCCACTGCTGTGTGATTGTACCATCCTCGCTGCTCCATGGTGTCTCTCTGCTTTCTGTAGAATTTCCACTGCACACTTCTCTCCAACTGTCCCCTGCAGAATGCAGCTCCACCCTTTTCTTCTGTTATATTCCCATGGTCAAAGTCAGCACATCTTTTCCCTATTAAGCCATCTTGGATGCAGAAATTACCTTTTTATGGACATATTATTCACCTTTTCAGTCACCATAGAAACTTGTTTAGCATACATATTGTTTATTAAATGGTGAAAAACAGACTTCATATTTTATTAATCTGTTATGCTCATTATTTTTTTAGCTACCAACCAATTGTTGACTACCTAGATGCTCAGTTTGAGGCCTATCTTCAAGAAGAACTGAAGATTAAACATTCCTTGAGTACCATGATTCTCGTGTCCATGTGTGCCTTTACTTCATTTCACCTACAGGACATTCTCTGAAGTCTCTTGACATAATAACAATGAAGAACATTGACAGTAAGGTGCGTGTGATAAATCATCAGCTTTTAAAGTTTAATATTTATTTTGCAATAATAAGGTATATTGAAGCATTTGCACATGAATACCTGTTATTTTGTAATATGTGGATATGTAATTTTTTCCTGTTAAAGTGTTTGTATTAATTCTCGGGCTGCTTTAATGAAATATCATAAGCTGCATGGTTTAAACAATAAAAAATTATTGTGTCATGGTCCTGGAAGTTGTAATTCCTAGATTAGAGTGTCAGTAGGTTTTGTATCTTCTGGAACCTGTTTTCTTGGCTGGCAGATGACTCCTCTCCGTTCATCATCATAGGCTTTTTCATCTTGTGTCGCTGTGTATATCCCAGTTTCCTCTTCTATGGACACCAGTCAGACTGGATTTGGCCCCACTGTAGCAGCATCATGTAAATTTAATAACCTGTTTAAAGACTCTCCAGTTATGGACACATTCTGAGGTACTGGAGGCTTAGGGCTTTAACACAGGAGGAATTTTGTGGTGGCAAAAAGTCAGTGTTTGGTTGATTTTAATTTTAGCTACTTTGTAGGCAAAGTAAATATTCTATTGGCTTGGAAAATGAAAATTCAAGTAAAAAATCCACTAAAAGGGAACTTAGGTTACAATCATTTACCAATATTTTAAACATTAGATTCATTACATGATACTATAAAGAATCCTGTTTGTGCTCATCTGAAGCCACTGAGAGTGTGGAACATGACACATTACTGATTGTGGCTGCAGGTTCTATCAAGGATTCAGAATAGAAGAACATTGAAGAAGCTCTTCCTCGTTGAGTAGAAGCAGCCAGGGGAAGCATGGTTCCTTCTCGCAAAAGTTTGAGACACACGATGACTTCTTTTTGCCAATATGCTTATTCTCATGGCTTTAGAAAACTCTTGAGGAAATTTATGAGACCTATTCATTTGATTAAATTTTCAGATTATGAATTTTTCATGTTTTGGGTTGAATGCATAGAAAATCATTTTATGGCATGTATAGGAAAACTAGACCATTCAACTTAGTCTTATCCCTACAGGAGGAATATAATGTTGTATATATAAAATATATAGGATTTGCTATCACTGGAAGTAGCTTTTGAATATTTGCATTATTACATGCTTCTGTGACCTTGAAAAAATGTCTTGAACTTTCTGGGATTAAAGCTTGGGCATTGAGTTTAAGCTTTCTGATTTCAGCCACTTTCTAAGCTATACAGCTTGGGGACCATGAAGTCTCAGTTTTTTTCTCTGAACTGTTTATACAATTCTTTATAAATCTAGAATGACTTCACATAAATAGTTTAAGTGCATATGTATATATATATAAATATAAAGATTTTTTATTTATTCAAAAGATAGAAAGGGAGAGTGAGCGAGTGAGCAAGGAAGAGAGCTTCCAGCTAGTGGTTCACAGTTCATGCACCAAATGTCTGCAGTGGATGAGGCTGGGCCAAGCTGATGCTAGGGAGCCAGGAGCCAGGAGCTGTGACTGCATTCTGGCCTCTCCTGTGGGTGTCAGGGGCCCAAGACCTTGACTCATCTGCTGCTGTTTTATCAGGTTCATTAATAAGGAGCTCAATGGGAAGCAGAGCAGCCAGGACTTGACCCAGCACTCTGATATGGGATGCTACCATCACAGTTGGAGGCTTAGCCTGTTGCACCAAAATGTTGGCACTCAAAACATGTAATTACATTTGCAGTATAGAGTCAACATACACATGAATAAAACTGTCACATCATCAGATTCTTTTCTGCAGTCATTCCTGATAAAATATTTGTCTTCAACTTTATTCATTAGACAAGAATAAAAGTTCTAAAGCTAGATTCCCTTTATCATAAGAGCCATAGCTTTAATTATGCATTGTTCAAGCTTGAAAAAAATCTTTGTATGTAATCTTAGATGACATCAAGTTGAAATAAATTCTATTTCTAGTTCAGTTAAAAGCTGCCTCAATTTCCTGATTAGTAGTATATTCATAGCTGAGGACACAGTGTCTGCTAACATCAAGCCACTTTTCAGATAGAGGAAAGCCCTCCTTTTCACAAGGACCATTATATAAAGGGGTCAGCCAGTGTGTCTGTTGTCATCTTTTCCAAATTGTTTAGTTATCCTTGCTATAAATGCCTTTTCCCTCTCAAAAATGAACATCTAAGGAATTGTTAATGTAGGAAATTTCCATTTCTTTCTATGTGAATGATTTATCACCATTGGGGGATGTATTTACTGAGCTTTCTCATCAATACAATACTAAATGTTTGCTTTAGGCTTGAATCTACCTTAGCATTTGCCTGCCCTTTACCATTGAAGATGTTAGGTTTAGATATCAAAACTTGGCAATTTTTTTAGAGAACTTTTATTTAATAAATATAAATTTCAGAAGTACAACTTTTGGATTATAGCAGTTTTTCCCCCCATAACCACCCTCCCACCCACAATCCATCCCATCTCCTACTCCCGCTCCCATCCCATTCTTCATTAAGAGTCATTTTTAATTATCTTTATATACAGAAGATCAACTCAGTATATACTAAGTAAAAATTTCAACAATTGCACCCACATAGACACACAGTATAAAGTACTGTTTGAAGACCAGTTTTACTGTTAATTCACATAGTACAACACATTAAGGACAGAGATCCTACATGGGGTATAAGTGCACAGTGATGCCTGTTGTTGATTTAATAATTGACACTTTTTCTTTTTTTTTTTTGGCAGGCAGAGTTAGTGAGGGAGAGAGACAGAGAGAAAGGTCTTCCTTCCATTGGTTCACCCCCCAAATGGCCACTACGGCCAGCGCACTGTGCCAATCTAAAGCCAGGACCTGGGTGCTTCCTCCTGGTCTCCCATGTGGTTGCAGGGCCCAAGCACTTGGGCCATCCTCCACTGCCCTCCCAGGCCACAGCGGAGAGCTGGACTGGAAGAGGAGAAACCGGGACTGAATCCAGTGCCCCACCCGGGACTAGAACCTGGTGTGCTGGCGACACAGGCAGAGGATTAGCCTAGTGAGCTGCGGCACTGGCAATAATTGACACTTTTATTTATGAGTCAGTAATCATCTGAGGCTCTTGTCATGAGCTGCCAAGGCTATGGAAGCCTCTTGAGTTCACAAACTCCAGCCTTATTTAGACAAGGCCATAATCAAAGTGAAAGTTCTCTCCTCCCTTCAGAGAAAGGTACCTCGTTTGATGGCCCGTTCTGACAAAATTTTGAACAACTGTGTTTTAATTTTGAAGCCTTGTATTTACCCAGTTTTTTTTTAAAGTGATTTGAGAAATCTAAAGCAAAAATTATCCAATAAAACTGATGTCTGTCACATTTTGACATTGTGAAGCTATGATTTCAATATTATAACAGTAGTAAAGCATATTTTAGAATTTTGGATATTTTTACTTTCTACAAGTTTAGCTATTTCAGTATAAATACACAGATGTGAGAATGATCATATAGTACAACTGAGAAAAAGCTTATTTGTAAAGCTTCAACCTAAAATATGTAAATATTCAACTTTAAATGAGAAAATAATTCATTTTTACAAATTTAAGTTAACATATTTGTTGGAAAGGTGCCCTTCACACACACACACATACATGCACACACATGCACACTCAAACACACATACTCATATGTACACACACACAGATAGACACACATTCACACTCAGTCATTAAACTATGGTAACCAAAAAAGTCTATTACGTTTATGTGGTTTTTGGGAAACAAGCAAATCCATCTTCAAGAACATTTTCCAAAAAGATTTTATTTATTTGAAAGGCAGAGTTACAGACACACACACACACACACACACACACAGATCTTCCATTTGCTCGGTTCACTCTCCAAATTGCCAGATCTGGGCCAGTCCAAGGCCAGGAGTCAGGAGCTTCTTCCAGGTCTTCCATGTGGGTACAGGGGCCCAAGGACTTGGGCCATCTTCTGCTGCTTTCCCAAGTGCATTAGCAGGGAGCTGGATCAGAAGTAGAGCAGCCAGGACAAGCACCAGCACCTGTATGGGATGCTGGCCCCACAGGTGGAGGCTACCTGCTACACCACAGTGCTGGCCTCGCTTCAAGGACATTTATATTTATTTGACAGGAAGAAAGAGAACACTTCTATCCACTGGTTCACTCCCCAAATGGCTGCAATGACCAGGGCTGAGCCAGGCAGAAGCCAGGAGCCCAGAATTTCTTCCAGGTCTCCCACATGGTGGCAGGGGCCCAAGTACTTGGACTGTTCTCTGCTGCTTCCCCAGGCAGACTGTCTGGGAGCTGGATGGGAAGCAGAGCAGCCTGGACTGGTGCTCCAGTATGGGAGGTCTGCATCAGCTTAACCCATTGTACCACAATGCTGGCCTCTGTCTGCAAGGACATTTAGGTTGGGCACAGATAGGTGAAGATGAGACCCTGATTAGGATGTCTTTATGGAGAAGGTGCTGTGCATGAATGAGAGCTATGACATCAAAATCCTCTTCCACAATTGTGTTGAAAGGTTTCTAATTCTGACTTTTGTCACTCAGTCTAATAAGAAATAAAATTGATAATGAAATAGATGGTCTGTTTCATAGTATAGCTTACATTTCACTAACTCAAATGTGTTGGAAGTGAAAGAGACTTGTAGGAGAAAAACAACATTGAGACTTCTAAACAAATTATAAAAGATGAATATTAAAAGGTACTAATGATTTTTGAAAAATATTTGGAAGGAAGATATGATAACCAAAGATCATCTAGTTACACAAATTTATTCTCAGAGGTTGTGAGACTTTTTGAAAACTACAAGATAAACAACAAATCATTAGAGGTGAAATTTGTTTGTCTTTCTTCTTAGTAGGTGAACATTATACCATTGATTGCCAAAGCAGATATGATTTCTAAGAGTGATTTACCGAAGCTTAAGAGTAGGATTATGAGTGAGTTGAGCAGCAATGGCATCCAAATATACCGCTTCCCAACAGATGATGAAACTACGGCTCAGGTGAACGCCTCCATGAATGTAAGCTTCTGTTTATTTGTTTTACATGTGAGAATGAAGATACCATTTATAAGTAGCAATATTAGTCATATGTTTCATTTGTATCTGACAAAAACAAGATTAATAATGTGTTTTCCCCAAAATCCAGTGCAAGGATACATTTTCTTGACCTTGAAAAATGTTTTCCAAGAATCAGTACTTTTTTATGGCTTCATTTAGTCTTAATTCACAAATTCACAGATACACATAACCATCATATGATAATATGGACATTTTGATGATATTAATTCTTGTAATCCATGAATATGGAAGATTTTTTTTCCATTTTTGGTGTCATATTTGTTTCATTAATGTTTCATAATTTTCATTGTAGAGATATTTCCCATCCATTACCAAATTTATTCCTGGTGTTTACATTTTTTGTAAATATTGTAAATATTTTGTAAAATTTTGTAAAAAATTTGTAAATATTCTCAGTCATGCCATTGTTTGTGTATACAAAGGCTTTTCTTTTTTGTGAGCATCTTATTCCTGATTCAGTCTCTTGTTTTGTTTATTGGTCTATTTAAGTTTTCTATGTCTTCATGACTCAATTTGGTAGATTGAATGTGTCCAGACATCTATCCATTTCTTCTAGGTTTTCCAATTTGTTGGCGTAGACCTGTTTGTAGTAATTCTTGTTGATTCATTTTGTTTCAATGCTATACAATCTAACACCTTATTTTTTGTCTCTGATTTTATTAATTTGGGTCTTCTCCCTTTTTCTGATAAGTTGGGCTAATGGTGTATCAATTTTGCTTATTTTTACAAAAATCCAGCTCTGCAATTCACTTTTCCTTTTGTTTTGTTTATTTCAACTTTATTTCTTCTCTACTTTTAATTATTTTTCCCTCCTATTTGGTTTGGCTTGTTCTTATTTTTCTGTCTTTGAAATGCATTTTAAGTCATTTATTTGCTGTGTTTGCAATTTTTTGATCTACTAATTGCTATAAAATTCTCTCTTAACACTGCTTTTGCTATATCCTACAAGTTTTGATATGTTGTGTTGTCATTTTCATTTGTTTCCTGGAGTTTTTTTTTTTATTTCCTGGCACACTGTTCATTCAAGAATGTGTTGTTAGTGTTCATACTTTGCATATTTTCTAGAGTCTGTTAAGTTGTTAATTTCCAACTTCATTCCATTGTGGACAAAGAGATACATGGTATGATTTCAGCTGTTTGAATTTGTTGAATCTTGCTTTATGGCCTAGCACATGGTCTGTACTAGAGAAAGTTCAAGCACTGATAAAAAGAATGCGTGTTCTGCAGCTTTAGGATGAGATGTTCTATAGGTGTCAGTTAGGTCCGTTTAGTCCATAGTGTAGATTAGCTCTGTTGTTTCTGTGTTGATTTTTAGCCTAGTTGATCTGTCCATTGATGAAAGTGGGATGTTTAAGTCTCCTATTATTATTGTTTTGGAGCCTGTGTCTCCCATTATATACATTATCATTAGTTTTAAATAGCCAGAGACATTTTTTCTTATTTCTATTTTTTAATACGTATTGATATTTGCTTTTGTGGCCTATCATGTGATTTATCCTAGAGAACTTTCCATGTACAGTTAAAAAGAATGTATATTCTGTTATCCATTGGAGTGTTAACTCTAGTTTATAGTGGTGTCTGAATCTCTGTTTGTTGAACTTCGCTTTGCTCTGTCCACTTTTCATGTTGAGGTATTGAAGTCTGTGTTATTAAATTGCCTGTTTACCTCCTCATTTCTGTTTTCATTTCTTGTGTGTGATTTTGGTGCTTTGTGAATAGGTGCATATGGATTCATAAGTCAAGGATTGGGTGGGCCCTTTCATGTAAAATTATATGTAAGACAGTCTTTATAACTTTAGTAGAAAAGTTTAAAATATTTTATCTAATATTAGAAGAGCCACCACAGCTTTCTTGTAGTTGCTGTTATCATCATGCGCATTTTCAATCCTTTTACTTTCAATATATTTGTGTCTTTGAACCAAATTGTGTCTCCTGTAGAAAAGATAGAGCTGAGACATGCTTAATTGTTCATTCTGGCAATTTGTGCTTTTATTCACTTGTTTAATCCATTCACAAGTAATATTCTTACTTCTATAATTTGATTTGTGACTGCCATCTTACATTTTGTTCTCTAAATTTCTCATGCTATATTTGTTCTATTATTCTCTTTTTTTTTTTGCCATTAAGCAAATGTTTATGTAGACTTTTAATTTGTCTAATGCCTCTTCACTGAAATTTTAGCTTTGATTATAGTAGTTGCTCAAGATTCACCATATACATACACCTTAGCTTACCAGAACTGACTTCACATATATTCCACTTTTGATTTAAATAGTATAGAAACTTTACTATTATATAGCTGTATTCAATTTTCATATTTTCTGTGGCATTATTGTTATACACATATTTTTATATTTCAAACTTAGTAATACATTAGTAATTTCCTCATTCCAGTTCAGCTTTGGTGCTGCCTATAGTCTTTGCATGGTTATTAGCAAATGTGTTACAAATGTAATACCTTTCTATGTGTTATAGGTTACAGAAACATTATATAAATATTTTATATATTATTTAAAAATTAAAAGGATAAGCAGGATATACATTTAAGCCATTATTTTATAATTATATAATTACAATTACTATTTAAAAATATTTATTTGAATCATCTACAGAAGTTTCTTGCTTTCAGTATGAGGAATTTCCTTTAGTTCTTTTTATGTAAAAATTAACAATTGTGCATATTTATGTGCTACATTGTGACATTTCAATAGATGTATAAAGTGTATACTGGTCAAAACAAGGTAAGCAACATTTCTCCTTTTTGACCCTATAACTGGAGGATGGAGCATATGAAAGAGCTGTCTGTACCACATATTTATTGCAGCTCAATTCACAATAGCAAAGACATGGAATCAACCCAAATGCTCATCAGCTGAAGACTGGATAAAGAAATTATGGGATATGTACACCATGGAATACAACACAGCAGGCAGTAAAAAAAAAATGAAAAGAAAACGAAGACCGGTCATTTGCAACAAAATGGATGAAACTGGAAAACACCATACTTCGTGAAATAAGCCAGTTCCAAAGGGACAAACTCTGTATGTTCTCCCTGACCTGTGATAACTAATAAAGCACCTAAAAGACAACATGTAGAAATGAAATTCACACTTTGAGAAGCAACGATTTTCAGGAGCCCTTCTCTTGACTGTTGCTTTTTATTCTATATCTTTTATCTTTTCCTTTATAATATTTTCCTTATTTTTTCTCTTTCATACAATTCATTGAATTCTATACTTAACAGTTAATTATATATATATATATATATATATATATAAAGTTAATTTAAAATAGATCTTAGTAAAGAATAAGCGTGAGAATAAGAAAGGGAAGAGCAAGGGGGGCGTTCACAGTGGGAAGAATTAGCAAGATCCTAAAGTTGTAATTGTGAAACCTATGGAGATGTGCGCTTTGGAACCGCAGCGTGAGAGCCCGGGAAGATGGAGCAGCTGCCTCCGGGGCAGCCCCTGCCCCTGGGGGGCCCGCAGCAGCTCCAGCCACTGTCATCAGGTCTCTGGCCCAGAGCTCTGGGCCAGGACACCTTGGAGGGCATAGACCACGCTGCAGGAGAGTGAGGACTTCACCATGGAGGCTCTGCGACATCTAGATTCTCTAGGGACTACAAAAGTCGAAGGAAGGCAAATTTTCAAAAGGAAGTTGTCTTGAAAATATATTTACAATATTGACAGCTTTTTATATTTTTAAATAATTTAAGACTTTAAGAAGATTTATGGTGAAAGGAAACTGGACTAACAACGAGGCCAAAGACTTTTCCTGCCATGACTTACTCTGGAAATAGCTGGCAGCGACTGCAAGAGACCCGCGAGGGGCTGTAACAGCCGCCCAGGCCTTCCACTCAGGGGTTGCCCGAGGGACAGAGCAGTGATGCCTCCCTGGACGGCAGAGGGCCACCGCTTTTATCAGAAAGTGCTGCGGGAAATCAGATGCTAAGGAATCAGGCACCTGCACAGCTGAAAACCGGCAGATGCTGCAGAGGCTGGTGAATGCAGGGTGTGACCAGGAGGTGGCAGGCAGAGCGCTCAAGCCGACTGGCAGCAGGAGTATAGAAACGGCCCCGGAATACATCAGTAAGAGGCTGCCTGGGCCCCAGGAAGGAACACAGTGCGAGTCGTTAAGCAGACTCCCCAGGAAAGGGCCTGGTGCCAACCCCGGTGAGGATGTCCCTGAGGCCCAGTTTCCAGGGCGAAGCCTTCCCACCCTACCACCTGCTGGGCGGCGCTGGAGGAGGTGCCAAGCCTTCCCCTGGGCGGGGCACCCCCTCCTAAGGCTACGGGACAGCGGGCGGGACAGCGGGCGTGGAGGGGGCGGGGGGCGCACTTCCCGGGCTCCCGCCCTGCGGGCTCCTCGCTGCGGCTACTTGGCGCGACCTAAGGCCATGCTCTTGCTGGTGTCCAGGGAGCCTCTGGCCTAAGGCGTGCGGCACAGCCTGTTGTTCCAGAGCAAGGCGCTGCCTGAGGCTGGGGTCTACCGGGGCCTGACAGCCAAGGGCCAGCCCGACGGTCCCGCGCCCAGAAGGACCTACTCCTTCAACAGCCAGCAACTGCGGGTCGCGTGCCCGTCCAGGCCGAGCCCTCCCTGCTGGCCCCCAACACCCTCGGCAGTCCCTACCCACTAGACCTGGAGTTGGGCAGCCCACACTGCAGGTGCCTGCCCCCCTACCCGAATCACCTGCTGCTGCCCAGCATGTCAGAGCAGTACGACCTGGACGGCCTGTATGTGGGCATAGAGCAGAGCCTCCGAGGGGGTGCGGCGGCCAAGCCCGCCAAAAGGGCAGACAAGAGCCACTAGGGCGCCAAGGGGCACAGATGCGGGAAGGACAAAAAGCAGATCCAGACTTTTTCCTAAGTCCTTGGCTGCAAAAACAGCAAGGAGGAGGAGAAGCGAGTCACACTTTAAGTAATTCATGGAGCAACACGTGGACAATGTCATAAAAACCTACCTACCAGCAGAAGGTGAACCGGAGGATGCAGCTGGAGCAAGGGATGGCCAAAGCTGGACTGTGCAAAGCTGAGCAGCAACAGAGGGAGATCCTCTACCAGGAGGAGTCTAATTACAGCAGGCTGAAGAGGGCCAAGGTGAACAAGCCCATGTTTGTGAAAATCAAAACCCTGGGGGTCGGTGCCTTTGGAGAAGTGCACTTGTAAGGTGGACACTCACTCTCTGTACACCATGAAGACTCTGAGGAACGAGGATGTGCTGACCCGGAATCAGGTGGCCCATGTCATGGCCGAGAGGGACATCCTGGCTGAGGCCGACAACGAGTGGGTGGTGAAACTCTACTACTCCTTCCAAGACAAAGACAGCCTGTACTTTGTGAGGGACTGGTCCCTGGTGGGGATGTGATGAGCCTGCTGATCCGCATGGAGGTCTTCCCTGAGCACCTGGCCTGGTTCTCATCATAGAGTTGATGTTGGCCATTGAGAGTGTGCACAAGATAGGCTTTATCCACTGGGACATCAAGCCTGACAACATTTGGATAGAGCTGGAGGGTCACATCAAAGGGACAGATTTCGGCCTCTTCATGGGGTGCAGGTGGAACTCACAATTCCTAATACTACCAGAAAGGAAACCACATCTGACAGGACAGCATGGAGCCCAGCGACCTCTGGGACAATGTGTCTAACTGTCGGTGTGAGGACAGGCTGAAGACCCTGGAACAGCAGGCAGCAAGCAGCACCAGCGGTGTCTGGTGCACCCCCTGGTTGGGTCACCACATTACATCACTCCTCTGCAAAGGTACACCCTTGTGGAGCGTCAGCGTGATTCTCTTTGAGATGCCAGTTGGGCTGGTGCCCACACTCACAGAAACCAAACTGAAGGTGGTCAACTGGGAGAACACCTCCACATTCCTGCCCAGGTCAAGCTGAGCCCAGGGCCAGGTCAACCTTATCACCAAGCTGAGCTGCTCTAGTCTGCCTGGGGGAGGGACAGGCCGATGACTTGAAGGCCCACCCCTTCTTCACACCATAGGCTTCTCCAGCGACATCTGGAAGCAGCCAGCCCCCTACGTGCCCACCAGCAGCCACCCCATGGGACACCTCAAATTTTGACCCCACAGATAAAGAAAGCCTGTGGAAGGAGGCCAGCGAAGGGAGTACCAAGGCCTGGGACACGCTCGCCTGCCCTGGAAACAGGCACCAGAGCTCGCCTTCTGTGAATTCACTTTCCGAAGGTGCTGTGATGACAGTGGCTTCCCCTTTAGATGCCACAAGCCTTCAGGAGCAGAGGCTTCACAGTCTGAGAACTCAGATTGTAAAACTCCGATCTGGTGGATCCGACCGAGGGTGCCAGCTGGTCTATGTGTAGCCCGTGCAGCCAGGGGCCATGAGGTGTCAGTCACCGGGGGAGCAGCCCAGGTGGGCTACTTCTCTCCAGACTTCTTCACTGGGAACGCCCGACACGGAAGCTGAAGGGACTCTTCCCAGCTGAGCTGCTTTTCTCAGTTCCGCTTGCTGCGCAGGGAGGGTGGACGTGACTTTGAATCGGCTTTTGAGGACTTAACACTGCATTAGAACAATATTTTTAAACATTTAGTACAGTTTAGAAAGCCTATTTTTCTTACTAAATTAGAGATTAACTTTGACAAATCATGCTGCTGTTATTTTCTACATTTGTATTTTATCCGTAGCACTTATTCACATTTAAGAAAAGACATAAAAACTGAAAAACTGAAAAACATGTGAGAACAAATGTCTGTGCAATAATATAAAAAACTTAAAAGGCACTCTGCCCAGATATCATGGAAACCATTTTATCCACACAGTGGATTTTGTTTGTATTTTTTCCCACATTTCAAAATCATGATATGATGCTAAAAGGTGCTTTTTTTGGGCTTTGTGTGTATTACAGTATAATAGGAAGTGAGCAGGGTGATGATATGCTGCGATTTCAGACATCTGCTGGGGAAAGCACTGCTGGAGCAGGGTTTCTATCATAAAATTACCATAGCCATTCACAGCAGCTGCTGTGAATATGTTTTTACCAAGTGTTTTTAAATGAGGCATTTTAGATAGCGTGCTGATAAGGTATCCTGTGGTTTGCTATGATTGTATCCCTTATTTTGTTAAAGACATGCAGAAGTGTAACTGGAAAGTGATTTGTGTGTGTGTGTGTGTCGGGTATGATTGGGTTCTTTGGGGGATAAAGTGAAATGTTTGTCATATACTAAACTTTCACACATCAAAAGGGATTAACATAGCTATGCCAGAACTTTGAAGTTACTGGTGGACGCATGTTCATTTTTGTAGTCAGTATGCTCTTGGGTTCTTGGTGCAGCTGGTATGTGGAATTCAATAACTCCAACCCTGCTACTTAACCTCTTGAATGCTTCTTCCCCCCACTGTTGTAACAGCTGAGATGTTACCATAATGAAATTGAGTAATCTTATGGTTTTTGAGTAATCTTACGGTTTTAGTGTGCTTTGAAATGTTGAACTGTAGCTTGGTTTAAATAGCACATTTTTCTAACCTTTGTAAACAAGCAAAGATTCTTATTGACAGTGTGATGAAAAAATAAACCATACATGTTTTCTTAGATGTATAGATGTATGTATAACTACATAGGTAAACAAAATATTCCTTATTTCAAATTAGTATGGTGCCTATTTAAAGTGATTTATTTAAATTCTTCTGCTTTTTAAAAATCTGATCACAGTTTTCATTATATTATTCTCCATATTTTTCTTTGAATTCTTGGCATAATGTATGCATTACTTAGTATGTATCTAAGAAACAATGCTTATAAGTTTATCAATGCCTAATCTAAAAAAAAAAAATCCTGTGTACTGGTTTTTTGGTTATCATTTTTCAGACATCCTTGGCCTGGAGAACCTCTCTGTCATGAGCCATAGAGATCCCATTTTGCTCTAAATTGCACTTCGAATTCACTGGGATGCATATAGTATTCCTTGTAAGCAAATGCTGTGTTTATCCAGTAACATTGTTTTAGTTATTTTTAGTACCATTTTCTTTTTTTTTTCTTTTTGACAGGCAGAGTGGACAGTGAGAGAGAGAGACAGAGAGAAAGGTCTTCCTTTTGCCATTGGTTCACCCTCCAGTGGCTGCCATGGACAGTGAGCTGTGGCCGGCGCACCGCACTGATCCGAAGGCAGGAGCCAGGTGCTTCTCCTGGTCTCCCATGGGGTGCAGGGCCCAAGCACTTGGGCCATCCTCCACTGCACTCCTGGGCCATAGCAGAGAGCTGGCCTGGAAGAGGGGCAACCGGGACAAAATCCAGTGCCCTGACCGGGGCTAGAACCCAGTGTGCCAGCGCCGCTAGGCGGAGGATTAGCCTGTTGAGCCGCGGCACCGGCAGTACCATTTTCTTTTAATTTTTATACTAGAATTAAAAGTGGTATGAATGTAATTTTCTCAACAATGTCTCTGTGTTTCAGGATAAATATAGGGAAGAATTATATGTCCACTAAAATCTTTTTTCTTTTTATTCCCCACAGCATGATACCCTGCTGTAGGCTCTGCTCAGTAGATAATTTTCAGTTATGTGCATAATCTGAGATCAATGTTGGCAAAAAATCTGCTAGCACATATATGCTGTCAAGTATTGAGATCTGATGCAGTATATATCCTTTGTTTAATTAGATGTATTGTGACATTCTCATCTCTTATTTTTGTACAGCGTCAACCACATTAGTATGAAAGAATTCAATTAATATCACTCTTATTTTCTAGGCCTTTCGCTGTGGCAGGGAGTATGGATGAGGTGAAGTTGGGAAAAGGATGGTCAGAGGCTGTGACTACCCCTGGGGAGTTTTGCAAGGTAAATGTGATGAAAGAGTGCAGCTTCTGGAAATACGGAGTTAAACATTCCATGTCTGTCACCTGTAGGATTTTTAGAGTTTCAAAGTTATGAAATATTCAGATTTTACTATATTGCTATATGTTACACTACATGTAATATTATGTAGGTATAATATAAATAAATGTAAGTAAAATAAGCTATAGTAAAATTATCATATAAAATAAATATAAATATAATGAATATAAATAAAATATAAAATTATCATGTGCTATAAATAATAAGTCATCCTGAGACTTTTGGAAATGGCAACACAAGAGAAAGAAAGACATGTGAGTTGGTTTTTTAACAAAGAATTTTTAATTGACAAAATTGTATGTGCTTTTCATATGCAACGTGACACTTTGAACTATGTGTCTGTTGTTGAAAGGCTAAATTGAGCTAAGCACCATATACATAAGCTTTGTGGTGAGAATATTAATATATACTCAGTATTGAAATTTTTAAGGATGCAGTATGTTAACAATAGTAACCATGATGTACAGTAGATGTCTTGAACTTTCACTTTCATCTAACAAAATATTTTATATTTTGACCAAAATCTCCCTTATCCACTACTCTATCCAGCTCCTGATAACCACTATTTTATTCACTATTTATGTAAATTAAACTTTTTAATATTCCTTAAATAACTGAAAGCATGCCATATTTGCCCATGTGCCTGGCTTATTTCGTAGTTAAATGGCCTCCAGGTTTTTGTTATAAATGACAGAATTTCCTTCATTTTAAGCCTGAATGGTATTCCATTGTGTTTATTTGCTACATTTTATTTATCCACTCATTGAATGGTGGACTCTTGGGTTGATTTCATATCCTATTTTTTGTTTTAATTTTTATTTATTTATTTATTTTATTTATTTATTTTGACAGGCAGAGTGGATAGTGAGAGAGAGACAGAGAGAAAGGTCTTCCTTTGCCGTTGGTTCACCCTCCAATGGCTGCCATGGCTGGCGCACTGCGGCCGGCGCACTGCGCTGATCCAAAGGCAGGAGCCAGGTGCTTCTCCTGGTCTCCCATGGGGTGCAGGGCCCAAGCACTTGGGCCATCCTCCACTGCACTCCCGGGCCACAGCAGAGAGCTGGCCTGGAAGAGGGGCAACCGGAACAGAATCCGGTGCCCTGACCGGAGCTAGAACCCAGTGTGCCAGCACCGCTAAGCGGAGGATTAGCCTGTTGAGCCGTGGTGCTGGCCTATTTATTTATTTTTAAAAGATGGTGATGTATTGTTATTTTGGAAGCAAAGCAACCAGGACTTGTGCTCACATATGGAATATTGACATTGCAGGCAGCAGCTTAGTTCACTGTGCCACAATGCCAGCCCCAATCAGCCAGTTTCTGAAAGGGATTTCTAAGTATGCTACTATGATATTACAGTCTATATTGTTCTTAAAGATTTATTAATATTTGATTTATATATTTAGGTAAAATATATTTATATATAAGTATATATTTATATTTAGGTGAAAATATATATTTAGATGCAAATATATTTATAAGTGCTATGTCATTTTGAATATATTTATTGAGTTGAGAGGCAGAGAGACAGTTATACAGAGAGAGCGTCCTCCTACCAGTCCACTCCCTAGATGATCACAGTCACTGGGACTGGACTGGGGCTAAAGTCAGGAGCTGGAAGATCAGTCCAGACCGCCCTTGTGGATGCAGAAGCCATCACTTCTGCCTCCCAGAGCTGCCTTAGCAGGAAGCCAGAGCCAGGAGCTGACTGTCGGTACTGAATCCAGGTACTCCAATATGTGAAGCAGGTATCTTAATTGGCATCTTAACTACTAGACTAAATGCCAGTCCTGCTATATCCTTTTGATTAAATGACTCCTCTGTTTTTATATAATGACCTTCTAATTCTTGGTTTGCAGTTTTTGCCTCAAAGCCTACTTTATCTGATAGAAATATAGCTGCTTCTGCATTTTTGGTTTATTTCAGTATACTGGTTAGTGAAACACATGTATGGAATATAAATGGGAATTATAACTAAAGCATGCATAATCTATCTTTTGCATATTATATTTTTGTTAGTAGAATTTTACTTAATAAAAGTATTTCCTTCAGTGATGTTATAATACATACTTTGTTAGAAGTCTGTGAAATACCTTCAGGATAGTTTGTAAAGTACTAACGCACTAACCATGAAAACCTATAGTGGATGCTAATGAGACACATTGTTTTACTATTTTTTATTTTTTATTTATGTATTGAATTTAAAGAAAATTTGCTAATCTAGAAATAAACTTCATATAGTTGGTATGTATTAGTAGGAACACAGTTATATTGTTAAAAGAATTATTGCTGTTATTCAGATGATAATGTTGGCTTTCCTTTAAATGTGGTTTCCATTCTTGCATTCTTTTGAGAAAGCTTACTGAGTACCAGGTATTGACAGTGAATGTTGTAGATGTGTTGTTTTTCTGACCAGTGGAAAATGAAAATCACTGTGACTTTGTTAAGCTCCGGGATATGCTTCTTCCTACCAATATGGAAGACCTGAAAGAACAGACACACACTCAGCACTATGAACGTTTCAGGTACTTCAAACTGCAGTCAATGGGTTTCACTGATGTGGGCCCGGACAACCAGACAGTTAGGTGAGTACAGACATGGCTGGAACAACTAGATGAATAATTTAGAAAGTCCATACAACCACAGAGTGTAGTCATTTGGGCATGCAGATAATTGTACTTCTCCCATCCCAACCCATCCTTCATTTTAGGTTTTTTAATCATCCTCAGTCTTAGGTGGAACTAATAGAAGCAATATAAAAAAAAGCTCATTTATAAGCTAAATATTTGTGTATATTGAAAAATGTATCCAAGGTATTGTTTTGTTTTGATTTTTGTATTTATGTGAAACAGAATCAGAGAAGAGATTGGTGAATATAAGCAAACACTGACAGATTGGCAAAAGAAATTAAGAAGGTTTGGTGAAGGAAAGAGTTGAAAAGCATTAATGCAATGTCTTGGAAGTCAAGTGAAAAAGTTTTAGAGCAGATGTATTTAGCGCTATTGAAGATGGATGGTATTTGTGTTGTAACAGTATTTATAGTACTTTAGTAGTCAATTGGTTATGATTCCTTGATGACAAAACCAGAATTGAACTATCTTAAGTGAATGATACTTTTAAAGATGCCTAGCTTTATTTCAACTATTTTAAAAAGATTTATTTATTTGAAAGACAGGTTGGGAAGACAGAGATAGATATCTTTCATCCACTGATTCACTTCCCAAATGGCCACAGTGGCTGGGGTTGGAGTTAGGCCAGGCCAAGGACAGGAGCTGGAACTTCATTTGGGTCTCCCACATGGGAGCACAGGCCCAAGTACTTGGTACATCTCCCACTGCTTTCCCAGGTGCATTAGCAGGGAACTAATTGGAAGTGGAGCAGCAAGGACACAAACTGGTGCTCATATGGGATGCTAACATCACGGGTGATGGCGTAACCTGCTACACCACAACACCAGCTCCTATTTCAACTATTTTGAAAGTAGTTTCAATCATTAGAACTTTCCTCTAATTTTATTGCCAAAATATAAGAAGTA
This sequence comes from Oryctolagus cuniculus, assembly GCF_051225735.1. Taxonomy (NCBI): domain Eukaryota; kingdom Metazoa; phylum Chordata; class Mammalia; order Lagomorpha; family Leporidae; genus Oryctolagus; species Oryctolagus cuniculus. The sequence goes on along the minus strand of NC_142885.1, from coordinate 23,903,152 downwards.
CAGAAAATGGAAGAAATAAGAAATCACTACTATAAGCAGTTAAAAATTATAGTACCCTTTTTAGTGCTCTTTATTTATAGTCTACATATAGTCAGGTTAAATATTATACCTCAGTTTATATATCCCATGATCTATAAGTTGTCATATTGGTAAATGTTCTTTTATAGAACCTAGCCTACAAATATATCTTTATATGTTTATTTATGTGGGCATTTTAATGTGAGAGTAATACAAATGTGCTTTTTAGCTTTCAGGAGATCTATGAAGCTAAAATAGAGGTTTATGCAATGGGTGAGGGAGAAAGAAGCAACATTTAAAGAAGCTAAGAAAGAGGCAGGTGCTGCCAGTTTGATATACTTTACATCAACTTTTAGTGGTCTTCCTAACTTAGGGGGTAAACTCGAGAGATCAGTTGAAGTTTTTGAGGCTGCTTGACTTCAAAAAGTATGAATCCCATGAGGCATTGCTGTGGTGGGAATTCTATGCAGTGGCTGTGCCCTGTGTCAAGTCTTTACCTGGGCCCCAGATTGCCCACATGCTATCCTTTGTCTAGATAGAGACATCTGTGTTTCCACAGCTCTTGCAGTCTGTGTGGCCACAGAATTAGTAACGTGTGGATGCTGCTAGAAATGTTGGCTTGTACCTCATGTAGCAGTGGGACAGGCCACACCTGAGCTCACTTGGTGATGACTGTGGTGGTCCAGGATGCTGTACCAGAATCTGGGGAGCAGAGTCCTGAGGTGGAGCAGAGAAATGAATGCTGAGATCCCCAAGGGGCCTCTCCAGGAATCTTGTGGTGAAGGCCCTGGCTTGCTTCACAGATCCCTCTGAAAAGCCTTGTCTTCATGACTAGAACCTGGGTAACTGACAGCCACATTAATCCTTGGCAAATGGCCACTTGGGTACATCTGTAGTATTCTCTCCTGAACATGAAAATTATTATTCACAGGGCCAGCTTTAGGGTTTTCAAAATTTTACTTCCTCCTTCCATTTTAATTATAAATTCCATCTTTAAATAATTTCTCTCCTCTTTTTACTGGAGGTAGTTAAAAGTTGTGTAGACCCTTGACTGATTTGCTCCTTAGATTTCCCTTCTGCCAGATACCCTGGCTCATGGCTCTTAAACTGTGTCCTGAATAATGCCTTAGACACAGGAACAATTCAGCCATGTTCTTTACAACTGTACCCTGAGGACGGTCTTTACTGAAGTTTCTAATACCTTGTTTCTATCTGCAACTTCATCAAGAAGGCCTTACTGTCTGTATTTCTATCAGTATTCTGACTTGGTCCTAACTAATGCCTGAGAAGATTTAGATTTTCCCTGCAGCTCTTGTCTTCTTATTACTCAGCAGTATTTCCCTTTATGCTGAAATTATGGGGATCTAGGTTTTTTTTTTTTTTCTGGCTTAATCCTATAATTCTTCCAGCCTGTGCCCATTACTCAGTTCAAAAGGCATTTATAGGTGGTACAAAGCAGGATGGTGGCTGAGTAAGATGATCTGGGGACCACCTTCCCATGGAGGCAGAAAGTTTCACAATTATCAACACATCAAGTCACCATCACAAGAGCTACAGATGCCAGGCGGGAGACCATAGTGCCTTTAGGAGAATAAGAAGAAGCATTGCAATGAAGAAATCAGAAAGGAAAGAGATGCCTGTGTCATCCCTCCCCTACTCTAAGCAGCACAGTCTGGAGAGAGATACTTCCTGCTTGTGAGAGGCAGAGGCAGCTGAATTCCAGTGCAAGGCCCACTGCAATAAAATTCAGAATCACACAGAACCCTGTGGCTGCTGCCCCTAAGGCTTTTGCCTGCAGACTGAGTATTGGGCTTTCTATAGCCAGACAACCTCTGTCACTCCTCCCACAAACCTTGGCAGAAACTGGAACAAGACCACAGCTGCTATAGAGTAGGGCAGGAGAGGGAGTTCAGGACCTTGCTTTGGAGCTCTGAGCCCATCCAGCAGCTGCCGCGAGACCCAGCACTTGTTAAAGCCCAAAGACCTGTACCCTACCCCAGGGGGTGCTCATGGATGCAGCCTCTGAAGTTACTTGGCCTTGTGCAGAGGCCTGTGCTGTGTTAGGTTATACTCCTTTCAGTGTGTCAACATGGGCCTAAGGTGGGCCTGACATGCACTCCTAGGAATTCACAGGGACAGTGGCTGTGGAATTCAAGTCTTACCCAGATTTGTTTCTTTTTAAAAAAAAAAACCTTAAGGCATACAAATTTCATGTATTTCCTATATACAGATTCAGGGACATAGTGATACTTTCTACCCTACCCTCCCTCCTGCCCACACTCCCACCCTTCTTCCTCTTCCCTCTCCTATTCCCATTCTTATTTTTTTTTTTTATTTTTGACAGGCAGAGTGGACAGTGAGAGAGACAGAGAGAAAGGTCTTCCTTTTGCCATTGGTTCACCCTCCAGTGGCCGCCGTGGCTGGCGTGCTGCAGCCAGCGCACTGTGCAGATCCGATGGCAGGAGCCAGGTGCTTATCCTGGTCTCCCATGGGGTGCAGGGCCCAAGTTCTTGGGCCATCCTCCACTGCACTCCCGGGCCACAGCAGAGAGCTGGCCTGGAAGAGGGGCAACTGGGACAGAATCCGGCGCCCCGACCGACTAGAACCTGGTGTGCCAGTGCTGCAAGGTGGAGGATTAGCCTGTTGAGCCACGGCGCCGGCTTCTTATGTTTTACAAAGACTATTTTCAGTTAATTTTATCCTTGTAATATTTACTCTACACTAAATAAATAATTCAACAAATAGTATGAAGCAAAAAAACACTTTCCCAACAGTTGAGACAAAGGCTATTCAAAATCATCATATCTCAAAGTGTCAATTTCACTTCTGTAGATTACCTTTTAGGTACTGTATTATTTACCACAGATCAGGGAAAACGTATAGTATTTGCCTTTTTGGGACTGGCTTATTTTACTAAGTGTAATGGTTTCCAGTTGCATCCAATTTGTTGCAAATGACAAGACTTCATTTTTTTTACTGCTGTGTAGTATTCCATAGTGTATATATACACCATAATTTCTTTATCCAGTCTTCAGTTGATGGACATCTGGGTTGATTCCATATCTTAGCTGTTATGAATTGAGCTGCAATGAACATAGAGTTCAGATAACTCTTTAATATACTGATTTCTTTTTGTTTGGGTAAATTCCCAGGAGTAAGATGGCTGGGTCATACAGCAGGTCAATATTCAGATTTCTGAGGTACCTCCATATTGTCTTCCAATGTGCCTTTACCAGTTTACCTTCCCACCACCAGTGATTAGGGTATCCCTTGCCAGCACTTGTTGTTTGTTGATTTTCGTATGAGAGCCACTCTATCTGGGATGAGGTGAAGTCTCACTGTGGTTTTGATTTGCATTTCCCTGAAGGCTAGTGATCTCCCCACTGGGATGCCAAATACCAGAACCTGCTAGGTCCTTGCTACTGTGTTTTTGTGCCCCTTGTCTGACCTTCCATGTCCCTCTCCCACACTAACATCATGTAGGGAACTTTTGAAGGCTCTGTCCCATGGATTTCAACCCAGGTATTCTAATGTAATTGATCTGTATGCAGTCTACACATTGGGAGACTTACAGGCTCACTGGATGACTAATGAACACCCAGCACTGAGAGTCACTGAAATCAACACTGCTTGCATTCTTGACAGTCATCTCAGCCTACTGACCATTAGTGTGGTAGCAAAAGTCCCCAGCATATGTATTTTTTAAAACTTAAGCCACAATTACACCTCTCCTTCATCGTATCATTCCATGCAAATGGTAATTTTAAAAAGCACACCTTCTCTAGAGCAGGTATTTGGCACAGCAGTGAAGAAACTCACATCCTGTGTCAGATTGCCTGGGTTCAAGTCCTGGCCCTACTCCCTGTCCAGCTTCCTGCTTATGCATACCCTAGAAAGCAGCTGGTGATGCCCCATGTGGTTGGATCCAGGCAACCCATAAGCTAGACCTGGATGTAGTTCCCAGCTCGTGGGCATTTGAGAAGTGAGCCAGTGGATAGTGGCCTCTATATCTCTCTGCTTAAGTAAGTACATAATTTGAATAAGTAATTTGAATTACAAAGAGCTTCTCTGATGCATATAACAATCTTTGTGCTGTTGACAAATCATATCACAGATGCAGGCCTGCCTCTAATGAGATCCAAGGTGGCTCTGCCTCTTTTGCATAGTTAATTGAATTGATTTTAAGCCCCATACATGAATAAGAATTCCCGAGGAGCTAAAACGTAAGTGAGTTCTTGTTGTTTTCCACATGAACTGATTTTACTTAACAAGGAAATTATAAGACTTTCTTTCAAAGCATCTTTACCAATTAAAGTCTCAGCTGCTGTTTCACAAACCATGGTGTATCTTAATGTGCATGTATTTTTAGTGAGCATGGATTTATTAAACTTTATTAGAACATGTTTTGAGGAGAAAATGTTGACTCAGAAAATATAGGTTATTAGGAAAAATGAAAAATTCAGATTTTTTTGTTCACAGCTGTGGGTTCTATTACATTTGATTCCATGGGTACATAGTCAAAATTAACATCAAGGACACCCCACATCTGAGTATTTTCTTTTATTGTGAATGTTTGAGTTGTTTGATAACCCTAAAAGGCAAGTATATTCTTTCAGCTGTTCTGCCGCACTGTGCTTTGAGTCACAACTGCACATTGATGTCCCAGTTACACGACAAGTTTGAGAACGTGAAGAGGATTCAACACAAGGAGGTGATAAAGCTTGAAGAAGAGAAAAGACAACTGGAAGAAGACATAGTAGATCTTTATAAAATGAAGGCTACTTCTGAAACATTTCAGCCGCCTATGTGCACCAATGTAAAAAAGGACAAAGGTCATAAGAAATAGTTTTTTCTGGGGTGAGCATTTGGCACAGTGGTTAAGACATCAGTTAGGAAACCCGCATTCCATACCAGAGTGCTTGGGTTTGAGTCTGAGATCAGTTTTTTTCTTAATTAATTTATTTTAAAGGCAGAGAGAGTGAGCTTCCATCTGCTGGTTCACCCCTTAAATGGTTGCAAAGGCCAGGACTGGGTCAGGCTGAAGCCAGGAGCCAGGAGCTTCATACTGGGGTCCCACATGGGTGGCAGAGGTCCAAGTACTTGGGACATTGTGGTCTTCCCAGGCACATTAACAGGAAGCCGGGTTGGAAGTGGAACAGCTGGGACTTAAACCACCACTTGATATGGGATGCTGGCATCACAAGTGTTGGCTTAACTCACTGCACCACAACACAAGCCCTGCAATTCCATTTTCATTCCCACATCCTGGTAATGGGTACCCTGGAAGGCACTTTGTGATGGCTACAGTACTTGGGTCCCTGTCAACCCATGTCGGAGAACCTGGCTGGAGTTCCAGGCTTTGGCCTGGCCCAACACCAGTGGTTGTAGGCAGTTGAGGAGTGAATGAGCAGATGGAAATCTCTCTTCCTGTCTCTGCACCTGTCTCTCTCTCTCTGCCTTTTAAATAAATATATGAATACAAATTTAAAATAGTCTTTTCTTACCATCTATATGTTGGAGAGTTCCACCATTCTCTATTCCACTTACTTATGAGATTGTATTCATAGCATTTTGTTGCTCCCCCATTCGCGGAGGAACGACACAGGACCCTGCGCTGTTCTTTCTGCCCGGCTCTTCCCGGGTTAGCTGCTGGTCCCTCACTCGCGGAGGAATGATGCCGTCCCAGGTTAGCTGCCAACCCCTCCACCTCCGTGGAGAGGCGGCACCCCCCGCCACTTTCTCCACTTCCGCGGAGGAGCAGCACACTGCCGGCCAGCTCTCTCGGGGGCTGCTCAGATGTTCCTCAGGTGTTCCTTTCAGATCTTCCTGGTGCATGTTGTCTCTCTCCTCCTTTATAGTCCTCTTCCACCAATCCCAACTCTGCTACCCACACACCGAGCACGCTGCTCTCCTCCAATCAGGAGCAGGATCAGCTCCTGCAGCTTATCAAACTGATGAGGCAGCTGCATAGAGGTTGTTTGCTCCCTCAGCACCATATTGTGGGAGAGCAGATGCATAGAATAAGTCTTAATTCCAGTAACTTAGTCTAGTCTCAGTTGCTCCCCACAGCATTTAACTCTGATTACAGTTCTAATATTTACATTTTTGGGATTTTGTATGTTTTCTCTAAATAAATGTGAACTCCTTGTGAGCAGATACTTTGTCAGTCTTGTTAGATGCCTTATTACTATCACTTAGGACATAGACTAGCCACAAATGCAGTACTTAGTGAATATTTTTCAAAATGAAAAAGATCAAAGAAATATGAAGGGCCTTCAAAGTTTATGCAAATATGTATTCTGAAAATTTATCAATTAATTTCATTTTTTTGCACCATAATTATCTTTTAATTCCATTTTCTATGAACTTTTTAAAGTACCCTCTCATGTCTTTACACATTATTTTCCGTGCAGGCATGATTGACTTTTGAAAATAACAATCCAGAGAAATAGTGCCATTAGTAACTTGTAAGTAGCCCTATCAGTAATGTCTTTAATATATATGTCTTTAAATTATGTTTGTGGAATTTTCTGTGATGAACACACATCTGTCACTGAAATGGCACTGCTCAACCCAGTGAAATCTTAAAAATGTGTACGATGTAAGTGTATTTAAACACTTTTAAACATATATTACACTATTGTGAACCAGCCCATCCATCCAAATAGTACTGCTCTCAATTGCTTTATTATTTCCACTATTAATAATTTAATACATGTCTTTCAATATTAATAGAATCTTTGACTAACAAATTGTATTGCATACAATTATGAGGTACAATGATGCTTTTGTATCTTTAAACAATGTGGAATGATTAAACTGAGTTAATTAATATGTCCATCACCTTGTCAACTTATTTGTTTTTTGGGATAAGACATTTGAAATGAACCCTTAGCAATTTCAAAATAGGTGATATATTGTTGTTGCCTGTAATCACTGCAAGGTGTAAAGATTTCAAACTTACTGCTCCAGCATATCTGAAACTGTGTATGCGTTGAGTAACAACTTGCTATTCCTTCCTTTCCTCCATGCCAGCCTTTGTAGGCCATCATTCTCCTCTCTGAGTTAAGTTTGTAAACATTCCACGTGGGTTCTGAGACTGAGTGGTATTTGTCTTTCTCTGACTCAGTTAACTCAGCGTGATATCCTCCAGGTTCATCCATGTTGTCCAAAGTATCAGCCTTATCTTTCTAGCAGCTGAATGGTATCCCACTGACTACATTTTATTTCTTTATCCTAAATGGAAATGTAGGTTGATTTCATAGTTTGGCTCTTGTGAAAACTGCTGCAGTGAACATGGGAGCAAGTATTTCTTCAACACACTTTATTTCATTTCTTCTGTGCATGCACCTGGTCGTGGTAATTCTGTTTTAGTTTGTTGAGGGATGGCCACGGTGTTTCTCACACTGTCTGTACAATTACACTTCCAGCAGTGATACGCAAGTTCTCTTTAGACTGTATCCACAAAAACATGTTATCTTTCATCTGTGATAAAAGCCATTCTAACGGATGTGATGCTGGCAGCTCACTGTGGTGTGAATTTGCATTTCCCTGATTTTTGGTGGTGTCCAGCCATTTCCCATGTGCATGATGTTCACGTGCATGTTTTCATTTCAGATATGTATGTTGAGGTCCTTTGTCTGTCTTGTCTCTACGTTGTTGTTTCCTTTGTTGTGCAAAAACTTTTTCATTTTGTGTAGTCACATTTGTCTGTTTTGTTTTGTTGCTTTCAGGTTAATATCAAAAACAATATCAGCCATGCCTATGTTGTAGAGCTTTTCTCTTATGCTTTTATCTGGTAGTTTTACACCTTCAGGTCTTATATTTAAGATTTTAATGTATTTTGGGTTTATGTGTGTCTATGGTATGAAATAAGGATCTAATTTAATTCTTCTGAATGTGGATACAACTTTCCCCCAGACCATTTGCTGAAAAGATTGTATTTTTCCCACTGTATGTATTTGGGCCCTTTGCCCCAAAGCTGTTTTTTTTTTTTTCTGTTCTGTTAGTTTATACATCTGTGTCTATGTCATTATCTGACAGTATTTTTTAAGTGATAGTATTAATTTTTTATTGCTGCTTTAAAACATTACCAGAAACTTAGTGCTTTAAACAGTAAAATTGTCTGATCTTAGCGTTTGGGAAGTCAGAGGACCAACAAAGGTCTCATTGGGTCAAAATCAAGGTGTCAGCTGGGCCGTGTTCTTTCTGGACTCCATAGGGAAAAATTAATTTTCTTTACAAAAATAAGATTTTACACTTGATCCTAGCCTAAAGGCTGAGAAGTTATATATGAAAATAATTAAAAAAATTTTAAAAGGCACGTAAAATTGTACCTATGTGTGGGGTAGCATGGATGTATCAGGGTGGGGGATAGCTAGCAGGAAGATTGACTGCTGCAGCACCAAACGCGCCAGATTCCATGCAGTGGAAAATGGAAGCTCCTGCAGTTTAGGCACTTACAACAGGTGCCAGCTGGAAATAACCAACAGGGCTGCCAACTGTGTCTCCATGATGGACTTTAGCTCATTATAAAGTCATTGTAATAAACTCACCATGGTTAGCACCCTACTCCCTTCATGCACCTGAAGCCATGACACTTCTGAGATTTCCCAAAAAGGTCAAGGAAATGAGTGATACTCAGGTCCCTCCCCCAACCCTGCCCCCTTTGAATATTTAATTAAACTGTGCCCCAGACACCACCCCATGCCTCCAGTTCACATAAAGTGGTGGACTCAAACCTTGTTGGTGCAGTTCTTTCTTGAGTGTGCTCGCACGCCTTCCTGAATGTATTGAAAATATCTTTATATTTCAAATCCATGGAAAAATTACTCTTGCTTTGTCCTTTTTACTTATGTCTGTTTTGGCTGAGGTCCTTTGTGGCACCATACAAATATTTTTCTTTGTAAGTGAATAATGACACTGGCAGTTTTCTACATATTTCCACATCTCTGTCACAGAATTCCCACACTCACAGTGTACATGGCTCCCAAACTCACAGGGGGCAGGAGGTCCCCTCTCAGCCCACGAACTTGCCCCCTCCACAAAAGAGACAAGGTGTTCCCAGAGCCAGCTGCCTGTCAGTATTCCACCCTGGCAGTCTGATTCCTGGCACCTGTGATACAGTGAGGGGGGGAGCACCTCCCAGGGCAGGCCAGCTCAGATTCAGTGGGGACCACAGATTTATTCCTCTCACATAGTAATGTGGTTGCACACAGGTATGAGCCACAGCAGCCTTTACTCACCTTGTTAAGATGGTGCTTCCTCCCTGATAGTCACTGAGATGGCTTGGAATTCAGCAAGCATGCAACACCAGGAAGTGCTGCACACCACAGAGTTCACCTGGGCCTGTTTGGGGGACGCTAGGGTGGTTAAGCTGCCTGAGGGGTGTCTTTGGGTGACAGCTGGTGGCTTTAGTTCCACTTCACCAGGGGAGGGGTTGGGACAACTCCTGGGCAGTGGGCTCCATGGCGCCCCCTGCTGGGGATGCATCCCTTGCTTTCAGATCTGCAGGGGGTGGGTTTGACCACAGAGGCTCAATGAGGAGCCTGGATCCTGACTGGTCTGGCAAGGCCTGTCAGCTTCCCAGAGGGCACAGCTCTGGTTCCTGAGGGGATTCATTATTGTTTCAGTGGTGTCTAATTTTCCGGTTTTGTGTTGATCTTGGAAACATATGTTGTGTAACTGCAAGGGTTAACTGAAATAGTGTTTTTTGAAACAATTCAAGATTTTAGCTGATTTCCCTTATACATACTGGAGTATGATTTTGGCAACCACTTGGACTTTTCACAAAAGCACCCTTTGAAACGCCTTTCTCCCCAGCACTGGTCTGATAGAAGATACCTGTTGTGGAAGCTGCTTTGACTTGCTTGCACCTGACACTGTAATCTCAGGAGCACTGAGCAACCCCAATGGGGACCCCCCACCCAGGAGGAGCAGGGCTGTGCATTTGCATCTGGTTCCCTCCCTGCGGATGTCCCCAGCCTGGCTTCCCTTAGAGAATGGATTCATTCTTGCTGCCCGTTCATGTTTGCAGGGTGGAGTGTTGCTTTCTCTTTACAAAGCCCTTGCTCCTGGTGGGAGCTGGTGGGGGTGGATTGGAGGAGCGCCCCTCTCTTTCCCCTCCAGCCTAGTGAAGTAGAAATCAACAGGAAGAGAGAAGCCAGTTAGGGAGTTTGATTGAAACTGTTTAACTTTTGCTCTGCCTGTGGAATGCACGTTCTCATGTGTGAAAACTTAACCCAGATGGTAGACTGCTGAATTATAGGATGACAATTTTTAATTTTAGACTCCACTTTTAAACATTCCTCTAGAAAGAAAGTATGTCCTTAAAATACAGTTGTCATAGTTTAGGTCACATAACATGCAAGCATGTCACAGGAAGACTAGCACAGAATCTTACTTTCCCTGCCAGAAGATTTTCTGCTGTCTTCCTTCTGGTTGCCATTGCACAAGTCTGCAAGGGAATCACAAGTTTTGCTCATGTGTTTCCTAGCAAAGAAGTAGCTGAGGGCGCGCTTATGGATTAAAGGATCTCACTAGTGTGCTTCAGAGTGTTTTAGACGATTGAATCCTGTGCTGCAGTCTCTCTAATGGAGGGACCGATCATGATGAAGAGCAGCAGTGCCAGGTAAACCATGTGAGTACAGGCTGTAGTCTATACAGCGTGAACACACCTTAGTCATGCAAGTATATTGCTGTTTATACTACATTTACCTGGATGATCCCTTTAAAATATTGTTTACAATTTTTACACCACATTTTATAATATGGTACAAATATTTTATGCTGCACACTTATCTTTCCAATCTCTGACAACCTAAAATTGGCAATAGATATGACATTATTTCTTTTCTGACAAAGTGCTTTTATTTTTATTGAAAATATTTATGAATATTTTAGGAACAGTTGATCATCTTTTGTGTTATTTAAATTCTTATTGCTTATTTTGATGCTACCTAAGATGAAAATAGTACTCATGGAATTAAAAAAATTAGAATGTATTTTCAAGATTTTAATTTTACATTTTTGTCTTCACTGGTATTAAATTTTGGTCTGTCATCACTTTCTTAGGTTTTATTTTCCAACTTTATTAAATTAGGCCTATCTTACATAATTTCTATCAGTTATACTTGGCAGCATGGCATTTTATTTTTTATAATTTAGTGAAAATCAGCACCGTAGAAACTGATAGTGAATAGAATAGTTAATGGGTGAGGAAGTGAGAGAGACACCCAGTAACCACATGTTTTACCTGGACTCTTATGCAAGGGTACATGCTAGATGGCTTCATTCAGGTTATGATACAGATGGAATCACATCTTGACTTTCGGTCTGGATTAAAGTGGATATGGAGGTAGTTAGAGATTTAAGCAAGTGCCTTGTGTTTCCTGGAAACTATTGAAACTCGTTTGGATGAAAGATTCTCAGATGGTGATAATTAATTACACCCTCTACCTTTTTCTTGGGATAATTTGGAGTTATACAGTAAAGTCCCAAATGTCCTTGATTTGCCATTTTTGTTCACATGAAACTATTCAAATTTGATTTTGTTCCCACATTATATATGATGGAGAAGCCAGAATTACCTGGCAGAATTTAATTCTTCCTTGGATCTAGTTCCATTTTTAATGTTGGGTTCCTTTTTCAAATCTGATTACTCTAGCTGTAGCTCTCTAGAATAAAACATTCCTACCAAGTCCCTGGTCACAAAAGGTCAAAAGAATTCTCATTTCTTAAGGTGCTCAACAAATCACCTTTATTTTGAGATGGTAGTCTTTCAAGTTACTGTTACTTACAACCCTTCTCAGTGATGATGAAATACTGAGTTCCCATCATGGGGCACTCATCTGAACCTCTTGTGGTATATTTCAATAAATTACATTCTTAGTCTTAGAGAACATGGACATTTTAGTGTTTGGAATACTCCAAATTTTAAAAGGTTTTTCTTTGTTTTAGGTTAGCTTCTTCTCTTCCTGATGCCATAAAATATAACATGTTAGATATCCTAACCACCTCCCCCAAATGTTTTTCCTTTTTTAAATTGTATAATGACCAGTAGATTCATCCAATGGCATGCAATTGACAAGTACTATGGATATTTAAGATGATGGTAAATAATTTTAATTATTTTTGCTATAATTTTATAGGAGAAATGGGCTGTAAAAGAAATCTCTAAACCACAGAGAGCATTTAGGAAACTATATTTTATAGAGGGTCATTAATGTGTCCTTAATTCAAGATATAAGGTATATAGTTTACACAACCTTTGTTCTCCTCATACAAAGTTTTTATTCATTTTCCTATAGGTCAGCACTTTCACTGTTCCTTGTACTGCTTCTGCAGACTTGTTTTCAGTTTGCTTTATTTTTGCTTTTCAGAGTTGTCATACTCATGGCAGTAGTGTTTGTGACACCATAAATGCCAAAATTCATGGGAAACTTAATGAGTGATTGCCTAAGTATTATTTCCCTTCAAATTGGGATGGTGCCACAATAGCCAGAGAAAATGAATGGCTTTTTTGAAGGCCATGTAGGTTCCATGACATCTGGTCAGTGTATTGCTTTAAGGGCACAGAAAAACATTCTATCTTAACTTGCCTTATGGACCGTAAATCCTTGTTGCAGAGAGTGGAGCTTATTTTATTATACTACTTTGTATAATTAAAATAAGTCACATTCTAGGGGGGGGGGAACCTGGAATTTTTCTTTTTCTTTTTTGTTTCTTTTTGAGAAACTCCTATGTAGAAATCAGAGCTACTCACTACCTTGTGCTCTTGATTGTCCACGAGGATTATTTGTAGTCCTTTTTTTATCCCACATTGGAATTGCCCTCTTCTTCTAGATTGCCTCCCCTTCATGATAATCATGATATCAGGACAGTGAATGTGTAGTGTGTAACATCAAATGTGGTGAGGTATTCTGAAATCCTGCAGCATGGACACAGAATCTCTGTAGTTAATGAATTAGCTATGGCTGAATTGTTAGCGTGGATCGTCAGAAGACTGCCAGGTCTTAGTAAGGAGGAGAAAGATAAGTGATATAAAAATTAGAGATGAGTGGAAGGAAACCACTCCCTTACTGATATTAGTAATCTTCCATATAGTTAATGGTCTAAAAAGTATATTTACTTCTTAAAACCCAGGGTTGGTATTGGTAACATAGAAATATTGACTTTTCTGTACATTCCTCATTATTGGTTCCCCAGAAAATAATTATTAAGAGTTTATGAAACCAGATTAAATATCCATGTTCACTTCAGCCTTATTTTTTCAAATAAAAATTTGAATTTTCAGCTTTTGTGTATTTGGTGTTCATCACTGTTCATGAAATCAAGGATCAGAAAGGAAGTGGAGATGAGACATCTCTGTATTTCCCTTTGCACTTTGGGTACAGTGAGTGGCATTAGCGTGCACTAGCTGCGAATTTACAGCACCTTACGGAACTAAGTAGTGTTTATTTATTATAATAGAAAAGTTAAGCTGCACTTCTGTAGATAATTGACTTTTCAGAGTGTAAAGCTATCATATCTTCCAACAGGATTTACTCTTTCATTCATAATTGTTTTTGAAAAATCTTAAATAGTGTATCATTCATTTATATCCTTTATAATAGTTTTGAATTTGGAGTAGAAGGGATTGTTTTTTTTTCCAAAAAGGGCTTCATCATTGCTATCTTTTAATCATGCTTAGGGATCCAGTTAGAATCAATAAACTTTAACAGTTTATGGCCTCCTATGTCAGCACTGCAGTGATTGGTTGTGAATATTAAATTGATTACTATTTTCCCTCTGTAGCATGTAATTGCTATGTTTTTGCTAAGAAGGTGTGACTAGAAACAAATGTGAAAGATCACTTAAACCAAAGCCAGTTTAAAGGAGTATTCTCTCCTGTTGGTTTACTTTCACCTCAGAATTACAAGAATATTACAACGCATAGTGAATAATTGTTTATAACATTTCTACCAGTTTCAATTGCATATTGGTCTTGGCATTTCTTGGCACTATGGTTCTCTGTGATGTCTTATTATTTGTGAGGGGTTTTTTGTTTTATTTTTAATAGGTGAGGCCTGAATGACTGTCCTGGCAGGAGCAGGGCTGGGAGGCTTCAGGCTCCTCTGTGTGGGAGGAGCTGTGTCATTTCCTTAACCCTGATGGTCACATGCTCTGGCCAGGCCAGCAATGGTGTGGGGTTATCACAGCATGAGTCAGGGTTAAGGATATATGTGTCAGTACTGAGTACTTTTCTCAAATCCCCAATTTCTGGTTTCCATTCAAGTCTTTTACTCTATTTTTTTTCTTGCTGAGTAGCAAAGGACTTTTATTTTCCACTTTTCCAATATACCTACAAAGTATGAACACTGCATTTCAATTGATTGTATTGCATGCTTTTTTGCTGAAAACCTTTTCTGTAAACACAATTGCCTTGTTCAGTTTTGTTGTAAACTGACTTATCTTAAGATGCACTGTTGATATGCTTTCTGATGTGTTTGATAAGAGTGATAAAAATAAAACTTAAAAAATAAAGCAATTAAAAAAATTTGGCCTATTTCTCAGTAACATGTATAAACAGCTCAGTAATGAAGGGAAGTAGTCTTCAGTATGATGTGTGCTGCACTACCATATATATGGAATGGGTGCACAAAGACAGTGCTAGGGTGGCTATGGTAGATTTATGAAAATTGATAAAACTGCACCTATAATTTCACTCGTAGTGTCTCTAAGCCACAATTCTGATGTATTGTACTTGATCGATGAATGTGTTTACTATAATCATAGTTCGGTTTACATATCTAAATAATATCTGCAGGATTTTTATGTGTTTGGGATTTATAGTATTGATGGGAGATATTCTTGGACCACAAGGGTTATTGTCAATGTGTTATTTGTGTTTTAATTTAATATTTTCAAATGAGAAGCTAATTTTATCGGTAATATTCAGAGAATTCTATAACTGTATATTTCACAAACTATTACAATATTTTTGTATTGGAGCTTCTTTACATTATTTTATCATGCAGCAGACACTTGGTAGTTTCAAAATAAATCATTCATTCAATAAATGCTTCATGTTATGGGCCAGAAACTACAAGACTCTGGATTCACAGAAAATGCACAGTGTTTGTTGATAGGCACCTAAACATTAGAAATGGAAAATGTGAATTATCTTCTATAACTGTTTCTTCTTTCAATTATTTGAACAAAAATCTTTGGATTCAACCTAGAGCAGAGAAACAAATTGACTAAGAATAATTACTATATATACTATAATTTAACAACTGAAGAAGTACACCAGTGGGTGATGGAGACAACTGGTGAGTTCATGGACATGAAGAGTCTCCTTGGGACAAGGACGCTGGTGGCCTGTCCTGAGCAGACACTGTGGAAGTGCAGTCCTTGGAGACACTGGACACTGTGAGCTCAGTACCTGGGAAAGCTGTGAGCTCACAAGCAGGACCATGAGGGAATGATGGAGAATTGTCAGGCAGGAGTGTAGCAGCCTAAGAGAGGGTGGGATCCAAGACAAAGCACAGGTTAGGTGAGGCCTGAATGACTGTCCTGGCAGGAGCAGGGCTGGGAGGCTTCAGGCTCCTCTGTGTGGGAGGAGCTGTGTCATTTCCTTAACCCTGATGGTCACATGCTCTGGCCAGGCCAGCAATGGTGTGGGGTTATCACAGCATGAGTCAGGGTTAAGGAACAGGGAGTGGGACCCTGTGGGGCCTCAGAGGGGTAGGACAGGCTGCAGGGACATGTTGGCCATGACTTCATCCTGTTTAGTCTCCAATGATGAGGGCGGCTGGCAGAGGGAGGATGACAGATGGGAGGTGACACCCTATGACCCCCTGAGTGACAGAAGCAATGTCCCTGAGGTGAGTTCTCCCATCTTTCTTCTTGTATTACTCAACCCATGGCCTGGTCAGCAGCACCTGGTAACCCAGCCGCCTGAGATCTTGGGAAGTGGTTCATCCTTGGAGCCCCTGAATGTGGTGATGTCTGGGGCAGTGTGTGGATCCCTGCTCTGCAGAGCACACCCAGCACCACACCACAGTCACCTCCACCAGCCAGGGCCCAGCTTCCTCACAGGACCCTGCCCTTGGCCTCCCTCCATCCTCACCTCCAGGGGAGACCAGACAAGGGTGATGAGGAGATTGGTGAATACAACAGCAGCAATGGAACCTGTATAGCTAGGAACACACATGGGCTTGTGCACACAAACACACACAGGCTCACACTTGTCCCCAGTGGGATATTACAGCTCAGGCCCCTCAGGACAGGGAGAGTAGTGAGGAGCTTGGCCACAACAGGACCCAGGAGCCTCAACAAATCCTGCAAGGCATTCACTGTCCCTGCAGGACCAGAGGCAACCATGCCCGGCCGAGGAGCTGGAAGGGGCCTAATGGTGCTGACAGTGAAGGTGTCCCCCAGATGTGGATGTCCCTTATCTGGGAGCCCTAGGGATTGTGGGTGCTCCTGACCCCATATGCTTATTGTCAACATCAGTGTCTGTGTGGTCAGCACCAGTGTCAGGGGCTGGTGGTGAAGTCACAGTGACTCAATACTTCACCTCTTGCCTGTGTCCAGGACAGAGTCCCTGTTCCTCCTGCAGATAGTCTGGTCCCTGCTGGCTCAAGGTCCCAGGCAGGTGGCAGGCAGCCTGCCTCACCCCTCCCCCTAGTCTCTGGATTCTGATACCCAACAGCAACAGCAGCAGCAAGGAGAAGCCAGGAGGCGGGCAAGAGGCACAGCCTGGATCAGCAGTGCTAGGTTAAGCCTGTCATGTGGCAGGAGGTTGTGCCACATGGATTCCCCAGTTCTGGTCATTGCAAGGGTAGGCAAAGTACGGGGACCTCAGGTAGTTGTATTTCAATTGTGAGGGCACACATTGCACTCATATTAATCCAAAATGGAAATGTTCAAAGGTCAATACAAAATATAATTGTAGAGTAGGAAAAGGAGGATGGAGGATGGAGGGTGGCAGTGACCTGGGACATTGTCCAGAGAGTGACAGAGGGAACCGGGACATCTGAGCCCATGATGTATCTCCTGCACATCTGCCCTTTCCTCTTGATCCCAGGAGAGACCACAGGCCCCACTACTAGGGGATTCTTATTCCTCAGGGGGTTGGGAACCCTGACCCCGAGACTTGCTAATCTAGGAGGGTGCCATTGTGACTGCGCTCCATGATGTCATCATTGCCAAGCACTGCTCCTTCCATATTCTACAGCAGTTAGAGGCCACTCCTGTGTCAAGTGACCGGCTGAGCTGGAGTTTGTTTTCTAGGCAGCAAGCAAGTTCAGGACACGGGGATGGATTCAGGTCCAGGTGAGTGGGACTTGCTCTCTTCATGTCATGATGATTTGGGGACAGGTTGTCCCAGCTGTGTGGGCCTGGCCTCTCTTGGCTACTGCAAAGGGCCATGCTGCCTGAGAGTGTCTCTCTCTCTCTTTCTAGCATGTTTTCCAGCTTAAAAACATGAAAAATTTGATTCTCTGAATACTCACAATGGAGATGTAGAACCTGAAATTAACTATGCCACTTTCAACTAATCTGAGAAAATTAAATGCTTATGTATAGCATTAACAAAATATGTGTAATATTGTACACTCCAAATAACAAAATACTGATTTTAAAAAAGGTGAAGTACATCTAAAGAACTGGAAACTGTATTGTGCCTGCAGATTACAGGATAAATGTAATAAAGGTGCTGGTTTCCCCAAATTAGTAAATAACTCTAATGCTATTCCATCATTATCCCAGCAAGATTTTGTAGGTCTAGGTGAACTTATTCTAAAATTCATACGGAGAGTTAAGACAGTCTTGGGAGAGTGGGAAGAACAAAGTGGGAAGATTCACTGCAGTCAATGTCAAGTCTCACTATGTAGATACAGTAATCAAGAATTTGTGACACTGGGGAAAGGACAGACTTAGACAAACAGAACAGAGAACCCAAATAGACCACACAAATATACTCAACTGAATTTTTTTACTCAGTACCACAGGGAATTCAAAAAAGAAAGGATAACTTATTCAAAAAGTGGAGTTACCCTGCCTCTGTTACACATCAGAGTGCCTGTGTTTGATGCCCGGCTCTGCTCCTGACTCCAACTTCCTGCTACTGCAGACCCTGGGAGGCAACACCAAGGGCTCAAGTAATTGGGTTCCTGCCCCCCACATGGGAGACCTGGAATGAGGCCCTGGCTCACTGCTCTAGCCTGGCCCTGCCCCATCTGTTGCAAGGATTTCAGGAGTCTATCCGTGGATGGAACATATCTCTGTCTCTCCCTCCTGCGCTGTCACTCTGCTTTTCAAATCAATATATAGATCTTTAAAATATCTTTTAAAGGAAAAATACAGGACTCCAAGATGAATTTTCTCAACAGTTGACCAATGCATAATTTGTGAGTTTATTTAATATTCTATGCAATATTTAGATGCATTTGCATTTCTGATCAACCCAGATCAATTCACATGTCAGATGAATGGAAAAAAAAAACATAAGAAATATATTGCATTCCATGGAACATTTGGGATATCATTACACTAAGGGGTCTTTCAATGTTTATGTAGCACGCAAATGGAACTGGGCATTTGCTATTATTGTTTCAGGTACTTCTGTTTTTTTCTTGGCTAAATCTGGCAGCCCTATCAGGCTAAACTTGGAAGTAGGGCCTTCTCTATACCAATTTCACCTATGGCAAGTGTCAGACTGTCTTTTTTCCTCTCTGTAAAGTGGGGGTGATGACTTTTATTTTGCAAGGCTGCAAGCTTCCCAAATCACACAGCTCCACTAACTGTTGTTGGTGGTGAATGCTTAGCAATCAACATGCATGTCTGGGGATGATGGGTGGATCACTGAATCTTTTTTAAAAAAGATTATTTATTTAAAATGGAGAGAGAGGGAGAAAGAAGGAGATGAGGGGAGAGAGAGAGATAGAGTGAGAGAATGATCTTCCATTTGTTGGTTCACTCCTCAAATGGCTAAAACAGGGCTGTACTAGGTCTTGAGCCAGGAACTCCACTGGGGTTTTCCATGTGGGTGGTAGGGAGCCAAGCACTCAGGCCATACCTCACTTCTCTCCCAGATATACACCAGCTGGATCAGGCACAGACCATCAGAACTTGAACCAGTGCTCTGACATGGGATGCTGGCATCACAGGTGGTGCTTTAACGTGCTGCTTCACAACACAAGTCCCTAATTAAACACATCTTGCTTGTTACTGTATCCCTGGGTTAAAGCAAGTGAATACTAGCAATATTATGGGAAAATTTATTTTTCACTTAAATTTTGCATGTAGGCATTTATTTGAACAGCAGAGAGCCAGCAAGCTTTCATCTGATGGTTCACTCTCCAAATACCCACCACAACCAGGGCTCGGCCAGGCCAAAGCCAGGAGCCAACAACTCTGTTCAAGGATCCAATCACTTGAGCCATCACTGTTGGTTCCCAGGCTGTGTATTGGCAGGAAGCTGGAGTCAAGAGCCAGTTGCAGGACTTTACTCAAGCACTCCAGAGTGGGACATGGGCTTCTTAAATTCCAATTAAACACCTGCCCCACAGGTAAACCTAAATGGCCTGTGGAGTTGGCAGGGCCAGTGTGATCACACCCTGTGTGACATGACAAGTGATAGAAGTGGAGAAAGCAGCTCCAACATCCTGGCTTTGCCTTCACTTTAACCACCCAGCTGGCTTTTCCAGGCTCAACTGGGTGCTCATTTCCTCCACTAACTGAGCTGGGACATTTCCCAGATGCCTCCAGGCTGGTTTTAGAAGAGATGACAATGTAATCCTAGGTGTCATTGCCTGTGTCTGCGGTAACTGCTGAAATTCTAGGAATGAACTTTTGCCAACACCTGCTCAGTGTCAGGGTTTAGGCTTTTTATTATGTTATTCATTTATTATCATTATTATTATAAGAAAGAGAGACATAGATATCTTCCAACTGCTGGCTCAATCTCCAATGCCTGTAAGAGCCAGACCATGGCAGGCAACACCCAGGAGCCTGGAATTCTATCTGGGTCTCCCACATTGTTGAACCATCAACTGCTGCTTGCCAGGGTGTGCACTAGCAGGAACCTACAGTTGGAGGCAGAGCCAGGATTCAAACCAAGGGAAGAACACTCTCAGGCTTATTAATATGAAAGATTTTTAAATAAGCATTTGGTGATAACATATGGCACCTCAAATTTCAATACCATATGTGGCATCCCAGATGGTGCTTCTGGGGAACTTAAAAGGGCCACATTTTGATATAATTTTAGGGGGTTATTTCCAGTATCAGCAGCACCTGAGCTGCAGCAAGCCATCATGTGGTGCACACAGACTCACCATCCCATGGCACACAAGGCTCTGGAACACCCAGATGGAGGTACCCATGTCTGAAATGAGTACATGAGATCAATCACATTTCTTTTTTTTAAAATTTTATTTATTTATTTTGACAGGTAGAGTTACAGACAGAAAGAGAGAGACAGAGAGAAAGGTCTTCCTTCCTTGGTTCACTCCCCAAATGGCCACTACAGCTGCGCTGATCTGAAGCCAGGAGCCAAGTGATTCTTCGTCTTCCATGTGGGTACAGGAGACCAAGCACTTGGGCCATCCTCCACTGCCCTCCCAGGCCACAGCAGAGAGCTGGGCCTGGGACTAGAACCCAGCACCCATATAGGATGCTGGCGCCACAGGCGGAGGATTAACCAAGTGAGCCACGGCACTATCCCCAATCATGTTTCTTATATGCAGCTGCCAGCAACACACAACAGGCATCTGTCAGTGTAGGCCATCCCTTAAGAAGTCTCCTGGGGAGTCTGTGCAGGGAGATAGATAGCAGTGATACACCAATGGGTGAATCAGTGGACTCCTTTAGCAGTGCTAGTCCTTAAGTCTACTAGATGTTATTCTAATTCCCACATGGCAAACAGCAGATACTTTCTGCAGGTAAGCTTTATCTTTGCCTTTTTCATATGATCTTGTATGTAGAGAACACTCAAGATTCCTCAATAAAGCTGGTACAAAAACAATTCAGCGAAGCAGTACAATACAAAATAAACATAGAAAAAGCAGTTTTGTTTATATACAAAACTGAACAACCTTGAAGGGAAATATAGAGAACAGCTGGATTTGCAATAGCATCAACAGGGTTAATTACTTAGGAATAAACTTAACCGAAGAAATAAAATATTTAAACACCAAAAACTATAGTGTTAATGAAATGAATTAAAGATGACACAAATAAAAAGCATTTTAAGAAGTTAGTACCACACTAAATGATCTACATATTCAAAGCAATCCTTCTAAACACATCAACATTTCATTTTAGCAGAAAATGTTAAAAACAACTTAGAATTCATATAGAATGTAAGAGAACCCCAAACAACCAAAATAAGTTTGAAAATGAAGTACAAAGTTAGAGGTCTCACATTTCCTGAATTCAAAACTCTCTACAAATCAACAGCAATCAAAATAGGATGATACTGACATAACATCAGATACACAGACTAGAGGCATAGAATAAAGAGAGAACTGGTGGGCATTCAGTCTAGCAGTTAAGATGCTGGTTAAGATTCCCACAATTAAATCTCAGCCTGGGCTCCTGACTCCAGCTCCCTGCCAATGCACACCCCTGGAGACAGTGGTGATAGCTCAAATAATTGGGTTCCTGCCACCAACACTGGGAATGTGGATTCTGTTTCTGGGGGCATGGTATTGTGCAAGCTCAGATTTGGCCATTGTAGGCATCTGGGCAGTAAGCATGCATGTAGGAGCTCTCAGTCCCCACCTCTCAAATTAAAAAATTTAAAATTTAAAAATTCAGTTAATATTATACTCACTAGTAAAATTAAGGAAAGTCAAGATATGATAACCCCATAAATACAAGTTTTGTGTTTTTTTTTTTTTCTAAATCTATCTTATAGTAAAACCCTAAACAAATTAGGAATTGAAGAGAACTTCTGTCAGGGAAAGGCCACCCATGGAAAAATCTACAAATGCTGGGGCTGGGAACAAGAAACAAATACTTTTACCACTTCTATTCAACCTGGTAATGGAAAACTTTACTAAATAAATCATGAAAAGAAAAAGAAAAAGTCTTCAGATTTCAAATGGAAACAGTAAAATCGCTTTGCATTGTTCAAGACATAATCCTGCATATAAAAGAAATACTGATGAATTTACTATATATTCAAAGTAAAATTCAGTAATCTTTCAGGGCATAGAACAGATGTAAAAGTATCAATTGTATTTCTGTGCAACAATGAATATTCTGAAAAAACAGCAGCATTCAAAATGGCATCAGAAGGAAGAAAAATACAAATAAAAATTTTAAGAATACCCTAATACTACACAAAAAATACAAAATACAATGGAGATAAACAATGTTCAAGTCACTTAATGAATTAAATTATGCATTTTTCCAGTAACCATGTAAAAATATGCTTACTATTAGTCATTAGGAAATCACAAATCAAAACCTCAAGAAGATACCACTTCCCAGCCAGTAAAATGACTATGGCTCAGCAAGAGATGAATGCTGACAGATCTGACTGAGGATCATGAGAGCTTCACGCAATTCCACTACAATGGTGCAGACACTTTGAAAAACAGTTGAAGTAGTTTCTCAGAGTGTTTTAGATGAAGTTACTGTTATTGATCTGCAGTTCCACTTGCAGTTATGCCCCTAAAATATAAAATGACATGAACACAAAGGCCCACCCCGGCACTATTCATGAAAGCCAAATGGGAAAACATCAAATGTCTATGTGAAAGGAAAAAAATTGAGTTGTGTATCTTCACAATTTACTCTATGTGGCAGTCAAAAATGAAGTTAAGAAAAAACATGTCACTGAAGAAACAAACTAAAAGAAACACATAAAGAAATCAGAATCAGGGGCCCGTGCTATGGCATAGCAGGTAAAGCCACTGACTGCAGTGCCAGCATCCCATATGGGAGCCAGTTCAAGTCCTGGCTGTTCCACTTCCTATCCAGCTCTCTGCTATGGCCTAGGAAAGCAGTAGAAGAAGGCCCAAGTCCTTGAGCCCTTGCACTCGCGTGTGAGACCTGGAAGAAACTCCTGGCTCCTGGCTTCGGATCAGTGCAGCTACAACTGTGTGGCCAACTAGGGAGTAAACCAGTGGATGGAAGACCTTTCTCTCTACCTCTCCTTCTCTCTCTGTGTAACTCTGACTTTCAAATAAAATAAATAAATCTTTTAAAAAAAGAAATCAGAATCAAAAGACTAAACACTGTTCTACCGTAGGAATCCAATTATACAGACATGTAAGAAAAGGCAAATATCTTAAGAAAAGTTTAAATCAACAGTTGTCTCTGTTGGTGGAGAATGAGGAATTGCATAAAATATCTTTTCATCAATGCAAATATGCTGATTTTGTTCTGTGGTGATCACATAACTCTCCAAAGCATGAAATAAACATTAAAACATGTGACAATTACAGCTGGGCAGACACTCCCGGGTACATCATTTCTGAGAGGAGCCTGAAAACTGCTAATTTATTGTGGATGACTATAGTTGATATTTTTAAATTTGATTACTCTTTATTGTCCTGGCATATATTCTTCCTTTCTAACTCCACTGTGTTTTTGTGAACATTAAGCCTTTAAGTATAAGATAAATTAAAAATATGTTCTCTTCAAAATAAAATAATAGCAAATTTAAAAAGAATGAAAATTCATGACTTTTTAAGATTCTTGGTGTGTATGTTAAGAATTGTGTACACATCAAAATGTGTATTGATTCTCAACACCAGTAAAATCTCAATTTTTAAAAAATAGTCTATCATTTGATTTCACATTTTTGCATTGCTCTAATTCCATTTTTCTTAACTGAAGGCAACAATAAAATAAACCATGGTAGCCTTTCCACTCATCTTGGTAAGACCAATTACTTCCAGATTATGTTTGTCTCAATATTAATGAAATGTTTCTAAATACTGCAATATTAGTTGTGATAGTAAACATTTTAACATCTCTTAATTTTATACACCAAATAAAATGTTGGTATTTTCATTTTTTTGTTAACAAATAATATTTATGGGCTACAGTGTGGCATTTCAATCCATGTATACAAATTGAACTGATCAAATGCACATTTATCTTGTGACACTATTTTATGGTTGGAACCCTGAGCTCTTTTCTTCCATTTTCTCATAAAATACATAATAGATTCTGTGAACAATAGTCACCCAATCGTATTGTGTGACACCAGGAAATCTAATTGATCTAACTGATCGGGCACCAATTGTCCATAACATTTTCCCACAGTTTCAAAGGTGAAATATATATATATATATATATATATATATATATATATATATATATATATAATGTTTCCATGGGTTTATTAAGAATCTCATTCTGTCGTACTTGGCTCAGTGCTCTTAGACTACATTTGTTGTCTTTGTAAACTAATAAAATATAGGCCATTATCTTCCAAAGTTCAGCAATAACCACTGCTGTGGAAGATAGATAATGTGGTCCCTCCTCTTTTAGAATCAAACTAGTATTCTGAAAGACCAAAATTCCCAAGAAAGGGTGTTTCAGGTTGGCAGACATTGTTTATCTTCATTTGCCTCCTGCTCAGCTCCTCCAGCTGTGTGCATGGGGGGGGCTGCGGCTCAGCAACGCGGGGTGACCCAGGCTGCTGAATTGACTGGGTCAGTGGCGATTGCTGACCTGCAGTGCCGCCAGCTCCTGGCATGGTTCAAGTAGCTGAATTTCTTGATCAAGCTATTAATAAAGCCATTCTCCCATTAAACATTTACTGACAACATAATGTGTTCTAAGTAGTAAGTTAGGCTCTGGAGATTTGATAACAAATGTGAGATTAGGAAGGACAAAGGGAGAAAACTTGACTACTTTTGTAGGAAATTGACAGGAACAGCCTTGAGGATGCTAAGACCTCAGGGAGCTGTCTGTTTCCACCTCCCTCACCTCCTCCTCCTGTCTAGAGCAGGTGGAACAGGAGGTTGGAATCAAATCTGCTGTTCACTACCACCTCTTCCTCATCCCTGTATGCTGGTTTATCTCCAACAGGCTCCCAGGAAATGTCCCATAGTTATGTGACACCTGACTGGGGCCAGAGGGATAGTGAGTGTGGAACTTGCCAGCTCCATGGCAGTTGTATGGGCTGACATGGCAGCATGGGATCCCACTGCAAGAACACCCCCAAGCCCAGGGACCCAACGCCCACACCTCTAGAGTCATCAGACTCTGTGCACAGAGATGGAAATCTGCCTAGAACCTTTTGTAGACACACTGCATCATGGGTCTAATCCAATGTATATGAAAACAGGAAATAGAGGAGTTTAAAATGCCTTGGCAATTGGGAGAGCATAATGTCCTTAGCTAAGATCTGAGTTCACATAAGGCATTAGGGGCAAGGTTCATAACTCCATCAGTCAGTGTCCATGTCCCATTGTGGTCTGATCAATTTGTCATCATTTTCTGTGGGGTAAAGCCCATGGCACTGACCTCTTACCCAGCCTGAGGAAGACCTAGGAGCAGAGAAGGGGCAGCTCTCCTGTGATTGATTTGAAGGAATGTTGTACACTTACTCATCCCTGCTCTGGGGTTCATTTAAAACTAGGTCACATTGGTCATGAGCCCCGTAAGAGCCCGTCTACACCTGCCACCCCATGATGGGATGGGAAGTGGACCAATATGGAGAGTGCCCAGTGCACAAGAGCGAGTGTGCTCCATATGTGGCTCACAGACCCACTGAGGGTGAGGATGTCACCTGCACAGAATGTTGGCACAGGCCAGACCTCTGTGATGTCTTCCTGCATAGCAGTTATTAGGCCTTGCTGCCAGCACAGTGGCACAGGGACAGGTGCCGAGGGCAGGGACAGGGCAGGGAGAGCAGTTGGTGGGGAGAGGGCCTGGGGAGCAAGGGAGTGGTGGACATGGGTGAGGGAAGGGAGAAGGCAGGATGGGGGTATGGGCACGGGCAAGGGTAACAGAGGGTGTGGACAAGCTGAGGGTGGGCCAAGGGAGGGTGAGGGAGGGTGTGGGTGGGCTGAGGGAGGGCATGGGAGGGTGCAGGTGGGCCGAGGGTGGGCCAAACGAGGGTCAGGGTGGGCCGAGGGTGGGTGAGAGAAGGCAAGGGAGGGTGAGGTGGGCTGAGCATGGAATGGGAAGGGAGAAGGGGAGCCCGGTGTGATGGTGGTGGCAGGCATGGAATGGGGCACTGGATCCAGGGCAATGGGGAGAGCAGTAGAAGCAGAGACTTTTGGGGGGGCAATGGAGGAGCTCCCTGTGGCATTCCTGCTATATCCCGGGTGTTGGGGGGAGTGTGCTGGGTATTTCTCAGCCTGACCTGGCCTTCTCTCCCTTGTTATGTGGCAAGGGTTTGGATCACTGGAACCAGATCCAACTCATTGCCTGTGTTTATAAAGTTTCCACATTTGCCCAAAAATTACCATGTGATGTATAATTTTTAACAAAGATTTATGTATTGGAAATGCAAATGAGGGAAAGAGGGGGTGAGAGAGAGGTCTTCCTTCCTCTGGTTCACTTCCCATGGGGCCACAACCATCAGGTATGGTCCAGGATGGAGCCTGGAGTAGGGAACTCCTACTGCTCTGCTTAGTGGGTGGTAGGGGCCTAAGTACTTGTGCCTGGATCTGCTATTTTCCTTGGTACATGAGCAGGAGACTGGATGGGAAGTGGAGCAGCTGGAACTTGAAATAGTGCTGCAATATGGGAGCTCAGCTTGAGCAGAAGCCCCACAAAGGCCAGCTCCCTTGTGAAGTGTCATTTTGTCTCACAGTTACCACACCCTATGCATTGATGGTGGAGTTCCATCTGCTAGGTCATGTGTACACCACGCTGGGTTTTACTGCCTGAGATGGTGTTGCGCAGCCATGCAGGCAAACCTAAAATTTGGGACCTCCCCTTGCCAGCTGAGGGAGGCCTGGCTTTGAGTGGAGAGCTTCACTGAAGAGGGTCAACTCACCTCTTGGGACTTGAGATGGGAGGGGAGGTCCTGATCTCAGCCATATCATAGGCTGTGTCCAGTGCTGAAGGAGGTATGAATGTCTGGCTTTCCCTGGCAATGTGTCTGATAGCTATGAAACAAAAAAAAATCAACAATCTTTATGGCCTCTGGGAATCAGCCAAAAACAAACCAACCAATGAGAAAACAGACAGAACTAATTGATCGAGAAATGGTGACCACCCGGGAAAGAAGAGTGGGAGAAGCTGGTGTGCTGGCCTGGAGCTGTGTCACTTTCCTCCCCACCCTGAGCTTACAGTGCTCCCAGGGTGGGTGAGGCTGTGAAAACCAGCAGCCCTGTTGGACCTGGTGTGGAGTGGAAGGAGAGGAACCCATGCTTATGTTCTCACCAGTAAATAGAAGAAATGTAGGATATAAATGGAGATCAGCAGCTCTGCTGGCCTGAGGTTGAAGGTCCTTTTGGGATAGGGGTGCACCAGTGAACCAAACAATTTTTACTTTTATGATATATTTATTTATTTGAAAGTCCAAAGTAAGGGAGAGAGGAAGAGAAAGAGAGATCTACCCACTGGGTTACTCCCCAGATGGCTGTCACAATCAACAATGGCCAGGCTGATGCCAGGAGCAGGAGCTTCTTCCAAGTCTCTCATGAGAGTATCTGGGGCCCAAGTACTTGGGCCATCTTCCACTGATTTTCTCAGGCCATTAGTAGGGGGCTGGATCAGAGGTGCTACAGCCAGGAAACAAATCAGCAACCATATGGGACGCTGGCATCACAAGCAGCCACTCAACCTTCTACACTACAATGCCAGGCCCCAAATTATTTTTATTCATTGATCTGAAAGACAGGGACACACAATAGGCAGATGGGGAGAATTTTCACCCTTGGTTTAACTCTCTAAGTAAGTACAACTCCCATAGCTGGGCCAAGCTGAAGCCAGGAGCCAGGAATTCAACCTGGGTCCATGTGGGTGGCAAGGACCCAACAACCTAAGCTGCTGCCTCCCAGGGTGCATATTAGCAGGAAGCTGGACCTGGAAGTGGAGCTGGGACTTGATCTCAGGCACTCTGATATGGGATGTAGGTGTCCCAGTGGTGTCAGTGCTGGACCAAACACAGGCATTCCCCAAAGAGAAGTTTATCAAGGAAACAGCCAGAGATGGGCAGTAGATGTTTTTTATTTTAATTTACATTTAGTTTTAAGATTTAACTTTTTTTTGCATTTGATTTCATTCACCTTATATATAGATATGCACATCTTTTCTTGAAATGAGGGCTATTAATATCACAAAATGGGGGATTCATGACAATGATCAATGCGTGGGAAGGGTGTAATTCAGTTAAGCAATATTTATAACTATATATCAAATAATACGATTCTCTACAATTTTTCAAAAGGATTTTTTTGAAAGTGAGTTACTGAACAAGGGAGAGACACAGATGGATGGAGGAATGGAGGGAGTGAAGGGCAGAGAGAGTGAGTGCTTTCACCTACTGGTTCACTACCCAGATGGCTGAAGTTGCTGTGGCTGTGCTACACCAACTAGGGGCCAGGAGCTTCATTCAGATCTCCTACGTGGGTGGCAGGGCCTCAAGCACTTGGTCTATCTTCCACTGCTTTCTCAGGCCATTCCCAAAGAGTTTGATCAGTAGTGCAGCAGCCAGGACTGAAACTGGTGGCCATATGGAATGGGCTTTGGATGTGTTAGCTTTACTTGTTATGTCACAATGCTGGCCCAATCCACACAATTTTAAATATTTTTATTTATTTGAAAGGCAGAGTGACATTTAGTGACAGATTCATACCAAGAGATACATCTTCCCTCTCTACTGGTTCAGTGCCCACATGGCCATACCAGCTAGGGCTGGGCCAAGCTGCAGCCAGAGCCTGGAACTCCATCCAGGTCTCCCCTACATACATTAGCAGGAAGCTGGATCAGAAGTGGAGCAGTGAAACTTGAACCAGGGCTGTAATATGGCATGCTGGTGTCACAGGTGGTGGTTTAACATGCTGTACCAAAATGCCAGTCCCCATCTGCACATTTATTTTCCTCTCTGTATATTAACTTCCACAAATAATACAAAGCCTGAGATATTTTTCTTTGTGGGTTTGGGTTAACTCACTTAGCAGATGAAATCTATTCCATCCATTTTGTTACAAATGTCAGGATTTCATTCCTTTTTTAATGCCTGACTTAAGTATTTGATTTGCTGATCTTATGTATTTTTTTGTTTCAATATTGGTATTTTTAAATTTTAATATTCCTTTCCTCCTACTCATTTTGGGTTTGATTTGTTGTTGCTCTGAGCTGCATTGATATCTCATTTATTTGGTGCCTTCTGATTTTTTGATGTATGCTATAAACTTCCTTCTTAACACTGCTTATGCCATATCCTATAATTTTTGGTATGTTATATTGATGTCTTCATTTGTTTCCTAAGTTTTTTGACTAGTTTTCTGTCTAGTTAATATGTTCACTGATGAACATGGGGTGTTGAAGTTCTTGTTACTATTGTATTAGAGTCTATGTCTCCCCTTAGATCCATACACATTTATTTTGAATTGCCTGTTGCCATGGCATTGGGTGCATATATATTTATTATAGTCACATCTTCTTATTGAATTAATCCCTTAATCATTACAGTTTCTTTCTTTGTCTCTTTTAACAGTTTTCGTGTTAAAGTCAATTTGGTTTGCTATTAGGATGGTTATCCATGCTTGTTTTTGCTTTCTGTTAGTTTGGACATTTTTCCATCCTTTCATTTTCATCCATCTGTATCTTTGTTGGTGAGATGTGTTTCTTGTAAGCACCAAATGATGGGTCTTGCTTTTTAATCCATTCAACCACCCTGTATCTTTTAGTTGAAGCGTTTAGGCCATTTACATTCAAGGTGACTATTCACGAGTAACTACTTGTCCATCATTTTCCTATAAATATTCCTACTTTTTGTTTGCATTTCCTTTGTACTTTTACTGGGAGATTTTCTGCCTTCACAGTCTTTCACAGTGATGACTATATTTCCATGCTTCTGTGTGTAGCACATCCTTAAGCATCATTGTAAGGCTGAATGGTGACAAATTCTTTCAATTTTGATTTGTTATTTTTAAGCATTTGTGGAAAAATACTTGTTGGTTTTTGCTCTGATGGTTTTTATCTTTGAATTATGCCTCTGTGGCTTAGTGGGGGTATTTGCTCTTTCAGTGAAACCCCAGAGGCATGTGCCGAGTGTGGCCAGGGAGCTCTGGTCACTGCTGCAGGATGGGTCCATATTCATGATGATATCCAAATTGGGCGAGGTAGATCTCTTTTTAGCAGAAAGGTCACCTCTGTTGATGTAATCACACCCTCACCTCCTCTCTTCCAAGTGAGCAATTTGAAAACCTAGGTTTTAGTTCACAGTGGGTGAAAATTTTATCCACATTGCCATATGAACCACACAAAGGATCTGTGCAGTTCTCATTATGAACACAAATCCCATTGCAATCCCACCCCAGGCAATCAGGGAGCTCTGAGCATATGGAATCACATACAATAATTGTCCAGAGATCTAGCTACACCTTGAGCTCTCTTGTGCAGTCACAGAATTGCCACAGTCTCAGCACACTACTCCTGCCATCATGGGGTCCAGAGGACCCACCCTTCCCTGGTAAACTGTCATGACTGCAGAAAGTCAAAGATGTTTCCAGAGCCAGCTGCCTGTGGGTATTCTGCCCAGGAGGCTTGAGCCCCAGAGCCTGTGATATGTTGAACAAATGGGGGCCACTCATATTGCTGCTTGCATGCTCATCCCCCTATCAATCCTCCCAGCCAGACTTAAAGTCAGTGGAGAACTTGCTTCTCCCCTCTGCTATAATCTCTGCATTACAGCTGTGCACAAGAGTGCCAACCAACTGTTGCCTTCTCTCCACTGGTTGCTGATTGTGTGCACCTGAATTGTTGCCATCGGTACTGCTGACATGATAGTGTTGTCCCAGCTGGCTGCTGGGCTCAAGTGCAAGAGCTTTCACAACTGCTGCTTTTGCCCAAAATGGCACTGCCCTCTCTCAGCTGGTTGCCTGGTGCCATTGTGGGTGAGATGAGGAGAGAAAAACATGCTCCTTTTTTTCCCTCACTGGGTTGGTGGGTACACTATCCACCCATCTGCAGTCACAGAACAAAAATCAAGGTCATGGCAATGGTGAGCTTCCCTACAGATATACTCTGACAAATCCAATGTCCTCCATACCCTCTGTTCAGCTCCCAGCTGACAATCCCTCTCCAAGCCTGTGGTTAGACACAGGTGTGTGTCTCTACTGTGGAAATAGCAAATTGTGGTTCAGATGGATTAAGTGCCTGCCTGCAGTTACACAAAGAGATCTGGGAAGTGAACTCCACTCACCAAAGGTTGGCATTTGTGATTTCTATGTGCATTGATCTGATATCTCATATCTGAACCTAACAATGGGGTTTGACTCTCCCAATATGCTACACATAACTGACAAAATCATAAATTTGTCATTTGTGGGGCTTGCATTTGACCTGGTCATGTAGACACCAGTCAGGATTCCAGCATCCCAGATTGGAGTGTCTGCGTTTGAGTCCTGAGTCTGCTCTTGATTCCATCTTCCCACTAATGCATACCCTGGGATGCAGCAGGTGATGGCTCAGTAGTTGTGTTTTTCTCACCCAGCAGGGTGACCTAGATTACATTCCTGGCTCCTGGCTCCTGTCTTCAGTCCCTGACCAACCCTTGGCTGTTTTAGGCATTTGAGAATGAACCAGTGGGTGGAGTATCTGCCTGTCTTTAGCTCTGTCTCTGTCTTCATGTCTCTTTGCCTCAGAAATAAAATAATTTAAAAACAAAGATCAGGAGGAATAAAACCCAATGTGCCATATGGCTTTTAGTCATGTCATCAAGTTCTCTCTGTGCAGGAACTCTTGAGAAAATGGTGGGAAAAATATCAAAAGACATTTGCAGTCAGCGCACAAGGAGAGCTGAGCACTGAGAAGAGTTGTCATGATGGAATGAAGGCAGCAGGCCTTGTTGGCAGGACAATGAGTGTGTGTGGGGGGATGGGGTCCTTCCTAGCCCAGATAGGTTCTGGACTCCAAAATGCCTGCTGTGCAGTACCTGCAGGGTCTACTCCAGGCACTTCCATTCCCTTCTCACACCCACTTGTTGGTTGTCTGCTGCTACCTGAATGCACTTTAGCTGAACTGCAGGTTGTAGGCCCATGAGCCAACCAGGTCCATGTCCAAGTATCTACTAGGTTGTGCCCTGCCTGGCAGCTCCAAGGAGATTCCAGTTTTCAGCTGATGCTGAGTGTGGGCAAACTGTGTCCCATGTACCTACAGGACTGAGGCTCCAGTCCCCTTCCACTGCCCCTCCTGCCACATCACTTCCAGGTGATAACAATGGGCCCACAAGCAGAACCCTGGAAAACCTCCCACCTTCACACCTGTGAAGTCTTTTGTCAACTGTCATGGAACCACCTAGAAGCCACAGAGGGATTCAGGGCCTGGTCTTGGGGACAGGGATTTTCATACCCACTTGGCAAGGAGACATTCTCTAAATGAGTTGAATAGACTCTCTGGAAACATGACAGGCAGTTGAACTGGGCCCTGGACACAGCCCTCTGCAAGGGAAGCCATGACCTCAAAGTAGAAAGATAAGGACAAAATGGTGGGAATGATTGTAACTTAGGCATGTGTGTTTTCATTTCAAAAGGCACTTCAAGTATCCAGCCCAACACTTGTGCCATAAACCAATGATTCAAATGTTTGGAAATTTCAGTGGAATGATAGGTCCTGAAAGCTCCCAGGACAGAACAAACCCACAGGGAAGAATTGAACCATCATGGGTTTCTCATGGAACACACAATGCTCAGCCTTTGCAGCTGGTTCCAAAGTTCTAGAAGGAATCAGCATTCAGCCCAGAACTCCAGGCACAGCTGCTGCTAGCAGGCAAGGGAGTTTATCACCAAGACGATGGTGTTTGTACACATTCCTACTCTAAATGACATGGAGAATGGTGACTGAGGGTTCCTGGTTGACCGAACTTCCTAGGACAGTCATAGTACTAGATTCTTGTGTGTTACCTGCTGGCGTGGGTACAAAGAGGATTACAACTGGGAGGAGACCAGGTACGGAAGGGTGTGGTGCCTTTTTGCTTTTCATTACTTCCTATTCACTGCCACCTACTTCCCATTCTAGCACACTACAGCAAGTAGGGTTGTGATCCTTAGACAGATGTGCATTCAAATTACATCAATGACTTCCTGTGACTTTACATTACTTTTTTTTTAATTTTTTTTTTATTTTTGACAGGCAGAGTGGACAGTGAGAGAGACAGAGAGAAAGGTCTTCCTTTTGCCATTGGTTCACCCTCCAATGGCTGCCGCAGCTGGCGCGCTGCGGCCGGCTCACCGTGCTGATCCGATGGCAGGAGCCAGGTGCTTCTCCTGGTCTCCCATGGGGTGCAGGGCCCAAGTACCTGGGCCATCCTCCACTGCACTCCCTGGCCACAGCAGAGAGCTGGACTGGAAGAGGGGCAACCAGGACAGAATCCGGTGCCCTGACTGGGACTAGAACCCGGTGTGCTGGCGCCGCAAGGCAGAGGATTAGCCTAGTGAGCTGCGGCGCCAGCCTACATTACTTCTTAAAATAAAAGTGAGTCTGCATGCTGTTTTAAGCTAGAAGTCACTTGGGATCACTTTTGCAAAATCTAAATCATTTAAACCAATGAGGTCCAAGGTGGCAGAATAGTGATACTCTGCCTTGTCAAACTCGTGGATCCAAAAGGCTTCCAAGGCCAAGGCAACTCATGTTAAGAGCTTTGGGTGATCACTGATATCATACCTAAGAGTCCTATTTGTTAAATAAATAACAAGAGTCACTGTGCATTAACTTCTCATGCAGGACCTCTGTCCCCAAAGAGTTGCATCATGAGACTTAATAGTAAAATGTATTATCAAGGATCACTTCCTTTTAGTGTATTAAATGGAGGATATTATTATGTCCTGTAAGTTATCGTTATGTCTAAGAGCTCCCAAAAGATGAAACATTCTTGGGTTCTTCTTTAAAGACAATTAAATTACTAAATGGATTGTTTCTCACTCTTTTTTTCCTGTCTTTTTCTTTCTTAGAATAAACAGGAGAAGGAGGATGAAGGGGGGAGAGTGAGTGGGAAGATTTACTATGTTCCTAATGTTGGATTTATGATATACAGAAATAACAAAAAATCATAACAAAGTCTATTAATATTAAAAACACGAAGTAATATTTTTTCTTTGCTTTTGATCTGTATTTCACAGTGAAGCTTAAGAGTCATTTGCCCTTATATTAAAATGGAGTTCTGTAAAAAAAATCCTGCTCAACCAGTGTGCAAAACGCACACAAAACAAAAAATGTTGCCACTTTATCTGCATGAAAAAAGAAAAACACTTCAGGTGAGTAGGTATCTAACTAAAGCACATAACAAAGTAACTTCAGTTCATATTTTTTCCAGAAGTTGCCTGGGTAGAAACTATTCTGAACATCACTCAAATATTCTTCCAGTGCTTAGTACCATGCTCAAGTATTGCTGTCAACACAGAGGACACCCGCACAATGACGTCAGCACAGTCGTGGTCACACTCTGGTACCTGCTCCATTAGGCCCTGCACAGTGAGCGCCTTGCCAGCAGCCGCGTCACTTTCTATTTGTAGGCTGGCCGCGTGGTGCTGCCGTTCACTTAGCGCCCCCAAGGATAATGAATGAAATTGAAATCGTTTTACCTTGACGGAGTGAAGCCGTCCTCCCTCCTGAGGTTTGGCCCCGTATCGCATATTTTTTCTAGGCGGCGCTCAAATAAGCCTCCAAAGTGCCCGCCACTGGACGCCATCTTGCCCGGAAGTAGGATAGATCAAGGCGTGCCAGGATTGGCTGGAGAATCGACAGCATCGGTCATCATTGCCTGAGAGCAAGGACTGAAGGGACGTGGTGCCGCCCCCTGGCAGCCCCGCAGAGAGGATGTGAGAGACTTGCTCCCGCCTCCCCGCCACAGGGCACCGATCGATCTTCTCCGTTGGAGTCAGACAACCGCTAGGGCGGCCATTTCCCAAGCGGCGGGGCCACACTGCAGTGTGAGGTTGCGATCGCCGCGCGGGGCGGGGGAGGCAGCCCGGCCATTCACCCTTGCTTGAGACTGCTTCCTCCGCTTGCCACGGCGCCTCGTGGCCCAGCCGCTGCGGGAGATGCGCCGGTCCCGGGAAACCTGGAGGGCGGCCTGGGGTGGGATGTGGCCGAGTCCCTCCGGGGTCTTGTGCGCAGTTGGGCGCCGGGCTGTGCAGCGGCCAGGCCGCGGCTCCCAGGAGGACAGGATGTTTCTCGGTGGTCTTTGCAGTCCACGCCAGGTCTGGGCCGGCCCTGTCTTTACTGTCCCATACCATACCTTCCCACTCTGATAAGGAAGAAATAAATACGGAGTGGATATTGCATTTGGTTGGCAGTTTAGAATCCTAAATCTATAGTCTTCAGAGCTCATGATATATGTTTCTAATCATGTTACTAAAATAATAAGTTTATATTTTACTTAACTATAATCTCGCTGTTGATAGGCTTTAAGACAGCCTTAAGATTTCACTGTTAGAAATTCTGCAGAAAATCTGGTGTGATCTTTCAGTCATGAATTTGGAATACCATGCTGACTTATTTACTTATCCAAGATTGTGTAAATTTATGGGCAACCTATTACCATTTTGAATTCTGAGATGGTTGAATCAATTTGTATGCGGTCATAGGAATATGAGGGCATTGGTTTCATCTGTGTCATCACCAGCACTGGCTGTTGGAAATGAAAATAAGTTTCTGAATGTTATGACAAATA
The DNA here is from genome assembly GCF_051225735.1 of Oryctolagus cuniculus. Classification (NCBI taxonomy): domain Eukaryota; kingdom Metazoa; phylum Chordata; class Mammalia; order Lagomorpha; family Leporidae; genus Oryctolagus; species Oryctolagus cuniculus. The sequence goes on along the minus strand of NC_142885.1, from coordinate 23,867,325 downwards.
TGGATAAGAGAGATCTTCAATTCTGCAGAACTCATCTTGTATGTGTGGAGTACAATAATAGTTTTATATTTGTGTGGATTAAAAAAAAACAGGTTACAAACTTTTAAAACCTTTTTCCTTCTCATTTTTACATGAATCGAATCAAGCTCTGGAAGTAGCCTGCATTTGAGAGCTGGATGGAAGGCAGGCATTTTAGTGATCATGGTGAAAATGTGGCTGCAACTGACACAAGTTGGTCTAAACTGGGACTCCCAAATAGAGGCCCAGGTAAGCACACAAAGTGTAATGGGAATGAATTTCTTCTGATGTCACAATATAGCAAAGAAAGTGAAAAGTTCAGATTTTTTTAATTGAAGTGAGATGATACCCAACTTATATATTGTTATACCCAGACAAGGATATTCAAGTGATTAAGTCATTATCTTGTAGTTTACCATACTTCTTGGTTTATTTGTGTTCTATTTTTTTTTTTTTTACACACTGCTTAGGTTTACTAATTCTGTTTTTGTGAAATTCTTCTTCCTTTATGAATTGCTAGGTTTTACCATTATTGAACTTTATTTTCTAGCTTTCCATGGTCTTGACTAAAAATGCCAATTCCATAATGGGTTATTTTCCTATATTAGTCTTTCCTATTAATTTTTTAAAAGAGTTATTTTATTTATTTGAAATGAGGTGCTATGGAGAGAATGACAGACACAGAGAGAAATTTTCCATCTGCTGGTCATTTCTCAGATGGCTGCAACCAGAGCCAGGAGCTTCTTCTGGGTCCCCAATCTGTGCAGGAACCTAAGGATTTGTGCCAAATCTGCTGCTTTCCCAGGCACATTAGCAGAGACCTGGATTGGAAGTGGAGCAGTGAGGACTCCAACTAGTGCACATATGTGATGCTGGCATTACAGGCTGTGGCTTTACCTGGTATGCCACAATACTGGTTCCTTGCCTAGGAATTTAATGGGCATGATTGCAAGCCCCAAAGCTCAGGAATTGCGTCTGTTTTTAATTCTTTTTTGCCAATTGAATCCTTTAAACACATTTTAAACTATAGGAGTAACATGCATTTGTTATATTTTACACTTGAAAGCAAAAACTGGGATTTTCCCCTAACCCCATTCCCAGTCTTGGTGTGAATTTTTCCTGTTGTTTGGGGGTCTCACTAGACCCGTTGGATTTTAAGAAGAGATCAGAAAGAATGTTCTCAATGGTTTTCCCTACTAAATATATCCAAGAAGCCAGCGCCGTGGCTCACTAGGCTAATCCTCCACCTTGCGGCGCTGGCACACCGGGTTTTAGTCCCAGTCGGGGTGCCGGATTCTGTCCCGGTTGCCCCTCTTCCAGGCCAGCTCTCTGCTGTGGCCAGGGAGTGCAGTGGAGGATGGCCCAAGTGCTTGGGCCCTGCACCCCATGGGAGACCAGGATAAGTACCTGGCTCCTGCCATTGGATCAGCACGGTGTGCCGGCGGCAGCGCGCCAGCTGCGGTGGCCATTGGAGGGTGAACCAATGGCAAAAGGAAGACCTTTCTCTCTGTCTCTCTCTCTCACTGTCCACTCTGCTTGTCAAAAAAAAATATCGAAGTTTGCATCGAACATCTTTGTATATAAGATCCTCTTTTGTGGCAATGCCACTGGGATATCATTTCCCAAGGAGTCACGGTTAGGAACAGGAAGTGGACTGGCTAACCAAGGAGTCCTTGACTTCTTGCTGGGCAGAATCTTTGTGCTTTGTGCTTCCTCAGATTCATCCCGTTCACATATGGGACAAAGGAGACAGCAAGCAGAAGTTGTGCTGCTCCAAGGCAGTTAGGAAGGGCTGATTGCCTGGGGCATGGCTTTGGCTTTTAATCCTTAATCCCAGAAGGGCCTACAGAGGGGAGAGGATGAGATGGTGGGCCCCAGATTGTTGAGACACATGCATGTTTCATGTATCTTTAGATTACAATGGGGGTGCTTATTATCTAAATTATTGATTCTGATCTCAGCTCAATGTGTTCACTTTCCTGGAAGCAGCATGGTTTAAAAACTAACCGTTGGTGAACTTACAGAGGTAATATGTATTTGTGAGTTAGATCAAGCATGACTTTATAACTTTATCATTTTGTCTTGCATGCTCATACTTATTTTTTGAAAAAAAATTATTTATTTTTATGAAAGGCGGCAATACTGAGATAGAAGAGATGTATTTCCCTTATTATTTAGTTGATTGTGAAATAATTTTTCCCAGAATGCTAAGTATGTCAAGGGTAGCTAATAACAGATACATAATAAATATTGTCACACGAAAGACTACACATAAGATTATATAAGCACCGATTTTCTGAAGATACAGAAGTCTTTTAAAAATAGCTTCAGATTTTAAACTTTTGGAGCATTTCTCAAGCTTTGCTCCTATGTAGTGTCCTGTCAACAAATTGAGGTGAAGCTGCTCCTGGCCAATGAAACAAACTTCTTCTAGATACCAGTGTTTTCAGATGTTTCTTCTCTGAGTTTTGTTATATATTCTGAGTTGGTTTGAGTTATGAGAATAGTGAACAAACATGAGGAACACAGGTAAAAAATGAACTGGAATTGAAATTCATGATAAATAAGTAGATTCTGGCTGCTTTTGCCATACAAACAAAAAACCCTGGGTCTCTATGTTAGAGGATGAATATGTTAATTTGCTTGAATATATTAATTTTAACTATGTGTATCCTATGACATCATGTTATATCCCTTGAATGTACATAATAAACCCACAAAGGGAAGGGGCAGAATGTAAAGTGAGCTATGTGTTTGTTTATTATAGATGCTACACATTGCTTTCCTTAAACAACATCTTCTGGAACAAATTCAGAAAGTTTTCCCAAAAGCCATTTTTTCTGTTTCAGTCTGTCCACAAAAGTATATATTTATCCAAATTGCCAGGTACTGTTGTAAGATTTACCTTCATACACTCCAGCGTAGCACTGAGTCCAGAGCCTAGACAAACATGCAGTTAGACCTGTGTATTCTACACAGCTGCACTGATGCCAGCAGCCTCTTACAGAAGGCTCAACACTGATATCAGACTCCTGATTCAGCCAAGCACATGTTTAGCCAAAAAGAATACACTTTCAAAAGCAGATGCTATACATGGGGGAATTTCACAGTTTTGGAAGAGAACACAGGGAATGAGAGAAGGATATACTGTGGGAGTTTCTGAGTCTTATGAAACAGACTGTGAGATTTCAGTGGACTGTGAGAGCATCACTGTGACCTATGGAAAGCTAACTAAGCTACTTTCTCCTGAGCAGTGGCAAAATAAACCCAAGCAAAATGTCCTTTCACCTGAAAAAGAGAAGCCAATGTGAGAGCCACCAGATCAAAACCACATTGCCTCAGATTACAGTCAAGGAGTTGGGCAGACTCGTGTGCTGAATGTCATCTGGAATGGTCTTGAGGATTTGAACAATGCTCTAAAATTACACCAAAGTTGTAGAAGCTTGGGGCCAACACTGTAGCATAGTGGGTAAAGCCGCTGCCTGCAAGGCCGGCACCCCATATGGGCGCCAGTTTGTCTCAGCTGCTCCACTTCAGATCCAGCTCTCTGCTATGGCTTGGAAAGGCAGCAGAAGTTGGCTCAAGTCCTTGTGCCCCTGCACACATATGGGAGACCTAGAAGAAGCTCCTGGCTCCTGGCTTCAGATTGGCTCAGCTCCAGCCATTGTGGTCTATTGGAAGTGAACCAGTGGATAGAAGACCTCTCTCTCTCCTTCTATCTCTCCTTCTCTCTGTGTAATTCTGATGTTCAAATAAATAAATCTTAAAAAAAAATGTAGAAGCTCTCCAATTTGGTGAAGTTAGATTAGTATACATTTTAAGATTTTGGGGAAAGTTTATATAATATTCATGAATTAGAATAACATTTTTAAAAAAGGTTTTATTTATTTGACAGGTAGAGTTACAGACAGTGAGAGGAAGAGACAGAGAGAATGGTCTTCCTTCTGTTGGTTCATTCCGCAGATGGCTACAATGGCTGAGGTGCACCAATCCAAAGCCAGGAGCCAGGTGCTTCCTCCCAGTCTCCCATACAGGTGCAGAAGCCCAAGGCTTTGGACTATCTTCTAATGATTTTCCAGGCCATAGTAGAGAGCTGGATTGGAAGAGGGGCACCCAGGACTAGAACCAGGGCCCATACAGGATGCTGGTGACGCAGGTGGAGGATTAACATACTGTGCCATGGAGCTGGCCCCCTAGCATATATTTTTTTAACTTTTATTTAATGAATATAAATTTCCAAAGTACAGCTTATGGATTACAATGGCTTCCCCCCCATAACTTCCCTCCCACCCGCAACCCTCCCCTCTCCCAATCCCACTCCCTTTCCATTCACATCAAGATTCATTTTCGATTCTCTTTATATACAGAAGATCAGTTTAGCACACATTAAGTAAAGATTTCAACAGTTTGCTCCCACACAGAAACATAAAGTGAAAAATAATAGATGATTTTTTAAATGATGATGAAATCAGATCAGACCTATTGTCATGTTTAATCCCAGTGAGAGTCAAGTTGGGAATTGATAATTTCTTTTTTTTTTTACAGAAGATCAGTTTAGTATACATTAAGTAAAGATTTCAACCGTTTGCACGCCCATAGAAACACAAAGTGAAATATACTGTTTGAGTACTCGTTATAGCATTAAGTCTCAATGTACAGCACGCTAAGGACAGAGATCCTACATGAGGAGTAAGTGCACAGTGACTCCTGTTGTTGACTTTACAAATTGACACTCTTGTTTATGGCCTCAGTAATCTCCCCATGCTCCAGTCATGAGTTTCCAAGGCTATGGAAGCCCCTTGAGTTCTCCGACTCTTATCTTGTTTAGACAAGGTCATAGTCAAAGTGGAGGTTCTCTCCTCCCTTCAGAGAAAGGTACCTCCTTCTTTGAAGACCTGTTCTTTCCACGGGGATCTCACTCACAGAGATCTTTCATTTAGGTTTTGTTTTGCTTTTTTTGTTTTTTGTTTTTGTTTTTGTTTTTTTGCCAGAGTGTCTTGGCTTTCCATGCCTGAAATACTCTCATGGGCTTTTCAGCCAGATCAGAATGGCTTTAGGGCTGATTCTGAGGCCAGAGTGCTGTTTAGGACATCTGCCATTCTATGAGTCTGCTGTGTATCTTGCTTCCCATGTTGGATCACTCTCCCCTTTATTTATTCTATCGGTTAGTGTTAGCAGGTACTAGACTTGTTTATGTGCTCCCTTTGACTCTTAGTCCTTTCATTATGATCAATTGTGAACTGAAATTGATCATTTGGACTAGTGAGATGGCATTGGTACATTCCACCTTGATGGGATTGAATTGGAATCCCCTGGTATGTTTCTAACTCTACCATTTGGGGCAGGTCAGCCTGAGCATGTCCCAAATTGTACATCTCTTCCCTCTCTTATTCCCACTCTTATGTTTAACAGGGATCACATTTCAGTTAATTTTCAACACTTAAGAATAACTATGTATTAATTACGGAACTAAACCAGTAGTATTAAGTAGAACAGACAAAAAAAATTACTAAGAGGGATAATGAATTAAGTTGTTCATTAACAGGGCTATGCTGATCAAGTCACCGTTTCTCATAGTGTCCATTTCATTTCAACAGGTTTCCTTTTTGGTGTTCAGTCAGTTGTCACCAATCAGGGAGAACATATGGTATTTGTCCCTTTGGGACTGGCTAACTTCACTCAGCATGAAGTGTTCCAGATTCCTCCATTTTGTTGCAAATGACTGGATTTCGTTGTTTCTTACTGTGGTATAGTATTCTAAAGAGTACATATCCCATAATTTCTTTATCCAGTCTACCATTGATGGGCATTTAGCTTGGTTCCAGGTCTTGGCTATGGTGAATTGTGCTGCAATAAACATTAGGGTGCAGACCGCTTTTTTGTTTGCCAATTTAAATTCCTTTGGGTAAATCCCCAGGAGTGGGATGGCTGGGTCGAACGGTAGGGTTATATACAGGTTTCTGAGGAATCTCCAGACTGACTTCCAGAGTGGCTTGACCAGTTTGCATTCCCACCAACAGTGGGTTAGTGTCCCTTTTTCCCCACATCCTCGCCAGCATCTGTTGTTGGTAGGTTTCTTTATGTGAGCCATTCTAACCGGGGTGAGGTGAAACCTCATTGTGGTTTTGATTTGCATTTCCCTGATTGCTAGTGATCTTGAACATTTTTTCATGTGCCTGTTGGCCATTTGGATGTCCTCTTTTGAAAAATGTCTATTGAAGTCCTTGGCCCGTCTCTTAAGTGGGTTGTTGGTTTTGTTTTTGTGGAGTTTCTTGATCTCTTTGTAGATTCTGGTTATTAACCCTTTATCTGTTGCATAGTTTGCAAATATTTTTTCCCATTCTGTCGGTTGTCTCTTCACTCTCCTGACTGTTTCTTTTGCAGTACAGAAACTTCTCAATTTGATGCAATCCCAATAGTTGATTTTGGCTTTGACTGCCTGTGCCTCATGGGTCTTTTCCAGAAATTCTTTGCCTGTGCCAATATCTTGAAGGGTTTCTCCAATGTTCTCTAATAACTTGATGGTGTCGGGTCATAGATTTAGGTCTTTAATCCACGTTGAGTGGATTTTTGTGTAAGGTGTAAGGTAGGGGTCTTGCTTCATGATTCTGCATGTGGAAATCCAGTTTTCCCAGCACCATTTATTGAATGGACTGTCCTTGCTCCAGGAATTAGTTTTAGATCCTTGATCAAATATAAGTTGGCTGTAGATGTTTGGGTTGATTTCTGGTGTTTCAACTCTGTTCCATTGGTGTATCCATCTGTTTCTGTAGCAGTACCATGCTGTTTTGATAACAACTGCCCTGTAGTATGTCCTGAAATCTGGTATTGTGATGCCTCCGGCTTTGTTTTTGTTGTACAAGATTGCTTTAGCTATTCCAGGTCTCTTGTGCCTCCATATGAATTTCAGCATCATTTTTTCTAAATCTGAGAAGAAGGTCTTTGGTATCTTGATTGGGATTGCATTGAATCTATAAATTGCTTTTGGGAGAATGGACATTTTGATGATATTGATTCGTCCAATCCATGAGCATGGAAGATTTTTCCATTTTTTGGTATCCTCTTCTATTTCTTTCTTTAAGATTTTGTAATTCTCATCGTAGAGATCTTTAATGTCCTTGGTTAAGTTTATTCCAAGGTATTTTGATTGTTTTTGTAGCTATTGTGAATGGGATATATCTTAGCAGTTCTTTCTCAGCCATGGCATTGCTTGTGTATACAAAGGCTGTTGATTTTTGTGCATTGATTTTATATCCTGCCACTTGGCCAAACTCCTCTATGAGTTCCAATAGTCTCTTAGTGGAGTTCTTTGGATCCTCTAAGTAAAGGATCATATCGTCTGCAAAGAGGGATAGTTTGACTTCTTCCTTCTTAATTTGCATTCCTTTGATTTTTTTTTTTTGTCTGATGGCTCTGGCTAAAACTTCCAGAACTATGTTAAATAGCAGTGGTGAGAGTGGGCATCCCTGTCTGGTGTCAGATCTCAGTGGAAATGCTTCCAACTTTTCCCCATTCAATAGGATGCTGGCTGTGATCTTTGCATAAATTGCTTTGATTATATTGAGGAATGTTCCTTCTATACCCAATTTGCTTAGAGTTTTCATCATGAAAGGGTGTTGAATTTTATCAAATGCCTTCTCTGCATCTATTGAGATAATCATATGGTTTTTCTTCTGCAGTCTGTTAATGTGGTGAATCACATTGATTGATTTGCGAATGTTGAACCATCCCTGCATATCAGGGATAAATCCCACTTGGTCTGGGTGGATGATTTTCCTGATGTGTTGTTGTATTCTATTGGCCAGAATTTTATTGAGGATTTTTGCATCTATGTTCATCAGGGATATTGGTCTATAATTTTCTTTCAGTGTTGCATCTTTCTCTGGCTTAGGGATTAAGGTGATGCTGGCTTCATAGAAAGAATTTGGGAGAATTCCCTCTTTTTCGATTGTTCTGAATAGTTTGAGAAGAAATGGAATCAGTTCTTCTTTAAATGTCTGGTAGAATTCAGCAGTGAATCCATGTGGTCCTGGGCTTTTCTTTGTTGGGAGGGCCTTATTATGGTTTCAATTTCTGTTTTAGTTATTGGTCTATTTAGGTTTTCTATGTCTTCATGGTTCAATTTAGGTAGATTGCATGTGTCCAGGAATCTATCCATTTCTGATAGATTTTCCTGTTTGCTGACATACAAGTCCTTGTAGTAATTTCTGATGATTCTTTTTATTTCTGTGGTGTCTGTTGTTACGTTTCCTTTTTCATCTCTGATTTTATTGATTTGGGTCTTTTCTTTTTTTAGTTAGTTGGGCCAATGGGGTGTCAATTTTGTTTATTTTTTCAAAGAACCAGCTCCTCGTTTGGCTGATTTTTTGTAGTGTTTTTTTGGATTCAATCCTGTTAATTTCTTCTCTGATTTTAATTATTTCTCTTCTCCTACTAGATTTGGGTTTGGTTTGCTGCAGTTTTTCTAGGTCCTTGAGATGTGCTGAAAGCTCATTTATTTGGTACCTTTCCAATTTCTTGGTATAGGCCCCTATTGCTATAAACTTGCCTCTCAATACTGCTTTTGCTGTATCCCATAAGTTTTGATATGTTATGTTGTTGTCTTCATTTACTTCCAGAAAGTTTCTGATTTCTCTTTTGATTTCTTGAATGACCCAGTGTTCACTCAGGAGCATGTTGTTCAGTCTCCACGTGTTTGCATACTTTCTGGGTTTTCCTGAGTTGCTAATTTCCAGCTTCATTCCGCTGTGGTCTGAGAAGCTTCATGGTATGATTCTCATTCTTTTAAATTTGCTGAGACTTGCTTTATGACCTAGTATGTGATCAATCCTAGAGAAGGTTCCATGCACTGCTGAGAAGAATGTAAAGTCTTCAGATGTAGGATTGAAAGTTCTATAGATATCTGTTAGATCCATTTGGGCAATAGTGTTGATTAAATCTGCTGTTTCCTTGTTGATCTTCTGTCTGGATGATATCTATTTCTGAGAGTGGAGTATTGAAGTCCCCCAGTACTATTGTATTGGAATCTAAGTCTCCCTTTAAGTCCCTTAACATATCTTTTAAATAGACCGGTGCCCTGTAATTAGGTGCATATACATTTATAATAGTTACATCTTCCTGTTGAATTGAACCCTTAATCATAATATAGTGTCCCTCTTTGTCTCTCTTAACAGTTTTTGTATTAAAGTTTATTTTGTCTGATATTAATATGGCTACACCTGCTTTTTTTTGGTTTCTGTTGGCATGGAATATCTTTTTCCAACCTTTCACTTTCAGTCTGCTTGCATCTTTGTTAGAGAGATGTGTTTCTTGTAGGCAAAAAATAGTTGGGTGTTGTTCCTTAAGCCAGTCATCCAGTCTGTGTCTTTTATCTGGACAGTTCAGGCCTTTCACGTTTAATGTGACAATTGATATGTAGTGACTTTGCCCTGCCATTTTCCCAGAGATATTTTCTAGTATATGCTTTGAGCTTCCCATGCTCTTTTACTGGTAGGTGTTCTTCCTTTCCCTTCTTACATATTGATGGCCATGTTTCTGTGTTTCTGAGTGTAGCACATCTTTAAGTATCTTTTGCAGGGCCGGATGAGTGACCACAAAGTCTTTCCATTTATGTTTGCTATGAAAGGTCTTTAGTTCACCTTCATTCACAAATGAGAGCTTAGCAGGATATAATATTCTGGGCTGGCAATTATTCTTTCTTAGCACCTGTGCTATGTCTCGCCATTCCCTCCTAGCCTGTAGTGTTTCTGATGAGAAGTCTGCTGTGAGTCTAATTGGAGATCCTCTGAGAGTAATCTGACGTTTCTCTCTTGCACATTTTAGGATCTTTTCTTTATGTTTCACTGTGGTGAGTTTAATTACCACGTGTCGTGGTGAGGATCTCTTTTGATCAGGTTTACTGGGGGTTCTATGAGCTTCCTGTACTAGGATGTCTCTGTCCTTCTCCAAACCCGGAACGTTCTCTGCTAGTATCTCACTAAAAAGGCCTTCTAATCCTTTCTCTCTCTCCATGCCTTCAGGAACTCCTAGAACTCGAATGTTGGTTTTTTTTAATAGTATCCTGTAGATTCCCAACAATATTTTTTAGATTTCTAATTTCCTCTTCTTTTCTTTGGTTTGACTGTATCCTTTCCTGTTCTCTGTCTTTTAAGTCCGATATTCTCTCTTCTGCTTCACCCATTCTGTTTTTAAGGCTCTCTAATGTGTTTGTCATTTGATCTATTGAGCTCTTCATTTCATTTTGATTTCTCTTCACTATCACACTTTCCTGTTCTACTAGTTTCTGAGTTTCATTTTGATTCTTCCTTAAAATGTCATTTTCACGAGAGAGATTTTCAATCCTGTCCAATAAGGATTTCTGTAGTTCAAGGATTTGCTTTTGAAAACTTCTAAATGTTCTTATCATAAATTTTTTTGAAATCCGTATCTTGCATTTCTTCTATCTCATCATCTTCATAATCTTGGTTTGGGGTGTTTTGTTTATTTGGAGGCATCATAGTGTCATTGTTGATCTTGTTCACTCAATTTCTGTGTTTGTTGCTTGGCATAGTTAATTCTTCTTTCGTCACTGTGTGTTTTTTTAATTTTATTTTATTTTATACTATGTCCGTGTTAAGTGGACTGCCTGCTGTTGGAGGAGCCTTGGAGGCCTGAGATGGGTGCGGGCTGAGAGCTCTGCTTGGTTCTTCCTGGTTACGGGTGTGCAAAGGTGACACCCTCAGGTTATGCGTGGTAAATCTTTCTCTTTTTATTTACTTATTTATTTATTTTATTTTTATTCAGGAGGTAAGTAATACTGCACGGCTGAGCAGAATTGATGGTATTTAGCTTCTGATCTCTGGCTTCTACCCAAAGAGTCTGTGCCAGTTCAGTTTCTGCTGCGGACTCCCACTGGGTTGCCTAGGCTACTGAATTGTAGCCTTAGCTCTCCCCTTTTGTTATGTATATCCCGAGCGGGGCCTGCTCTTTGTCTCTTGCTCACCTTTGCAAGTTTGGCAGAGAGAGAGAAACTTCTTAGTACTTGTACCCCCCCACCTTTTTTTTCTTCTTTTTTTTCCTTCTCTCCTGTAGTCAGTCTGGTGAACTTTCCCACCTCAAAGCCCTCTTCCCTCTAGATTCTGTCCGCCGCTTCCCCGCCAATGTCTCTGGTTACTGAGCTCACCTCCCCTTCCAGCACCGATGTGTGGACTCGGAGCCCTGGGCGTCCCTGCTCTCCCTGCTGGTGTCTGTGTGGCATCCACTTCCCTTCCTGCACTGGCGCACAGACCCTGTGGCTCCCACAGCTCAGCTTCCACGTGGTGGGTGACCTTTCTCTCCCAGTAGGTCCTCCGAGTCACAGCCACTAGATCCAGAAGAGTTTCCTCCGCAATTTTTTCCTGATCCTTTTTCTGAGGCTACTGTAACTCCACTTTTATTAAACTCACCATTGGTTTTCAACTTTCACAAATGTAAACTCCTCAAAGATAATACCTAAGATTTAATTTGAATGTAATTATACCATATGGATGCTATAAATTTTTAAATGAAGCTTTGAACATATTTATATTTTTCTTTCTTTTTAAATTTCTGATTCCAGATGACCTGATAAAGAGAATAAATATAGATATGCATACAGTAGTCAGAATAACTCCAGTGGAAATTACCCTAAAGTTCCAAATTCTCTAAATTACAACCTAGAGAAGATTTGGTGAGTTATAATATATTTGTTATATCAAATTTTTTTATGTGTGTTATGAAATTTCCAATTTTGTAACTGATAAGAATGTTGAGTTCATATTTGCCAGAACAAGTGAGTTTCTTCTTTTTTTATTGTGTTAAATAGCAAAATATGCCATTTTAACCACTTTTAAGTGTACAATTCAGTGGCATAATTGCACAGTTTGGAAATATTTTCTCCCATTCAGTTGGTTGCCTCTTCTCTGTTTTGAATGTTTATTTTGCAGTGCAGAATCTTCTCAGCTCTGTGTAATCCCATTTGTCAATGGGATTTGTTTACCTGTGCCTCAGGTTATTTTCCTAGCAGTCCTTGCCCATGCCAATGTCTTGCACACTTTCCCCAATGTGCTGTAGTAATTTGATAGTATCATGTCATGGATTTAGGTCCTTGATTCATGCTTTTAGCATTTGCTGGTGTTACAGTGCCCATTGTGTAGACGGACTTCTAAAAATTTTTATCTTTTAAAATTTTTCTCCACAAAGAAATCTCTTGTATGAGGAATACAGACTTCATGCATTCCATAAGTGCAGCTTTAGGAATAGAGTGATTCTTCCTACCATACCTGCCATTCTACACACTCTCCCACCCCTTATCTTCCTCCCTCTCCAATTTCTAGTCACATTCTCCACACTTTATATATTTTGGTTACTATACCTTTATGAGTTGAATAGTTTACAAATAAATTGCTCACATTTTCTTGGATGCCCCTTCACTTTCCTGAGTGTTTCATTTGCTTCACAGAAGCTTCTCAATTGGATGGAATCCCATTTGTGAATTTTGGTTTTGATTTCTGTACCTCTGGGGTCTTTTACAAGAAGTCTTTGTATATGCCAATGTCTTGCAGGGTTTCCCCAATGTTCTCTTATAGTTTGATGGTATCGGGTTGTAGATTTATGTGTTTAATTGATTTTGAGTGGATGTTTGTGTAAGTTATAAGTTATAGTTTGTGTAAGTTATAAGTTATAGTTTCTTGCTTCATGCTTCTGAATGTGGAAATGCAGTTTTCCCAGCACCATTTGTTGAAGAAACTGTCTTTCTCTAGGGATTGACCTTAGCTCCTTTTTCAAATACAAGTTTGTTGTAAATGTTTGGATTGGATTGATTTCTTCTATTCCATTTGTCTATCCATCTGTTTTTGTACCAGTATCCAGCTGTATTGATTAAAACTGCCCTGTAGTATGTCTTGGAGTCTGGTATTGCAATGCCTCTGGCATTGTTTTGTTGTATAAGATTGCTTTATCTATTTGGGATCTCCTGCATTTCCATATGAATTTCAGCATCATTTTTTCTATATCTGAGAAGAATGTCCTTGGTATTTTTATTTGTACCTTACTTAATCTGTAAAGTGCTTTTGGACATATAGACATTTGGATGATATTGATTCTTCCAATCCATGAACATGGAAGATTTTACCATTTTTTGTGTCTTCTTCTATTTCTTTCTTTAATGTTTTTTTATTCTCATCAGAGAGTTTTTTTTATTTAATAAATGTGAATTTACAAAGTGCAACTTTTATATTGTTGTGGCTTCCCCCCCAACCTCCCTCCCTCCTGTGGCCCTCCCCTCTCCCACTCCCTCTCCCATCCTACCGTTCATTGAGTTTCATTTTCAATTGCCTTCATATACTGAAGATCAACTTAGTGTATACTAAGCAAGGATTTCAACAGGCTGCACTCACACAACTGCACAAGGTATAGGGTATTGTTTGACTAGTAGTGTTGTTTTTAAGTTTCATAGTAAAACACATTAAGGACAGAGATCCTACGTGGGGAGCATGTACCCAGTGACTCCTGTTGTTGATTTAACAACTGGCATTCTTATTTATGACATCAGCAATCACCCGAAACTCTTGCTATGAGCTGTCTAGGCTATGGAAGCCCCTTGAGTTCACTGAATCTGAACTTGTTTAGTCAAGGCCATATCACAGTGGAGGTTCCTTCCTCCCTTCAGAAAAAGGTGCCTCCAGAGAGAGTTTTGACATCCTTGATTAAGTTTATTCTGGCCGGCACCGCAGCTCACTAGGCTAATCCTCTACCCCTTGCGGCGCCGACATGCCGGGTTCTAGTCCCTGTCAGGGTGCCAGATTCTGTCCCGGTTGCCCCTCTTCCAGGCCAGCTCTCTGCTGTGGCCAGGGAGTGCAGTGGAGGATGGCCCAAGTCCTTGGGCCCTGCACCCCATGGGAGACCAGGATAAGTACCTGGCTCCTGCCATCGGATCAGCGCGGTGCGCTGGCTGCAGCACACCAGCAGTGGTGGCCACTGGAGGGTGAACCAATGGCAAAAAGGACGACCTTTCTCTCTGTCTCTCTCTCTCTCACTGTCCACTCTGCCTGTCAAAAAATAAAAAAAAAGTTTATTCTAAGATATATGATTTTTTGTAGTTCCTGTGAATGAGATTGATCTTAGAAGTTCTTTCTCAGCCATGGCATTGTCTGTGTATACAAAGGCTCTTGATTTTTGTGGATTGATTTTATTTTATTTTTATTTTTTTATCTTTTATTTAATGAATATAAATTTCCAAAGTACGACTTATGGATTACAATGGCTTCCCCCCCATACCGTCCCTCCCACCCACAACCCTCCCCTTTCCCACTCCCTCTCCCCTTCCATTCACATCAAGATTCATTTTCGATTCTCTTAATATACAGAAGATCAGCTTAGTATACATTAAGTAAGGATTTCAACAGTTTGCTCCCACACAGAAACATAAAGTGAAAAATAATAGATGATTTTTTTAAAATGATGATGAAATCAGATCAGACCTATTGTCATGTTTAATCCCAGTGAGAGTCAAGTTGGGAATTGATAATTTCTTTTTTTTTTTACAGAAGATCAGTTTAGTATACATTAAGTAAAGATTTCAACCGTTTGCACGCCCATAGAAACACAAAGTGAAATATACTGTTTGAGTACTCGTTATAGCATTAAGCATCAATGTACAGCACATTAAGGACAGAGATCCTACATGAGGAGTAAGTGCACCGTGACTCCTGTTGTTGACTTTACAAATTGACACTCCTGTTTATGGCCTCAGTAATCTCCCTATGCACCAGTCATGAGTTTCCAAGGCTATGGAAGCCCCTTGAGTTCTCCGACTCTTATCTTGTTTAGACAAGGTCATAGTCAAAGTGGAGGTTCCCTCCTCCCTTCAGAGAAAGGTACCTCCTTCTTTGAAGACCTGTTCTTTCCACTGGGATCTCACTCACAGAGATCTTTTTGCCAGAGTGTCTTGGCTTTCCATGCCTGAAATACTCTCATGGGCTTTTCAGCCAGATCTGAGTGCCTTTAGGGCTGATTCTGAGGCCAGAGTGCTATTTAGGACATCCGCCATTCTATGAGTCTGCTGAGTATCTCACTTCCCATGTTGGATCACTCTCCCCTTTATTTATTCTATCGGTTAGTATTAGCAGGTACTAGACTTGTTTATGTGCTCCCTTTGACTCTTAGTCCTTTCATTATGATCAATTGTGAACTGAAATTGATCACTTGGAATAGTGAGATGGCATTGGTACATGCCACCTTGATGGGATTGAATTGGAATCCCCTGGTATGTTTCTAACTCTACCAATTGGGGCAAGTGAGCTTGAGCATGTCCCAAATTATACATCTCTTCCCTCTCTTATTCCCACTCTTATGTTTAACAGGGATCACATTTCAGTTAATTTTCAACACTTATGAATAACTGTGTGATAATTACAGAATTAAACCTGTCATATTAAGTAGAGCAGACAAAAAAACTACTAAGAGGGATAATGTATTAAAGTTGTTCATTAACAGTCAGGGCTATGCTGATGAAGTCACCATTTCTCATAGTGTCCATTTCACTTCAGGAGGTTTCCTTTTTGGTGTTTAGTCAGTTGTCACCGATCAGGGAGAACATATGGTATTTGTCATTTTGGGACTGGCTAACTTCACTCAGCATGAAGTGTTCCAGATTCCTCCATTTTGTTGCAAATGACTGGATTTTGTTGTTTCTTACTGCGATATAGTATTCTAAAGAATACATATCCCATAATTTCTTTATCCAGTCTACCGTTGATGGGCATTTGTGTTGGTTCCAGGTCTTGGCTATTGTGAATTGTGCTGCAATAAACATTAGGGTGCAGACCGCTTTTTTGTTTGTCAATTTAAACTCCTTTGGGTAAATTCCAAGGAGTGGGATGGCTGGGTTGAACGGTAGGGTTATATACAGGTTTCTGAGGAATCTCCAGACTGACTTCCATAGTGGCTTGACCAGTTTGCATTCCCACCAACAGTGGGTTAGTGTCCCTTTTTCCCCACATCCTCACCAGCATCTGTTGTTGGTAGGTTTCTGTATGTGAGCCATTCTAACCGGGGTGAGGTGAAACCTCATTGTGGTTTTGATTTGCATTTCCCTGATTGCTAGCGACCTTGAACATTTTTTCATGTGCCTGTTGGCCATTTGGATTTCTTCTTTTGAAAAATGTCTATTGAGGTCCTTGGCCCATCTCTTAAGTGGGTTGTTGGTTTTGTTTTTGTGGAGTTTCTTGATCTCTTTGTAGATTCTGGTTATTAACCCTTTATCTGTTGCATAGTTTGCAAATATTTTTTCCCATTCTGTCAGCTGTCTCTTCACTCTCCTGACTGTTACTTTTGCAGTACAGAAACTTCTCAATTTGATGCAATCCCAATAGTTGATTTTGGCTTTGACTGCCTGTGCCTCATGGGTCTTTTCCAGAAATCTTTGCCTGTGCCAATATCTTGAAGGGTTTCTCCAATGTTCTCTAATAACTTAATGGTGTCAGGACGTAGATTAAGGTCTTTAATCCACGTTGAGTGGATTTTTGTGTAAGGTGTAAGGTAGGGGTCTTGCTTCATGCTTCTGCACGTGGAAATCCAGTTTTCCCAGCACCATTTATTGAATGGACTGTCCTTGCTCCAGGAATTGGTTTTAGATCCTTGGTCAAATATAAGTTGGCTGTAGATGTTTGGGTTGATTTCTGGTGTTTCAATTCTGTTCCATTGGTGTATCCATCTGTTTCTGTACCAGTACCATGCTGTTTTGATAACAACTGCCCTGTAGTATGTCCTGAAATCTGGTATTGTGATGC
The DNA here is from genome assembly GCF_051225735.1 of Oryctolagus cuniculus. Classification (NCBI taxonomy): domain Eukaryota; kingdom Metazoa; phylum Chordata; class Mammalia; order Lagomorpha; family Leporidae; genus Oryctolagus; species Oryctolagus cuniculus. Next base: position 23,850,520 of record NC_142885.1, on the reverse strand, counting down.
CTCCGGCTTTGTTTTTGTTGTACAAGATTGCTTTAGCTATTCCAGGTCTCTTGTGCCTCCATATGAATTTCAGCATCATTTTTTCTAAATCTGAGAAGAAGGTCTTTGGTATCTTGATTGGGATTGCATTGAATCTATAAATTGCTTTTGGGAGAATGGACATTTTGATGATATTGATTCTTCCAATCCATGAGCATGGAAGATTTTTCCATTTTTTGGTATCCTCTTCTATTTCTTTCTTTAAGATTTTGTAATTCTCATCGTAGAGATCTTTAACGTCCTTGGTTAAGTTTATTCCAAGGTATTTGATTGTTTTTGTAGCTATTGTGAATGGGATTGATCTTAGCAGTTCTTTCTCAGCCATGGCGTTGCTTGTGTATACAAAGGCTGTTGATTTTTGTGCATTGATTTTATATCCTGCCACTTTGCCAAACTCCTCTATGAGTTCCAATAGTCTCTTAGTGGAGTTCTTTGGATCCTCTAAGTAAAGGATCATATCGTCTGCAAAGAGGGATAGTTTGACTTCTTCCTTCTCGATTTGTATTCCTTTGATTTCTTTTTTTTTGTCTGATGGCTCTGGCTAAAACTGCCAGAACTATGTTAAATAGCAGTGGTGAGAGTGGGCATCCCTGTCTGATACCAGATCTCAGTGGAAATGCTTCCAACTTTTCCCCATTCAATAAGATGCTGGCTGTGGGTTTTTTATAAATTGCTTTGATTATATTGAGGAATGTTCCTTCTATACCCAATTTGCTTAGAGTTTTCATCATGAAAGGGTGTTGAATTTTATCAAATGCTTTCTCTGCATCTATTGAGATAATCATATGGTTTTTCTTCTGCAGTCTGCTAATGTGGTGAATCACATTGATTGATTTGCGAATGTTGAACTATCCCTGCATATCAGGGATGAATCCCACTTGGTCTGGGTGGATGATTTTCCTGATGTGTTGTTGTACTCTATTGGCCAGAATTTTATTGAGGATTTTTGCGTCTATGTTCATCAGGGATATTGGTCTGTAATTTTCTTTCAGTGCTGCATCTTTCTCTGGCTTAGGGATTAAAGTGATGCTGGATTCTTAGAAAGAATTTGGGAGGATTCCCTCTTTTTCGATTGTTCTGAATAGTTTGAGAAGAAATGGAATTAGTTCTTCTTTAAATGTCTGGTAGAATTCAGCAGTGAATCCATGTGGTCCTGGGCTTTTCTTTGTTGGGAGGGCCTTAATTACTGTTTCAATTTCTGTTTCAGTTATGGGTCTATTTAGGTTTTCTATGTCTTCATGGTTCAATTTAGGTAGATTGCATGTGTCCAGGAATCTATCCATTTCTGATAGGTTTTCCTGTTTGCTGGCATACAGGTCCTTGTAGTAATTTCTGATGATTCTTTTTATTTCTGTGGTGTCTGTTGTTACGCTTCCTTTTTCATCTCTGATTTTATTGATTTGGGTCTTTTCTTTAGTTAGTTAGTTGGGCCAATGGGGTGTCAATTTTGTTTATTTTTTCAAAAAACCAGCTTCTCACTTGGCTGACTTTTTGTAGTGTTTTTTTGGATTCAATCCTGTTAATTTCTTCTCTGATTTTAATTATTTCTCTTCTCCTACTAGATTTGGGTTTGGTTTGCTGCAGTTTTTCTAGGTCCTTGAGATGTGCTGAAAGCTCATTTATTTGGTACCTTTCCAATTTCTTGATATAGGCACCTATTGCTATAAATTTGCCTCTCAATACTGCTTTTGCTGTATCCCATAAGTTTTGATATGTTGTGTTGTTGTCTTCATTTACTTCCAGAAATTTTTGATTTCTCTTTTGATTTCTTGAATGACCCAGTGTTCATTCAGGAGCATGTTGTTCAGTCTCCACGTGTTTGCATACTTTCTGGGTTTTCCTGAGTTGCTAATTTCCAGCTTCATTCCACTGTGGTCTGAGAAGCTGCATGGTATGATTCTCATTCTTTTAAATTTGCTGAGACTTGCTTTATGACCTAGTATGTGATCAATCCTAGAGAAGGTTCCATGCACTGCTGAGAAGAATGTAAAGTCTTCAGATGTAGGATTGAAAGTTCTATAGATATCTGTTAGATCCATTTGGGCAATAGTGTGGATTAAATCTTCTGTTTCCTTGTTGATCTTCTGTCCGGATGATCTGTCTATTTCTGAGAGTGGAGTATTGAAGTCCCCCAGTACTATTGTATTGGAATCTAAGTCTCCCTTTAAGTCCCTTAACATATCTTTTAAATAGACCGGTGCCCTGTAATTAGGTGCATATACATTTATAATAGTTACATCTTCCTGTTGAATTGAACCCTTAATCATAATATAGTGTCCCTCTTTGTCTCTCTTAACAGTTTTTGTATTAAAGTGTGGGGAGCAACTCGGACTAGACTAAGTTACTGGAATTAAGACTTATTCTATTCATCTGCTCTCCCACAATATGGCGCTGGGAGAGAAGAAAACAGCTTCTACACAGCTGCCTCCAGTTCAGCCAATAAACTGTAGGACTTGCTCCTGATTGGAGAGCAGCGTACTCGGTGTGTGGGCAGCCGAGTTAGGATTGGCGGAGGAGGACTATAAAGGAGGAGAGAGACGGCATGCACCGGGAACATCTAAGGGGAACATCTAAGGGGAACACCTGTGCAGCCCCCGAGAGAGCCGGCCGGCGGTGTGCCACTCCCCTGCGGAAGTGGGGAATGTGGCCAGGGGGAACCGCCCTTCCACGGAGGTGGAAGGGACAGTAGCCAACCCGGGAAGAACCAGCAGCAAACCTGGGGAGGGCTGAGCAGATGAAAGAACAGCGCAGGGTCCTGTGTCGTTCCTCCACGAAGACGGGGAGCGACATTAAAGTTTATTTTGTCTGATATTAATATGGCTACACCTGCTTTTTTTTGGTTTCTGTTGGCATGGAATATCTTTTTCCAACCTTTCACTTTCAGTCTGCATGCCTCTTTGTTAGAGAGATGTGTTTCTTGTAGGCAGCAAATAGTTGGGTTGTGTTCTGTGAGCCAGTCAGCCAAACGGTGTCTTTTAACTGAAGAATTCAGACCATTAATGTTCAATGTGACTATTGATACGTAGTGACTTTGCCCTGCCATTTTCCCAGAAATATTTTCTAGTATATGCTTTGAGCTTCCCATGCTCTTTTACTGGTAGGTGTTCTTCCTTTCCCTTCTTTCATATTGATGGCCGTGTTTCTGTGTTTCTGAGTGTAGCACATCTTTAAGTATCTTTTGCAGGGCCGGACGAGTGACCACAAAGTCTTTCCATTTATGTTTGCTATGAAAGGTCTTTAGTTCACCTTCATTCACAAATGAGAGCTTGGCAGGATATAATATTCTGGGCTGGCAATTTTTCTCTCTTAGCACCTGTGCTGTGTCTCGCCATTCCCTCCTAGCCTGTAGTGTTTCTGATGAGAAGTCTGCTGTGAGTCTGATTGGAGATCCTCTGAGAGTAATCTGACGTTTCTCTCTTGCACATTTTAGGATCTTTTCTTTATGTTTCACTGTGGTAAGTTTAATTACCACGTGTCGTGGTGAGGATCTCTTTTGATCAGGTTTACTGGGGGTTCTATGAGCTTCCTGTACTAGGATGTCTCTGTCCTTCTCCAAACCCGGAACGTTCTCTGCTAGTATCTCACTAAAAAGGCCTTCTAATCCTTTCTCTCTCTCCATGCCTTCAGGAACTCCTAGAACTCGAATGTTGGTTTTTTTTAATAGTATCCTGTAGATTCCCAACAATATTTTTTAGATTTCTAATTTCCTCTTCTTTTCTTTGGTTTGACTGTATCCTTTCCTGTTCTCTGTCTTTTAAGTCCGATATTCTCTCTTCTGCTTCACCCATTCTGTTTTTAAGGCTCTCTAATGTGTTTGTCATTTGATCTATTGAGCTCTTCATTTCATTTTGATTTCTCTTCACTATCACACTTTCCTGTTCTACTAGTTTCTGAGTTTCATTTTGATTCTTCCTTAAAATGTCATTTTCACGAGAGAGATTTTCAATCCTGTCCAATAAGGATTTCTGTAGTTCAAGGATTTGCTTTTGAAAACTTCTAAATGTTCTTATCATAAATTTTTTGAAATCCGTATCTTGCATTTCTTCTATCTCATCATCTTCATAATCTTGGTTTGGGGTGTTTTGTTTATTTGGAGGCATCATAGTGTCATCGTTGGTCTTGTTCTCTAGATTTCTGTGTTTGTTACTTGGCATAGTTAATTCTTCTTTTGTCACTGTGCGTTTTTTTTATTTTATACTATGTCCGTGTTAAGTGGACTGCCTGCTGTTGGAGGAGCCTTGGAGGCCTGAGATGGTTGCGGGCTGAGAGCTCTGCTTGGTTCTTCCTGGTTACAGGTGTGCAAAGATGACACCCTCAGGTTATGTGTGGTAAATCTCTCTTTTTATTTATTTATTTATTTTATTTATTCAGGGGGTAAGTAACACCGCATGGTACGGCTGTGCAGAATTGATGGTATTTAGCATCCAGTCTCTGGCTTCTACCCCCAGAGTCCATTTAGGCTCCTCTGGACTCCCACTGGGTTTCCTAGGCTACTGAATTGTAGTGACTCAGTTCCTTAGCTCTCTGCTTTTGATATGTAAATCCAGAGAGGGGGCCTGCTCTTTGTCTCTTGGGAATTCTTCAATCCTTGCAGCCTTGCAACCTTTGCAAGGTTAGGGGGAAGAGAAACCCCCAATCTTTTTTTTTTTCCTTCTTTCCGGTAGTGAGTTTGCTGTACTTTCCGGCCCCCCTCTAGATTCTGACCCCCGTTTCCCCACCAATGTCTCGGGATATTGAGCTCACCTCCCCTTCCAGCGCTGATGTGTGGACTCGGAGCCCTGGATGTCCCAAGTCTCCCCGCTGTTGTCTGTGTGGCATGCACTCCCCTTCGAGCACTGGCACGCAGACCCTGCAGCTTCCGCGGCTCGGTCCCGCGGCTCGGCTTCTGCGCGGTTGGCGACCTTGTTTTCCCAGTAGGTCCTCCGATTCCCAGCCACTCGATCCAGAAGAGTTTCCTCTGCAATATTTTCCTGGTTCTTTTTTCTGAGGCTACCGTAACTCCCCTTTTACTAAACTAAATTTTCCCGGACTATCGGTGCACACCCTCACTATTCCGCCATGTTGGCTCCGCCGCTCTGGATTGATTTTATATCCTGCTACATTACCAAACTCTGCTATGAGTTCCAGTAGTCTCAGTGGAGTCTCTTGGATCCCCTATACATAGAATCATGTCATCTGCAAATAGGGAGAGTTTGACACCCTCCTTCCCAATTTGTATACCTTGATTTCTTTTTCTTCTCTAATGGCTCTGGCTAAATCTTCTAAGGCTATATTGAATATCAGTTGTGATATTGGGCATCCTTGCCTGGTTGCAGATCAGTAGGAATGCTTCCAACTTTTCCCCATTCAGTAGGATGCTGGCTGTGGGTTTGTCATTTTGTCTTGATCATGTTGAAGAATGTTCCTTCTATACTCAATTTATTTGAGTTTTCATCATAAAATCATTTTGTATTTATCAAATGCTTAGAGATTTCATCATGAAAGGGTGTTATATTTTATGAAATGTTTTCCTCTTTATCTATGATATAATCATATTGTTTTTGTTCTTTAGTTTGTTAATGTGATGTATCACATTGATTGATTTGCAAATGTTGAACCATACCTGCATACCAGGGGTCAATGCCACTTAGTCCAGTGTATGATCTTTCTGATGTGTTGTCAGGTTCAATTCACTAGGATTTTGTTGACAATTTTTGCATCTGTGTTCATTAAGGAAAAGTGTCAGTAATTTTCTTTCTTAATTGCATCTTTTTCAGATTTAGGAATTATGGTGATGCTGGCTTCATGGAAAGAATTTGGGAAGATTCCCTCTCTTTCAATTGTTTTGAATAGCTCAAGAAGAATTGCAGTTACTTCTTCTTGAAATCTCTGGTAGAATTCAGCATTGAAGCCATTCGGTCCTGAAGCCATTTGGTTTTTCTTTATTGGGAGGGTCTGTATTATTGATTCAATTTCTGTCCTATTTATGGGTCTGTTTAGGTTTTCTCTGTCTTCATGGCTCAATTTAGGTAAGTTGTATGTGTCCAGGAATCTATCCATTTCTACTAGGATTCCTGGCTTGTTGGCATGCAGCTCTTTGTAGTAATTTCTGATGATGATTTTTATTTCTGTGGTGTCTGTTGTTACATTTCATTTTTCACCTCTAATTTCATTAATTTTGGTCTTTTCCTTTCTTTTGGTTATTTGGGACAATGGTTTGTCAAATTTGTGTATTGTTTTCAAAAAACCAGCTCTTAATTTTACTGATCTTTTATTTTTTTTGGTTTTAATTCTGTTGATTTCTTTTCTAATTTTAATTATGTCTTTCCTCCTATTAGTTTTGGGTGTTTTTTGTTTTTGTTTTTGTTTTTTTCTAGATTCTTGAGATGCATTGCTACCTCATTTATTTGGTACCTTTCCAATTTCTTGATGTAGGAACCTATTGCTATAAACTTTCCTCTTAATACTCCTTTTGCTATATCCCATAAGTTTTGATGTGTTGTATTGTCACCTTCATTTGTTCCCAGAATTTTTTAATTTCTCTTTTGACTTTGTCTATGTCACACTGTTCATTCAGGAGCATGTGCTTGTGTATGTTCTAGAGATTCCTGAGTTGCTGATTTCCAGTTTTTTTCCATTGTGGTCCAAGAGGATGCATGGTATGATTTTGATTTTTTCTATATTGATGAGACTTGCTTTATGGCCTAACATGTGGTCAATCCTAGAGAAAGCTCCATGCACTGATAAGAATGTGTATTCTGCAACTGTAGGATGAAAAGTGCTGTAGATATCTGTTAGGTCCATTTGGTCTGTAGTGTCAATTAAGTCTGTTGCTTCCTTGCTGACTTTTGTCTGGTTGATGTGTTCCTTACTGAAAGTGGGGTATTGAAGTTTCCCATTGCTATTGTATTTGAATCTATGCCTCCCTTTAGGTTCCTTTACATTTCTTTTAAATAGCCAAGTGCATTGTTATTTGTTACATTCATAATAGTCACAGCTTCCTGTTAAATTTATCCCTTAATCATTACATAGTGCCCCTCTTTGTTTCCTCCAACAGTTTTTGTGTTAAAGTCTACTTTATCTGATCTTAGAATGGTCACACCAGCTCTTTTTAGCTTTATGTTAGCATGGAATCTTTTTCCATCCATTCACTTTTACTCTGCATTCATCTTTGTTGGTGAGATGTGTTTCTTGCAGGCAGCAAATTTGTTTTTTAATCCATTCACCCAGTCTGTGTCTTTAACTGGAGAGTTGAGGCCATTACATTAAAGGTGACTCTCTATAAGTAATGACTTTGCCCTGCCATTTTTCCATAAATATTCTTTTTTTTTTTTTTACTTTGGATTTCCTTTTCTGCTTTTACTGGGAGATCTTCTTCCTTTACCTTCTTTTTTAGTGATGGCCATGTTTCTGTGTTTCTGTGTGCAGATCATCATAAACATCTTTTGCAAGGCTGGATGGGTCCTGACAAATTCTTTCAAGTTCTGTTTGTTATGGAAAGTCTTTATTTCACCTTCATTCATAAATGAGAGCTTTGCAGGGTACAGTATTCTGGGTTGACAGTTCTTTTTTTCTTAAGCCTTAGACTATATCTCTCCATTCTCTCCTAGCCTATAGTTTCTGGTGAGAAGTCAACTGTGAGTGCTTCCTGTACTTGGATGTCTGTTTCTTTCTCCAAATTAGGGAAGATTTCTCATATTATTTCACTAAAAAGGCCTTCTAATTCTTTTTTTTTTTTTCTTTCCACATCTCCAGGAACTCCTATGACCTATATACCAGGTCACTTGATAGTATCCTGTAGATTCCCAACAGTGTTTTTTAGTTTTCTAATTTCTTCTTGTTGTTTTTTATCTGGCTGTCTAATTTCATGCAATTTGTCTTCTAAGTTGGATATTCTTTCTTCTGCTTTACAGATTCTGTTGTTAAGGCTTTCCACTGCATTTTTAATTTGTTCTATTGAATTTTTAATTTCAAAAATTTCATTTTGGTTTCTCTTCAAGATCTCAGTTTCGTGGGAGTTATTTTCTTTCATGTATGGATTTCTTTAGTTCATGCATTTGCTTCTGATTACTTCGAAGTAATCCTACTTTCAATTTTTTGAATTCCATTTCTGTCATTTCTTCAATATCTTCATCTTCACAATCTAGTATTGAAGTATTGTATTCTTTTGGGGGCATCATGTTGTGTGTCTTATTCTTGTCTCTTGAATTGGTGCATTTATTATTTGGCATTTGTGCAGATACTTGTTGGTTTCTTCTTTTATTTTCTTTTTTTGCTGTGGCAGATTTTATCTTTGGACCACGTCTGCATATTGGAGAGTGTTTGCTTTCAGTGATTACCTAGAGGCATGTGGTGGATGTGGCCAGGGAGCTCTGTTCACTGTTCCAGATGGAAAGGAGTGTTAAGCTGGCACCCAGGTTGGGTGTGGTAAATCTCTCTCTGTCTCTCTCTCTCTCTCTCTCTCTCTCTGTTTTTTTAATCAGAGGGAAGGTTTCTTCTGCTCTGTTCATATAGACTCAGCTCACTTCCTCTCCAAGCACACCAGTGCCTGGGCATTAGTCCCAGTGGGTATAATATTCATCCACATTCTACAAGGCCCACACAAAGGATCTATGCCATACTTAGTGTAGCAGATTCCCCAGCAATGTCCCTCACCAGGGAACCAGGGACCCCTGAGTATGTGGAGCCCCCACAGTGATTACCCAAAGACTCAGCCACACCCTGAGCCTTCCCATGCAACCTCAGTGTTTTCCCAGTCCTGTAGCCTCAGTGTTTTTACAGTCCCAGCACACAAGGCTCCCAACAGTAATGAGCACCCTGCCCCCTGTCACTTTTCCCTGCCAGACTCAGGAGTTTCTGCTTGGCTGGTTCCTGTGCATGGACATGAACTGGTGCAGCTTTTATGTACATCCAAAATGGCTCCTGCTCTCTATCTGCTTGTTTCAGGATGCCACGGCAGGGTGATTGGGGAAAGAGAAACATGAGCTATTTTTTTTTCTCCTCTGTTTGGCAGGTACACTATTGCCTACAGGGTTCCAAGCCCTATTCCCTGCAGGCTTTTCCAGCAGTTTCATCACCCATGGTTTAGGCTGTTTCAGTCTAATATCACCTTACTCTCCAAAGCTGGTGCAGGGGCTCTCAGCTTCTAGGATCCTGAATTGTACATGTCCACACCTTCCTTGTAGGTTTACTGTGTCCCTTTAATTTCTGTGGACTTCCCTCTGCCATTTTCTCCCTACCTCTTCTCTGAGACTGCACTCTCTCCCTTTTTTAAACTATCTTATCCTAGACTAGATAATTGAGCTCCCTCCCTACTCTGCCATCTTAATCCAATCAGTGAATGTGATTGATCTTTGAAGCTTTTACTCAGCCATGGCATTGTTTGTATATAAAAAGACTATTGATTTATGTGAGCCTATTTTATATCCAGCAAGTTTGCCAAACTCTTTATGTTCCTTTTTTAAAATAATTTTTATTTGAAAGAGTTATACAGATAGAGAAGGAGAGGCAGAGCAAGAGAGAGGTCTTCCTTCTTGTGGTTCACTGCCAGATAACTTCAACAGCTGGAGCTGTGCCAATCCAAAGCCAGGAGCCAGAGTTTCCTCTGGGTTTTCCCACTTGGGTGGAGAAGACCACGGACTTGGGCCATCTTCTGCTTTCCCAGGCCATAGCAGTGAGCTGGATTGGAAGTGGAGCAGCCAGAACTAGAACTGGCACCCATATGGGATGCTGGTGATTCAGGCCAGTGTTTTAATGTGCTGCACCACAGCACTGGACCCTAGATGCCTGTTTTGATTGTGGACTTAGCATGCCATTAATAAATAATGTGCTTGGATATATTCATTGTTATAGTTTCCCTGTTACAAATTACTAGTAATCATGCCAAGGTAAGAATTCATTACAAAACTAATTTATTTTAGTAAGAATCAGTGTGTGACTCCACAATCATACACTACTTATATTTTATATAAATAAAATAAAGAAAGAAATAATGATTTTGAGCAATTTTATATATCTCTGCACTTACTCCACAATGAATTGTTATCTTTAGGCTGTTGGGTACAGACAAATGGGTGGTTTGCAAGTCTTAGAATGGCCCTAAAGGCATGTATTGATAGGACATTAATTAGTCAATCATATTTCAAAAGGAATAATTTTGTGTACAGGCCTCCAGCACTAGCATTGCTCATGAAATTAGATACACAGTTGGAAATATAGATCACCAGGAGTTGGTATTTTCTCAAAATCACCTGAGTGACTCTCAGCTATTAGCTTTGAATTGATTTATGTTGTATCCTTTCTTTTGAAATAAGCAAGCAACTTCTACTGAACCAGCTTCAGGCTATTGAATAACAAAAAAATGGCAAGTCTTGCAAACTGATGGACTTAAATTAGGCCCTTGGGTTTTTAAAAAAGATTTATTTGAAAGACTGAGAGTTACAGAGAGAGGAGTTAGAGTGAGAGAGAACGTGAGCAAGAGACAGAGAGTCTGAGAGCAAGAAGTCTTCCGTTCTGCTGGTTCATTCCCCAAATGACCACAACTCCAAGAGCCATGCTGACCTGAAGCCAGGAACCAGGAACCTCTTCTGAGTCTCCTACATGGATGCAGGGGCCCAAGGATGTGAGCCTTCTTCTACTGCTTTCCCAGGCCATAGCAGAGAGCTGGATGGAAGAAGAGCAGCTGGGACTTGAACCACTGCTATATGGGAAGCTGGCACAGCAGGCTTAACCCACTGTACCACAATGCTAGTCCCGCCTTTGGGTTTAGAAAGACTTAACTCCACAACTGGTTTGTGTCAACCCTTAGATGTGTGATATGAAGAAAATTAATTATCCTCTCTGAGCCTGCTTTTTTTTTTAACCTTAAGTCAAGGAGTGGCATACCTTAAAAATTGTGATCAATGATTTATAAACAGCCAAGAAAAATAAGGACTCTAACAGAGGGCATCTAGTAGAGTCCTTGTCACTCAAGAAAGGTTAATATAGTTTAGTTATTATCTTGTCTGCTTTTGGTGGTTTGGGTGAAATAGGAACAGTAATAATTGGCAAAATTGTTTTGTTTATTTCTTGAGAAGCACACTCACACAGACACAGAGAGAGCTCCCATCTACTGAGCCATATCTCAAGTGCATGCAATGGCTGAGGCAGCGCCATGCTTAAGCTTGGAGCCAGGAGCTCAATTCCTGAACCAAAGTGGAAGGCAAGGGCCAAATTATTTGAGGCATTACCACTGCCTCCTAGGATCTGCATTGGCAGGAAACTGGAATCTGGGGCAAAGTTGGGACTTGAGCCCAAATACTGAGATATGGGACATGGCAACCCAACCAATATTTTAACCTCTAGACCAAATGTCTATCTCTAATTCATAAATCTGTAACTATCATGTATCTTTTATTTCTGCTCTTTTTTCTTCCTCCTCCACCTACCTTCTATGGAGATGAGCACACTATTTCTACATTTGCGAAATTATCTTCTTTTCCTTTTATCTGATGTAACGTTCTAATTTCAAAATGCAATAACTTAATAATATATTATTGTAAAAGGATATAAATAATATATTATTGTAAAAGGATTATTTATTTATTATATTATATCATTTATTCGGAGAGAGGAAGAGACAGAGAGACATTTTCCCCTCTCTGTTTCATACCCCAAATGGCAACAATAGCTGGGGCTGAGGTAATCTGAAACCAGGAACCTTGAACTCCATCTGGATATCCAACATAGGTAGCAGGGTCCCAAGTTTTTGGCTCATTTGCAGCACTCCCAGGCATATTAGCAAGAAGCTGAATCAGAAGTGGAGCAGCTGGGACTTGAACAGGTGCTCATGTGGGATGCCAGCCCTGCAGGTGGTAGTTTTATCTGCTATGCCATAATGTTGGCTCCAGGAATAGATTGTTCTGAACTCTCATGCCTTAGTGGATTTAGTGAGCTTCCTGGACTCAGTTGATCAGTTACTGTCTGTGAATCTTCACGGGGTTATTATTATATCAGTTGAGACTACTGGAGTTTGGGCTCACTCAGAAGACTGGTAGTTGACAGTTTATCAATGGAAAACTCACTAAGATTATAAATCAGTGTTAACATAAGCTCTCATGTGTATCACTGCATGGTGGCTAGTTTTATTATTATTTTTTATTTTCTTGTATTCTTTTTCTTTCTGCAGAATTTGGAATCACATTTCTAAAAATTTTATTTAAGTTATACAAGTTTCATGTATTTAATATATACAGATTTAGGAACACAGTGATACTTCCTACCCTATCCTCCCTCCCACCCATGCTCCAACCATTCTTTCTCTTCCCTATCTCATTCTCACTCTTAATTTTTATAAAGATCTACTTTCAGTTTAGTTAATGATCATCAAGTTAACCCTACCCTAAATAAAGGAGTTCAACAAATTGTATGATGAAAAAATACCCACTGCTCCTCAATAGATGAGACAAAGGCTGTAAACAATCATCAGATACCTCAAAATGTCCATTTCACTACAATACATTACAATTCAGCTACTCTATTAGTTACCTTGGATCAGGGAAGACATATGGTATCTGTCTTTTTGAGACTGGCTTATTTCAGTAAGTATAATGGTTTCCACTTGCATTCATTTTGTTGCAAAAGAGAGGATTTCATTTTTTTACAGCTGAGTAGTACTCCATAGTGTATATGCCATAATTCCTTTATCCAGTCAACAGCTAAGGGACATCTGAGTTGATTCCATATCTTAGCTACTGTGAATTGTGCTGCAGTGGACATGGGTATACAGATAACACCTTCATATGTTGATTTCTTTTGGTTTGGCTAAATTTCCAGGAGTGGGATGGCTGGGTCATGTGGTAGGTATATATTCAGACTTCAGAGGTATCTCCAGACTGTCTTCCACAGTAGCTACACCAGTTTACATTCCCAGCAACAGTGAATTAGGATACCTTTTTCCACACATCCTCACCAGCATCTGTTACTTGTTGAATTTTGTGTGAGCGCCATTCTGACTGGAGTGAGTTGAAACCTCATTGTGGTTTTGATTTACATCTCCCTGATGGCTTGTGATCCTGAGTATTTTTTTCAAATGTCTGTTGGCCATTTTATTATTATTATTATTATTATTATTATTTAAAAGGCAGAGTGACAGAGAAAGAAGGAGCGACAGAGAAAGAGGGAGTGACAGAGAAAGAGATGTAGAGGGAAAAAGAGATCTAGGAATAAATTTACCTAGGAATAAACATAGGATGTCAAAGACTTGTGCAATGAGAATTATAAAACACTAAAGAAAAAAAAGAGGACACATAAAATGGAAAAAAAAACTTCTATGCTCATGTTTTGGAAGAATCAGTATCACCAAAATGTCCATACTTCCAAGAGCAATTTACAGATTCAGTTCAATAACAATTAAAATACCAAAATCATTGTTCTCAGATCTAGAAAAAGTGATGCTGTAATTCATTTGGAAACACAGGTGACCTTGATCAGCTAAAACAATTGTATACCACAAACACAAAGCCTGAGGCATTACCATACCAGATTTCAAGACATATTAACAGCGAAGTCATTGTACACTTACTTCCCATGCAGGACCTTGGTCCTAAATAAGTCATACTATTGAATTCAACTGTAAAACTTGTTCTCAGTTTTTTATATATATTGTGTTCTTGTGTACAAATAGTTGAAATATTTACTTAGTATAGAGTTGGTCTTCTGTATATAAAGTTAATTAAAAATGAATCTTAATGGAGAATGGATCTGGGAATGAGAAGGAGTAGTAAGAGGGGAGGGAAGTGGGGTGGGAGGGTGGATATGGCAGGAAGAATCACTGTATTCCTAAAGACATACTCATGAAATTTATACACATTAAGTAAATGGTTTCTAAAAAAATTAAACCTTCTGAAAAGTATAAAAAAAATGGATGTCCGCAAACATTACTGGATATAAAAGAGATACTTTTACATAAGAATTGTTTAACTTGCTATGAAAAAGGAATGAAATTTTGACATTTGCAACAAAATGGATGGAATGGACTTCATCAGCTAAGTGAATTAACCCAGACTCACAAAGACAAATATCAAATGCTTTTTATAATTTGTGGAAGTTGATATACAGAGAGTAAAATACATGTGCAAATGGGGGCTGGAATTTTGGTGCACCAGGTTAAACCATTGCCTATGACACCAGCATCCCATATCACAGCCCCAGTTCAAGTTTCAGCTGCTCCACTTATGATCCAGCTCCCTGTTAATGTGCATGAGAGAGCAGCCCAAATACTTGGTCCCCTTGCCACCCATCTAGGAGACCTGGATGGAATTCCAGGTTCCTGGCTGTAGCCTGGCCCAGCCCTTGCTGTTGTGGCCATTTGGGGAGTGAACCAGTAGATGGAAGATGTTTGTCTCTATGTCTTTCTTTCTCTGCTCTGTCAGTCTGCCTTTCAAATAAATAATTAAAAAAAAATTGAAAGTGGCCAGCCTTGTGACAGCAAGTAAAGCCACTGCCTGCAATGTCCATCCCATATGGTTGCCAGTTTCAGTCCTGGCTACTCCACTTCTTTTTTTCTAAAGATTTATTTATTTATTTGAAAGTATGAGTTGCATAGAGAGATAAGGAGAGGGAGAGAGAAAGAGAGAAAAAGAGAGAGAGAGAGAGAGGTTTTCCATCTGCTGGCTCACTCCCTGATTGGCCATAATGGCTGTAGCTTGGCTCATGCAAAGCCAGGAACCAGGAGCTTCTTACAGCTCTTCAACAGTATTTTTGTTTTCTGATTTCTTCTTGCTTTTGGTCTGACTATAAAATTTTCAGGGATTTGTGTTCTAGCTTAGATATTCTTTCTTCTGCCTCACCTACTCTGTTGTTAAGACTTTTCACTAAATATTTTATGTGAGCTATTGAATTCTTCATTTCTTGTATTTCATTTTGATTTCTCTTTAAAACCTCAATTTCAAATGAAAAAGTTTCAATCATATATTTTTTCTTTAGTTCATGAATTTGCTTCTGATTGCTTCTATGTAATCCAATGATTAATTTTTTGAATTCTGTTTCTGGCATTTCCTTAATCTTTTCATCATCATTTTCTAATATTGACATATTGTGATGTTCCTTTGGGGGTCTCATAGTGTCATCCTTATTTTTGATTTTTTGATTTTTGCCTTTGTTCATGGTATTTGTAGACTTCTTTTCTCTCTGGTTATATCTGTGGTTTGTAGGCATGCCAGATACTCAATTGCTTCAGCCCCACTTGCCACTCAATTGTACTGGCTTGTAAAAGGCTCCCTTATGCAGCTTTCCCCCTCTTCTCTCATTACCAGACAACCAGTAGTGTGCAACTGACACTAAAGCTTGTGCATCTGCTCCTTGCCTGTGTCCAACACTGGGTGTAGGCTCTCCCCCTGCTGGCCACAGGTCTCCACTGTAGCAGTGATGGCAGAGGGAATAGAGATGCACATCCCCCCCCTTTTTTTCCTACCCATGTGAGATCTGCATGGAATTCGAGTAGCAGTTCATTAAGCTTTCCCTCCCAATGTTCTACCACTCTGAGGTCCCTTATGAGACTTCTCTGAGTCCCTGGGGGCTAGTGATGTGTGTAACATATGCCTGGTGAACTACAACTGAGAGGTGAACTTGGTCTTTATTCTTTGTCTCCTGTAGCATCTGGGCTGAGGTACATCTTGTGATTCAAGAGCCAAGGGAGCACACCAAAGAAAGAAAGCCTGTTTTGGGACAAGAATTAGACCAAGAAATAACAGGTAACACTATATAAAATGTCACCAAAAGAGGGTGAGAATAATATAACCTGAATCAGAAACTTAAAGAAACTCTGACTTTTGTTTGATCTACTCCAGCTCCTCAAGGGGCAACCTGAGCTGAGCAGTAAGGATTGGGAGAGGAACTTACTCCACAGTGACTTGTGTACCTGGCCAGGGAGCTTCCCTGATGGACCCAGATTAGGTTTATAGGGAGTGGATGCACTACTTCCTGTAGAATAAGAATATGACCATGAGGCTCTGGTCTAATAGAAGTAGTAGGACCTGAACACACTTCAACAAGTTGGAGAAGAAGCTCTGCCTGCAGGGCCAATTCAAGGTAATGAATTTGTTTGTGGGTGCAATAGGAAGAGACAGAGTGGAGTTCATAATAGCCTAGAGATACCGGAGGAAATGATCTATTGCTCTGGGACAAGCTAATGAGCTGGCTAAGAGAAAAACCTTAGAAAAAAACAATGAGAGAGTACCATTTGCCTCTGTAGACACTGACCATTTAGCCCACTTTCTACAGTCATCCTTTACAGATGATCCTCTTTCTGACTTGAGCCAGCAATGACTTCTGTAAGGGTGATAACACATCAGCAGAGCAGTGATACACCAGAAATGAAAATGTGTTTATTCAAGAAAAGGTCACAAATAATGACTGAGCTTCTACTTCTCAAATTTTAGTTTCTGATCCAACCAAAGAAGTGCCTATTCTAAACTGTTACTGCTATAATTATGCGCATAAAACATTTATTAATTTATGTGAAAGTCAGAGTTACAAAACAAGAGGGAGAGACAGAGATTTTTTCAACTGCTGGCTCATTCCCCAGATGACTGCAACAGGCAAGGCTGGGCGAGGCAAAAGCCAGAAGCCAGGAGCTTCATCCAGGCCTTTCAAATGAGTTACAGGCATCCATGTACTTGGGTCATCCTTTCCTGCTTTCCTGGGCCACTAAAAATGTGTTGGATGGAAAGTAGGGTAGCCAGTATATGAAAAATCATGGGTTGCAAACATCACGGGTGGCAGTCTGGACCTGCTATACCAAAAGAGTAGCCACAGCATTAAGTGAATATAGCACTGTAATCCATAGATGCTAATAGATTTCACAGGTAGCATTACACCCTCTGAACATCCAACAGGATGCAGGTGGAAACAGACAGGAGACCTCATGTATAGAATTCTGTGTAAGTACATATACATGCTACAACCTGGATAACCCTTGAAAATGTTACACAAAGTGAAAGAAGCCAGGTGCAAAGTGTCAAATGTATTATTCTATGCACCAGAAATATTCCAAATGGCATCTCCAGAGAGAATGTGGGGGAGTGGATGCCAGACATTGTAAGATAGAAATGGAGAGGCCGGTGCCACGGCTCACTAGGCTAATCCTCCACCTTGCGGCGCTGGCACTCCAGGTTCTAGTCCCGGTTGGGGTGCCAGATTCTGTCCCGGTTGCCCCTCTTCCAGGCCAACTCTCTGCTGTGGCCAGGAAGTGCAGTGGAGGATGGCCCAAGTGCTTGGGCCCTGCACCCCATGGGAGACCAGGAGAAGCACCTGGCTCCTGCCATCAGATCGGCACAGTGCGCTGGTCGCAGCACACTGGCCATGGCAGCCATTGGAGGGTGAACCAATGGCAAAGGAAGACCTTTTTCTCTGTCTCTCTCTCTCACTGTCCACTCTTCCTGTCAAAAAAAAAAAAGATAGAAATGGAGAGTTTATCAAAATATTCTAGAATTGGGGATGATTGAAAACTCTGCAATATAACAAATGTATGCCTAACAGTGGTAGATTTTATGGTAGCTGAATTTTACCTCAATAATAATAGCAATAATGTGTTTTTTCACATTATCATGCCTCAGTTTCTTATTTCTATAATAGCAACATATTTCTACTGATTTTAAAGGCAGAGAAAGGAAGAGGGGGAACCAATGAGAGGGATATTTCCCATCCTCTGTGTTACTATACTAATGCCTGCAACAGCTTGGCCTGGGCCAGCCTTAAGAACGAAAAATAGACCTTAATTCAGGACCCCCACATTGATGGCAGTATTTTCCAATCTTCCTCCCAGGAACTGGAAAGAGGAAACTGAACTGCGATGTTTGCCCAGCCAGTGATATAGAGTATGTCTTTACAAGCAGTATCTTAATCCTAGTGCCAAATATCACCCTCACTCTGCTCTTGTTCCCTGCATCTTTATCCAACAGTGCATCTCCAATTAATAGTGAGTGGCCAGAATGTGGAGCTGACGATCCATTGTGACAAAACCTCAGAAGAAAATTTTGAATTTGTGAATGGCTTTTAGCAGAAATGAGGCAGAGGTAAGTGATGTTCCCATGTGGAAAGCCTTCTGTCAGCTTAATTGGAAATGTTTTAAGGGATTTGCAGGTAGAGGGATCTGTACCTGAGATCTGGCTCCAGTTCTCACATCAGGGGGACCTGGGCAATACTCACTCCACCTTGTTTTGTACATCAGCAGCAAGTGGAAATGCAACGCTTTCCTCACAAGTTGAATGCATTTGAAATAATAATCATCCCACCACGTGTGAATTCAGTGACATCAGAGGGTTCCAACCTGATAACTCCTTTGCTCTAATAAGTATGAGGAAGTATTACTTGTATACGTATTTAGTCTCTATAGAAATCAGAACAATTCTCGGTTCAGGGAAGAAAGCCTAAGCCACTGATTCCATCTTTCTAAGAGTAAAATATTCTCTATATGCATATATTGTGGGTCTAAAAGCCAAAAGTCTTCAGAGGGAATGCTAAGTATTAAAGAGTGGATTCCAGGAAAGCCATTCAAATGAAGACTCAAGTCTTGTACTTCTCTTGATATCCTAAAGGATAGTCTATGTCACCGGAGTAGTTTCACGTCATATGGAAGAATGCTGCACATGACCGTGCACTTTGCTCCTGATGATCCAGGAGTGCAGTCCTCTGTACAGGCAAATGATGCTGCAATGAATACTTCTCTGGTTCACTGATCGCTCTGCATGAACCAGTGAAACACAAACATTTAAACCTGGCTAAAAAGGTACTGCCTGTCCCTCTCCTGTAGGTGTGTTTGCTTCTGCTTACACTGCTATCTCAAGGATTGTAGTGAGAATGAAATGCCATCACGTGTAGAGTACTTAGCCAGAGGCCTGGCATATGCTACTCAAGCAGTTGTTACTGTTATAATGATCTTTCACTAGCACTGCCCAAGCTCATCCTTGTGTGAGATTGAGATATGTGACTTTGTGCTCCCCATGATTTTCATTTTGACAAGGAAGGTTTTGATATATATTACTTTCTGCCACTGAATGTCAAGTCCACTGACACAAGAAAATAAATTTTAAAAGAAACCTTTCATTCATCTCACAAAATGATACCATTATACAGTGTTTTGGGAGACAGTGTAGGGTGGGTAGAGAGGCTTTAGAAGGTATTCGATCCATTCCACTTCTTCCTCTACTTGGAGAGGAATATTCAGCATCCCAATGTCAGTCCCCTTGCCACCCCAAGTTAGATAAGTCCAGCAGCTGAACTGAAGAAACCTAGACTCCAGGAAAGTCCCCTAAGTCTGAGGTTCATGAAAGCTGGTTGGGAATGGAAGCCAAGAAAGTGAGAAGGTGGGTGCTCCCACCACAGTATCAGCTTGTACTGCACATGCACACGGTGGATCACCAGGCACCACAAAAGCATGCTCAGTGTTAACAGTGATTTTTAGTGGAATTCAGCCATCATTCAATAGGGTTCAACCATATAAGAAAAAAAATCTATCAGTTAACATTGCATAAGAACTACCACTGGGCCCTGTTCAACTCTATATGTGTTGGAACCAAAGGAACACATCTGAAAAGTAGCATCAGCTTCATATCTATTCTAGACATAGATGGTGACTATGTGTATGCAGGAGAATATAGATAAACTATTGGAGTGCCTTGGTATCTTTAAAATGATCTCTTTTGGGTTTAGAACAAAACATGCAAGTGACAAGTAGGAAATGCTGTATTTAATGACACTGAAAACAAAACAATGCCCCCAAAGTCTGAGGAAGGACTTAGGATGTAGGGAGGTCTAACTGATTTTAGTAGTGTGAAATGGCAACATGCTGCCTGTGTGAGGGAAGAGAAGCCATTACAACACTGAGTAAAGCCAAAAATATTTTGAGACAGGACGGGACACAAATTATTATTTTTTCATTCTGTACGTGCTTTACTCTGCTTTCTGACCCTACACTATTTAATGGCTATAGAAAGGCTTGCAGAAACCCAGAGAAGAGCATCTTGGTAGTTTATCATGTGACATGTCTCCCTGGAGGAAAAGCCTGGAGACCCATTTTAACAGAAAGACAGGGTGAGTGACTTCCTGAGAGCGCTTTGAGGAAATAACACTTGTTTGGAAATGAATTCTTCTTTAGTGTTTTCCACCACAGGGAGGGAGGGAGAGTGGGAAATGTGCTTAGATTTTCCTAGTGGAAAATGCAGGTGTTTAAAATCAGCACTGGGCACGCTGCTCCTGAGAATGAGGAATGAGTTGGTGGTGCCTTTAAGAAGGGACCAGGTATCCTTGGCGACAGGAAGTCAACAACTCCTAACATTCCAGTACCGGCCATCTTCTCATTCTGCTATTGCTACTTCCAACAGTTACTTGGCAAGCTGGCAAGCAGGGAGTTCGTTCTCTCACTTGTGACAGTGACTGAGTAATAAGAAGTCACTTAAAAGCTGAGTGTTGATCACTTAATAGTGACAGGATTTTGATTGAAGACTTTGAAGTTCTGTGGGGTGTTTCCCAACAGTAAGTTCAGAAATATGGCTGTTGTCATCCCCCAGCCCTCATTAGAGCTATTGAATGTCATTTGTCGTAACTCATTCTGTTCTTGGGTATCTTCCACCTAGTCTCTGGAGCCCCCTGGTCTGCCAGAACCATCAGCATGGCAGTACCACTGAGCCCTGCATCCGATCCAGCCAATAAAAATAATATGATTGCGTGTAACCAGGCATTGCATTGCCGACTAGCAGAGAACCAGCGGGAAATACAAGATCTGAAAGAGATAGTTCATCATTTCAGCTTCATCCTCCACCAAGAGGAAAACAGTGAGTTCCATAGGTCCTCTCACAAAAGTGGTACATGATGATTTTGTCCCTCTGAGAAAATAAAGGCTTTCTAGGTTTGGTTCTTCCCTTTATCCTAAGAAAATCCATTGTTACAATACTCTGAGAACTGTATAAGCTATTTTCATGTCAATTTGGAATAACCAAGGCACTAGTTCAACTTTTCCATGTTTCCTTTAAGTGTGGGGTGAGATGTCAGTTAACTGGCACCCTCTTTGTCCTGTACCAGCTGGTGTGGGTTTCATGTGTGGGACTAATGAACTTCTACTCAATTCAAGCTTCTTTTGAGTTCCAGTTGGCAAATCCTTGGGCTGGTCACACAGAGAAATGTGAAGAGTCCACAAGATCTCTGTTATAGGTGCTAATGGAGTCTGTGCGGACATTGTGGTACTTGTAAATGACATTGTCTAGACCAGGGACTGCCCTGGTCAGGGGGAAACACACTCATGGAGCAAAAGCTCTTCTCAAAGAGGAAGAAGGCTCCTGAGTCTTTGTGGTAGCACAGAGCAGAATGTAGAGCAGGGACTCTGAGACCCTCCCTGGGCTTTTCTCCAACTTGCCAATCTCTGCATGCCTTAGACCCCTCCTTGGTTCCCACAAGTGCTGTCATAATTCCTACCTCTGTAAATTGTTGCCATGAAATATGGGATATATTTTTGTACAATATGTAAGGTGATTCCTGGCCTGGAGTAGATTTATTCATTCCTTTTCATTTTTTTTCTAATTTAACAGGAGCTGTATTAGTAGGTGTGTATATTTCTTTCAGGGCCTTTGGGTGTTTAGCACTGTTTTTACACAATTCTACTTAGCTGTGATTTTGTCTTTGGAAACTCCCCAAACATGAAAGTTGAACTTCTCAGCATAGAAGAACCACTATCCCCAGTGCTAGTGTACTTTACCAACCATACTGGAGGTCACTGCTTCATGCTACAAGTTAGTGCTTGACTTAAAAACCTGCAAGGTGTGCTAACTACACTGCCATGATTCAGTCACAGCTTAGTGGAAGGGAATTCTGATTCTGTCAAATACCAGTTGAACTGCCTTGTCAGGTCACCATTCACCTTGGAACATTGTTCACTCTAAATGGGGGATTATCAGATATCCTGTTGTTGGGAGGTGGAGAGACAAAGATGAAGAAATGCTTACCTGGAGCGTGGTACTAGAGTGGCTCCTCCCTAGAGACAGTGACCTCAGCTGCGTGTCCAGCTGTCCACTGAGGCAGGTGTGTCTGTTTCAGATTATGGTGAGGGCCAAGAGGTGATTCAATCCAGGCTAAGGGAGAAGCCAGCACTTGGAACTCCACAGCTTGAGAAGCTGGCACCTGCTGAGTTCAAGTAAGTGGGGCTTCGGGCATTGCAAGCAGGAGGAAGATATATGTGGTATCAGTGAAGTGGGCCAGCTCAGCTGGGGAGACAGACTTGCATCAGGAGAAGGGCAGGAATTTACATGTTGGGGACCTATCTCATAAATATTTATAAAACATGTGCACAACAATGAAAATACTACTTGATGGGCTGTGGTGCTTATCAAAGCCTCCTTTCCTCTTTCAAAAAACAAGGAATTTCTTGAGTTCAAATTCTCATAACTAACCAGAGGATAGTGAGCAACGCATGGCGTGGTATGCACATGATGTGTTGTCATCACTGTGTCATTCTCTCTAGATCACCATCACCTCCTGATTGAGGATATTGTCTAAGATTGACCCTGCCAGCCTTTCATTTCTTTCTGAAGAACACCAGTAACAAGGGACATGCATCTGAGTGCGCCTTGGTGTTCAGTCACTGCAGTGGGCTATGTGTTTTACTTGGAAATGCCTGTGGTTTAAGTTAGCAGCTAAAGGAGCTGCTGTGTGGGGGGGATGAAGGAAGAGTCCTGGCAATGTGGACTGAACACAGGGTCACCCTCTAACACAGAGGAAGCTCTCGTTTTGTCTTCTTCACCACAAGCATTTACCTGAACCTGTCAGTGCTGCTGTTTGCAGGGCTCTGTGAGAGAATTCTCCATGAAATCTGTTGACATACAGAGATGGTATCATGCACATATTTCTATCCTTACATTTTCTCTCCTGTCCTACCTTAGGAAATGCCATGTAAATAAGGCACGCACCCGCAAGCGGCGCCGGCTACGTAAGAAGTCAAGAAAACAGACACAGATTTGTCATCTCAGCCTACATCCCAGAGCCCTCCTCACCCAGCATGACCCTGACAGCCACCACACATGGGGCTTGCTGGAGCCACTGGTTGTTCACGTCAGGCTGGAAAAGCATCTTGTCTACAAATGTAGCCTGGGTAAGGGGACCTCAGGCTCTGATTTCAGAAAGTCTCACATTTACAGGAGACTCCACTTCCCTGCAGGAGACATTTTCCTGCTACCTTGTTTTCATTGAGATATCTGTGGCCCTGACATGATCAGGAATTCTGGATGAGAACTAGAGTGAGAAACGCACAGGCTTGAAGTTCCTAGCATTTCAGAAGTCTCCATTTTCCCCAGTGCAGGTGGCCTTTGATCAAGATGCAGTATCCATCCAGTTTGAAAGGACAGGAAGGAGGTTGGGGCAGGTGGTGGCTTGTAAGAGGGAGATTGAGCCCTGTGCTGAGAGTGAAAGGGCCCACCTGTGTCCTCAGCACTGTTTTCACTGACTGTAGAAAGATCATTGATTTCTTTTCTGTATTTCTGTTTCCTCTTCTACAGAGTGGGCCCATGAAACATTTGCCTGGCAGTTGTGGCATTGCCATTAGGAACAATTACACATGTATTTTAAATAAGACACAGCCTTTGCCATGTGGCATCGTTACATATACTTGAGGCAGTAGAACCTGTCTCTTGATGATCTATGCTTGCACACTACCAGAGGCATCTTGTCTACATCTCTGTTGCAGACATAACCCACATTTCTCCAAACATAGCCCATCCTCTGTATCTTTTAAGTTCTCTTCTTCCAGCTCATTATCCATCTAAACCTAGGACATTTACATTGAAGCCACTCCCATACTTCCAAGATTTCCAGAGGCAACAATGACCACTGTAGCTCGTAGTGGTCATGAATGACAACTGTTTCTGTGAAGCATCGAAGACTAATCTTGAGAAGAAATTGAATATATCTCATCCTCAGTCTCACCTCAGTGTATAGATTCCTCTAAATCATCTACATCCTGGCATTCTAACAGGAGAAAAGTGAATAACTTTTAATTCTTTTAGAATGCAGATAGGGTAGTTTCCCAGAATTAGCGGGGAAAAGATGAGGTTCATTGTTTTCAAGACAAAGAGGTCTGGATATTGATTTTCATGCCAAGAAGGTTTTGCTCAAAGGGTCAGCACATGAAATATTTCTCTCACAGTATGCCATTGTCAAATAGAGTTTATGGGTATTACTGTGTCATTGTTGGGAACTGGATTGCACATGTACTAGGACCTCCCTAATTTGACCGTCCCTGTTGGAATTTATTTGCAGCAAAAGAAATGACGCAAATGAAGGGTGGTTGCTGGGACTTAATCTGCCCCAGGTAAGACTAAGGAATCATGGATATTTCATTGATATTGACATCTGGGGACTCATATTTTAGGGAGAAACTGAATATGCTGAATGGGAGGATTTCACACACCCTAGGTGATCACACTGTTTCTCTATGAAGAGTATTATTGTAATCATTTTGGCACCCATAGAGATTGCCATTTCTTCCTCAAACACCCATGTGGTCTCCATTAGGTTGCTTCAGATCAACTGGACTTTACAGGGGTCTCCTGCAGTTATTACTTCTGTTGTGCATAGATTAAAAGACAGGGTTCCTTATCTTCTTCCTTTTTTTTTTTCTCATCTCTGTGTTTATGGAGATGGCTGATAGAAAGAAGTACAGGGGAAAATACCATACCAAAATGTTGAGAAAGCCAGCAGGGTGGCCACAGAACTAGAAGCCCACTGTGCTGTAGCAGGTATATTGCCACACCTGAGATTAGTAATATTCAACTGATTTTGTCAAATGTGACAAACACTATTTGTTCTGCTTGTATCTGGGTGTCATGAGGATTCCATTACTGAGCATCACAGCTCTTTGTTCTTCAGCCGGAATCCTGGCCATCTGCCAACACCATCTCTCCATCCTTTTTCTGGTGCCTCCACCTGTAGCTCGTGCTGTGCCTCCACGTCCTGCAGTTCCTCACTTTGCTCAGCAAGGGGAGGATCCTGCTCAGACAGCTGTTAGCTGAAAGGCCCATTTTCATTGGTGGCAGAATCAACCTGCCTGTGATGCAGGCCTGATAGGGCCCTCTAGTACCTTAACTACCATGATAACTTCTCCGCCCTTCCTAATCCAGCAGGATCAGTGGGTGCTTTCCACCTCAAGTAGAGCCTGAGTTGGTACCAGGGCTGATCATGGGTGAATATTGTTGGTGCATCATCATGAAAGCCACGCTGGTTATGCAGCAGCATTATCCTGGTGGTGGCTGGACGAAAGTGCTGGAAGAGTACTCGTGGTGCACAAGGTTTGGAGGTGAGTACACCAACCCGGCGGGGGGGGGGGTGCTTCCAGTGCCACTTAGGGTAAGGAGTAAACCCCAGCATACTTGCCCTGCTCTCACAAAGACCCTGGCGTGCTTGGGCAATGGATGGGCTGCTCTAGTTGGACTAGAAAGGAAAGCCTAAGAACCCCCAGAGGGAGTTTGAAGCAAAGATGTCATGTGGGTCTACACCTGTGTGTTCACCCAGTAGCTCTGCTTCCCCAAAGGGTGGTTTTGCTCAGCACACTGCTGTGTTGCAGCTCCTCTAGCAGGGGTGACAACATGGCAGCAGTTTGTGGATCCCAGTGTGGTGTGCACCAGCCCTGTGCACATGGCATGGTGTGTTCCAAGCCTACACTTGTACTAGTGGATCAAGTGGCCAGTGGCAGTCTTCCTTGTGAGATCCCTGTCCCAGTCACATGCTATGACACACTGCCTGTAGGGGCCACTATCATCAAAGCTACCCTCTCCACTTGTGATCTCACGAAAGACCCAAAACCTCTAAACTGAGACACAGCATGTCACTCTCCCACATTGAGTTGATGTCACTCTTTCCTTATCTAGAGCCCTTGGCCATACCACTGATTACCATGTGGAGGGAACCAGTCTGATCATTATGACTCTCACAGGTCCCTAACATTTGGGGTGTGTTCATGACCCTAAAAACCCCTATGGGAATAGGTTCCAGGGCTTTCCCCATCCAACCTATGGCACACTGCAATATGAGAATCACAAAGGCCTGACTGTTAGTTGTGGGGAGGCTCTTTAGGGCAGCTGTTGAGGAAGAAACCAGCTGGGCCATTTGCAGTGATCCCACAGGGCCAAACAGCAGCTGGTCCCTTTTGGAGTTTGGGGATGCCTGATATGCAGGAGGCAGGCAGACTGGAAGAGAGAAGTGGTCCCCTGTTAATGGGCAAAGGCCGCCAAGACAGCTGTCAGCAGGCATCTCCCTGGGCCTCTGGGGCTGTTCTGACCTATAATTGGGCTCTTTGTCTCACAGCAACTTCCCTATCTAAATTTTATTGTAGTCTATGGGAATTCCCTTGAGGACAGAGTGCCACATGAAGCCAAACCTGCGTAAGTCTACAGATGGATGGAGGGTTCTTTGGTATGGACATTTGGAGGTAGAAGGCATGGGGAGGAGAGAATGGGCCCCACGGAGTAATTACACCCTCAAAGCTCATTCTGAGGACTCTGGTAGCACCACTTTTCTCCATGTGCTGAGGTGGATCCCCACCTCCCAACTCCATTGGACATCTGCATGTGGTGGCCTGGGATCCAGTCATGTTTCCAGGCCATTGCTGCTTTCACAGCTTGTGTGGCCTCCATAAAAATTGGGGTGCCCTTCCCTAGGCCTCTCTGCTTCTCCTTCCTCAGTGTCCCCATGGGACTTTGATAAGGACAGAAGTGGCCAATGTCTTGGGTCATGCCCCAGTGCTGAAGGAAATGGGGCCAGGAGTCCTGAATTGAATCTGCATCCTGTTGGGTCTGTCCATTCCCCGTGAAGGCTCACTTTGTCTCAGAATGGGAAGTTCACAGTCCAATGGCTCTTAGATGATGGCATGTTTTCAATGAGTGACAGACCCTTTCTTCCTGCTAGGAAAGCCAGGTGGGACTGGGGCGGACTGTGTGTTAAACCCTCATCCTTTCCATCTCCCCTCTACATTTGCACTTCAGATTGTGTGAAAACCGATCTCTAGCTGAAGGGCATCGCATCATGGCATGCACACACCTTGCAGATGTACCTTACATGTGGCATGCCTCCTGGGGGGACAAGCTGGAAATACTGTTCCAGGCCTGGGCCAGGGTCCAGCAGCCCCTAGCCCAGCAGTCCATCCACTGGATAGAGGCCATTGAGGGTGAGTGTCCCACTGGGAATCTTGCTGCAGCCCTTCTGGAGTTCCTGCATTCACCATAACATCCTTGGCCCTCTGGTGAAAGGTGTGATGTGGTGGGAAATCCTAAGGGCACATGTGGATGGATGGAGGCAGATGTGAGGATGGAGTTTGCAACATAACGATAGCATGGGTCTACACCTTTGTGTTAGCCTCGTATCCCTGGGTCACAAACACCTTTGGCCTCAAAGCCCCTGTTGGGTCTCCTTGCCTGAGACCCCTGCAATGGCCATGGAGCATTTAAAATGCATGTGGCATGGTTTCTGTCAGGCCTCCACTTGGGATAATGGAATTGTTTTTGTGTGCAGTGGCAGTCTTTCTTGTGAGATCTCTGCCCTAGCCACATGCCATGACACTGCATGGCTGCCAGGGTAGCTGCCATCATGACCAGCTTTCAGCACATGATCTTACCCAGATCTCCCTGAACCAGTCTATACTCTGTCTTCCATGTTGACTTCACACCTCACTGATGTAGAACCCTTGGCCATGTCTTGAAGTTCCATCTTGAAGCATCCAGTGTAATTTTCATGCCTATCAGGCTACCCTGCAAACCCTGCAAACCCTGCAAACCCTGCATAACTGCAAGGACTCCCATGAATGGGAGACTCATGGGTTACACTTGTCCATCCCAAATACCCTAAGGCATTTGACCCTTAGAGCCCATAGCTCCCATTAGTTGATGTACAGGGGGGAGGCAGTTGGTATGAGCCTCCTATGTTGTATTTAATCTCTTAGAGCACACCTGACACATAGCCAGGGACCCTTAGTGCGGAAAGTGGCTGACCACTTGTGGAACATCAGGATGCCTATTGTGTGGGATAACATGCTACCCAGACAGGGAGGGAGGTCTCCATTTATTGACAGAGGACTTGCCACTGTAGGCATGACCTCCTGGGAATGAGACAGTTGCTAACAGAGGCAGTGCCACAGGCAGACGGCATAGAAGTCCTCAGATGCTAATGGGACATTGCACAGTACTTGTACTTTACTTTGCTATAGCATTTGCATGTCATCTCATTTACCATTTCCTGCTCATTTTTCTCCTTTGCAGGGTATGATACCTCCTCCCAAAAGGATGAAGTGGTATCTGCAGACAGAGCTGAGGTTATCCCCAGGTAAATCTACAGATGGGCTGAGGGTATATTTGTATTTGACATGTGGAGGTGGCAGACACGGAGAGGAGAGAAGTGCCCTGAGAGCCATTTATACCACTCAAAGGTCCTCCCATGAAGACTCTGGGAGCACCTCTTGGAAAATCCATGTGCTGAGTCAGGCCCCAAACACTGTGTCCTTAACCTCGCTGAACAACTGCATAAGTTCCCCTGGGAATGAACTGCTTCTGTGTGGCATTCATAAAGTGAGGAGCCACTCCCTCAGCCCCTCTACTTGTCCCTCATCCACATCCCTGCAGTACAGTGACAAAGACAGGGAATGTCCAATGCCCTGACACACTCCACAGTGCTCACAGAAATGGGCACACAGTCCCAAGCTGGTCTGGGGTATTAAAGTGCTTTAGCTTCATTGGGACATTGAGCGCCGAGGGGATTCTATTCCCTGAAACTAGACAACTGGCTTCTGGCAAGCTTGTTCTTTCCTGTCCCAAGGGTGCTGGAAGAGGGGCACCAGAGCCCTCTGCTCCTGATGTGCCTTCTGGCCTTTAGCTGACAGCATCCTCTGCTCCTGTGTTTCTGTCTAACCCTCTCTATGTCCTGCTTGGTCTGCCCTATCTTTGTGAAAACTCACTTTGTCTGAACAAGGGGAAGATCTAGATTGGATGGCTCATAGAGGATGGTCCTGTCCCTTTGATTAACAGACCCTTTCAGACTGCTAGGAAGGTTTGGTGGAACTGGGTTGGAACTGAATGACCTTATGCTGAGCCCTCATCTTTTCCTCCCCTCTTGTCCTGCCCTCTGCATTCACACCTCAGGGTGTGTGGAGATCCACCCCCACTGGAAGGGCCAGATACCATCGTGCCCATCCTCAAGGAAGATGGATCCTACCTGCTCTGTGGATTTTGGGCTGATGAGCCTGAAGCACCAGCCCAGGCCTGGTCTGAGACTGTGAAATGTACAATCCAGCAGCCCGTCTGCTGTGCTGAGGCCATTGTGGGTGAGTCCTCTGATTTGACTCTTGCTGCAGACTTGCCAAATCTCCTGAGTGTACCCCAATGCACTGCTTGATCTAA
Source organism: Oryctolagus cuniculus (assembly GCF_051225735.1). Classification (NCBI taxonomy): domain Eukaryota; kingdom Metazoa; phylum Chordata; class Mammalia; order Lagomorpha; family Leporidae; genus Oryctolagus; species Oryctolagus cuniculus. Next base: position 23,821,100 of record NC_142885.1, on the reverse strand, counting down.
CCTGCCAAGGACAGGTGGTGATGTGAGAGGCTGTCCCCTGACTACATCTGAGTGGACTATGGGAGAACCCTGGATGGAGTTCAAAGCACAGATGTAGTGTCATCAACTGTTTCTTAACCTCAGAGCCCAGATTATGCTCTGTATTCCTGCACTGGACCCATCCATGTCTATGTAGCAGAGGCCAGAGTGATGGCATGGCCCCAGCTATGCAGCCTGTGCTCACTCATGCTTGTGAATTGGATGAGTAGGATGCCTTTGGGCAGTGGCAGGCTTCCCTGTGAGACCCCTGCCCCAACCATGTGACATAACACTGCATGCCTGATGGGAACTGTAATCATGGCTACTTTCTCGGCCTGAGATCCTTAACCTGATGCCCCTGAACTAGGCCATGCTGTCCCTCTCATTCCTGTTCTATTGTCATCACTCCTCATCTGGCACCCTTGGCCATGTGCAGAGGGTTCCACCCTGGGGTAGCCTCTGCTGACCTTTTGCCTGTCAGGATCCACTAAGTGCCACAGTGCTGCATGAAATCAAAATGTTCCTGTGTGTGTGAAGATCTATGGGCTTCACATGTTTATGTTGTGGCAGGGTGCTCATATGAGCCTGGGACTAGCCCCAAGTTGTGCAGTCCGTCTCTTAGAGCACATAGACCGAGGACCCAGATGGCTGATGGCTGCTTCCCCCTTGTGGAAGATCAGGATGCCTAAAGTGTGGGATACCACACTCCCCAGATGGGGAGAGAGTTCTCCTTGGGTTGGCAGTAGACTTGCCACTGCAGGCCATGTCCACATGGGTGTGAGGCTCTTATTAGCATAGGCAATGAAACAACCAGACAGCATGGGCGTCCTTGGAAGCTCCGTGACAGTGGGCAGCCCCTGAGCTTTATGATGCCATCTCATTTACATGTCATCGCACTTACCACATCCGGCCCCAATGGCCCTTTTTGCAGTGGAAGACCTTTCCTACAAAAAGGAGGAAGGGGAGGTGGCAACTGCAGTCCAGGCTGAGCCTATCCCCAGGTAAGTCTACAGATGGGTTGAGGGTGTTTTATCATGGCCATCTGGATAAGGCAACACCGGAAGGAGGGAACATGCCCTGTGAGCCATTTATACCATGGAAAGATCCTCCCACAAGACTCTGGGAGCAACTCTTGCAAGCTCCCTGTGCTGTAGTGGGCCTCAAACACTGTTCAGGTCAGCCACCTCTCTCCAACTTCCATTGGACAGCTGCATAAATTTCTCACAGAACCAGTCACCAGTCCGGTTTATTCCTAATGTACTGTTTCATGCGGCCTCCATTAAAAGTGTCCCTCATCAACATTGATGCAGTATGTTGATAAAGACAGGAAATGTCCAATGCACCAACACACTCCACAGGGCTGACAGAAGTGAGACTCAATCCCGAGGTGGTTGAGGATGCTAAAGTAGTTTAGCTGGTGGCAGAATTCCATAAAGGTGATTCTTTTCCCTGAAGCTAGAGAACTGGCTTCTGGCCAGCTTGTCCTTTTCTGTCCCCAGGGTCTGGGAATGGGTGCTAGAGACCTCTGCTCCTCGGCATGGCTTCCGGCCTTCCTTCCATCTTTCTGTGCAGTCTTCCCTAAGTTCTACTGAGTCTTCCCTATCCATGTGAAAACTCACTTTATCTGAACCTGGGGATGATCCAGATCAGATCGCTCTTAGAGGATAATCCTGTCCCTGTTGGGTAACAACCTTTCCAACTCCTTGCAAGATTTAGTGGGACTGGGTTGGAACTGAATGACTTTATGTTAAGCCCTCATCTTTTCCACCCTCCTCTCCTCTCTGCACTCATACCTCAGGGTGTGTGGAGATCCACCCCCACTGGAAAGGCCAGATGTCATCCTGCCTATCCTGAAGGATGACAGATCCTACATGCTCTGTGGATATTGGGCTGATGGGTCTGGAACACCAGTGCAGGTTTCTGCTGAGCCTTGGCACCTTACAACCCAGCAGCCCATCTGCTGTGCTGAGGCCATTGTGGGTAAGTCTTTTGGTTTGAATCTTGTTGTTGTCCTACCAAAGCTCCTGAGTGTACCCCAATAACCCTGGCCTGCTTGCTGTAACTCCCCCAGGGAAGGTGGTGATGTGGCTGTCCCATGGCTACATCTGAATGGACAGAGGCAGAACCCTGGGTGAAGGGGAACAAAATAATTGTAGGCAGGTGTCTCTTAACCTTGGAGTCCCAGGTTATGTTCTCCTTTCTGGCACTGAAACCAGCCAAGATGCTGCACCAGAGTCAAGTGTGATGGCATAGCCCCAGTTTGAAGTCATACACATGACAGGTTTATTCTAGGCCTACCCATGGAAGAGTTGGATGCCTTTGGCCAGTGCCAGGATCTCCTGTGAGACATCTGTCCCAGCTATGTGTCATGACACTGCATGCCTGCCAGGACAATTATAGTCCTGGCTATGTTCTTGGCCTGAGACCTTAACCAGATGCCCGTGACCGGGGCCATTCCTTCCCTTGTTCCCTTTGTGGTGACTGCAGTCCTCATCTGGAATCCTGGGCATGTTCTGAGGGTTCCATCCTGGGGTAGCTGGTGCTGGCCTCGTGCCTCTCAGGATCCTCCAAGAAGCACAGTGTCTGCATGGCACCAAAAGGTTCCTGTGTGTGTGAAGCTCGATGGCACTCATATGATCATATGGCAGCAGAGTGTATGAGCTGGGGAGCCCCACTCTAGTGGCTGTTGAATGGGACAAGTCTTCCATCATGTGGTTGGTCTCTTAAAACATTCAGACAAAAAGGCCATTGACTGACATGGTTGAAAGCAACTGACTATGTATGTAAGATCAGGATGATATGTGTGGGGTGTCACACTCCCCAGACAGGGAGGGAATTCTTTTTGGTAAATGCCATCTCATTTACCATGTCCTGCCCCATTTGCTTTCCTTTGCAGTAGAAGATGCCTCAAGCCAAAAGGAGGAAGGAGAGGTGGCATCTCCAGACCTGGCCAAGGCAAACCTCAGGTGAATCTACAGATGGGTTGAGGGTGTTTTAGTATGGACATGTGGAGATTGAAGACACGGGGAGGAGAGACTGTGCCCCATGAGTCATTTATACCATCAAAGCTCCTCCCATGAAATCTCTGGGAACACCTCTTGCAAGCTCCATGTGCTGAGGTGGGCCCCAAACACTGTCCAGTTCACCACCCCCTTAACCTCAATTAGATACCTCTCTAAGTTTCCCTAGGAGCCATTTAACTGTCCAGGTCATTCCTCATGCCCCTGCTCCTGTGTGTCCTCAATAAAATGTCAGGCACCCCTCCTTCAGCCCTCTGCTTGTCCCTCATCAGCATCCCTGCAGTATAGTAATTAAGATAGAGAATGTCCAGTGCACGGATACACTCCACAGTGCTGCAGGAAATGGGACTCAATACTAAGGTGGTCTGGGGTGCCAAAGTGCTTTAGGTGCTTGGGAGCATTCCACACAAAGGGGCTTCTTTTCCCTGGAACTAGACAACTGGCTTTTGGTCAGTGTGTCCTACTTTTCTATCTCCAGGGAGCTGTAAGGGGGGGCACCAGAGCCCTCTGACCTCAGTGTGACTTCTGGCCTTCTGCTCCCAGCCTCTTCTCCTTCTATCTCCTGTCCTTTCCTCTCTTCATTCTACTGGGTCAGCCCTATCCATGGGAAGGTGCTTTTTGAACATGAGGAATATCAAGATCACAAGGCTCTTGGAGGATGGCCCCATCCCTATTGGATGAAAAATGCTTTCAGAATGCTAGGAAGGTTAGGTGGGTCTGGGTTGGAACTGAGTGACTTTGTGTTAAGCCCTCAACTTTTCCACCCCTCTCATCTTCCCCTCTGCATTCACACCTCAGGGTGTGTGGAGATCCACCCCCACTGGAAGGGCCAGATGTCATCGTACCTATCCTCAAGGATGATGGGTCCTACATGCTCTGTGGATTTTGGGCAGATGATGATGCTGAAGCTCCAATCTGGGCCTGTGCTGGGGCCTGGCACCCTACAACCCAGCAGCCCATCTGCAGTGCTGAGGCCATTGTGGGTGAGTCCTTTGATGGGAATCTTGCTGAGACCTGCCAAACCTCCTGAGACCACCCCAATAACTCTGACCTACTTGCTGTAACCCCCCAGGAAAGGAGGTGATGGGTAGGCAATCACATGGCTACATCTGTATGGACAAATGCAGAACACTGGGTGGGGCTACAGCACACATGTCATGTAGGCAGGTGTTTCTTAACCTCAGAGTCCCTGGGAGGGAGTTTTCCTTTGGTTGGCAAAGACTTGCCATTGGAAGTGTGTGTTCCTGGACATGACACTCTTTTTAGCACAGGTAATGCCACAACTAGATGGCATGGATGTCTCTATAAGTTGTGTGATGGGGGGCAGTACCTGAGCTTTACTGTGCCATCGCATTTGCATATCATCCTGGTTACCACATCCGGCCCCATTTGTACTCTCTGCAGTGGAAAACCCCTACCACCAAAAGGAGGAAGTGGAGTTGGTATCTACAGACCAGGCCGAGGCTATCCCCAGGTAAACGTTCAGATGGGTTCAGGGTGTTTCAGCATGGACATCTGGAGATTGCACACAGCAAGGAGAGAATGTGCCCCAAGGGCCATTTATACCATTCAAAACTCCTCCCACAGAGACTCTGAGAGCAGCTCTCCAAACCTCCATGTGCTGTTGAGGTCCCCAAAGACTGTCCAGTCAACTCCCCCCAACATCCACTGAACACCTGCATAGTTACCTTGGGAACGAGTCAGCAGTCCAGGTCATTTCTAATGCCGCTGCTTCTGTGTGGCCTCCATTAAAGTGAGAGGCCTCTCCCTTGGCCCCTCTTCTTGTCCCTCATCAGCATCCCTGTGTTACATTCATAGACAGGGATTCCAATGCCCGGATGCATGCTACAGTGCTGATGTAATTAGGACACATCCTGAGGTAGTCCGGGGTGCTCAGGTGCTTTAGCTGGGTGGCAACATTCCACGACAAGGGGATTCTGTTCCCTGCAACTAGACATCTGGCTTCTGGCCAGCTTGTCCTTCTCTGTCCCCAGGGGGTTTTGAGAGTGGGCACCAGAGCCCTCTGCTCCTCAGTGTGTCTTCTGGCCTTTGGCTGCCAGCCTCCTCTCCTTCTGTCTTCCTGTCCCATATTCTCTGCCTTCTGCTGGGTCTTCCCTATCCAATGAAGGCTCACTTTGGATCAGGGGAGGATCTAGATCATATGGCTGTTAGTGGTTGGTCCTGTCCCTATTGGGTGACAGATCTCTCAGATTGCTAGGATGGTTTGATGGAAATGGGTTGGGACTGAATGACCTTGTGTTAACCCTTCATGTTTTCTACCTCTTCCATCCTCCCCTCTGCATTCACACCTCAGGGTGGGTGAAGATCCACCCCCACTGGAAGGGCCAGATGCCATCGTGCCTGTCCTCAAGGATGACGGGTCCTACGTGCTCTGTGCATATTGGGCAGATGAACCTGAAGCACCAGACCAGGCCTGGGCTAGGGCCTGGCACTTTACAACCCAGCAACCCCTCTGCTGTGCTGAGGCCATTGTGGGTGAGTCCTTTGATTTGATCTTGCTTCAGACCTGCCAAACCTGATTGTACCTCAGTGACACTGGCCTGATTGTTCTAACCCCCAGAGAAAATGTCCTGATTTGGTAAGATGTCCCTTAGCTCAATCTAGATGGTCTGAAGTAGAATCTTGGTGGAATTTGCAGCAAAGATGTTTTACAGGCAGGTATTTCTTAACCTCAGAGCCCCAGGTTATGCTCCATTTTCTGGCACCAAAGCCAGTCATGTCGGCACCCAAGGCAGGTGTGATGGCATGGATCCAGCGATATATACTATGCACATGCATGGGGTGGGTTTTTTTCCTAGGCCTTACTTGGTAGAGTGGGATGTCTTTGGCCAGTTGTAGGCTTCCCTGTGAGACCTCTGCCCAACCATGGCTAAGATACTGCATGCCTGCCAGGACAGCTGTAGTCTTGGCTTACCTTCTCAGCCTGAGTTCTTAACCACACACCCCTAAACAGGACCACACTGTCTCTCTTATTTCCTTTATGTGACATCACCCCTTATCTGAAGCCCAGGACCATGTACTAAGGGTTCTATCTGAAATTACCCATGCTGGCCTCGAGCCTCTCAGGATTCACTAAGGGGCACGGTGTCTGCATGGCACCAAAAGACTTCAGTGGTGTGAAGCTCCTTGGGTTTCCCATGTTCATATTGCAGCAGAGTGTGTGAGCCTGGGAGCCTCCCACATTGGCTGTTGCGTGGGACGGTCCTCCCATTATGTGTTTGGTCTCTTAAAACATATCTGACTCACAGGCCAAGGACACAAAATGTTGAAAATGGCTGACCAATTGGGAAGGTTAAGGTTCCTGTTGTGTGTTGTGAAACACTCCCCCAAAAGGAGGTAGAGCAGCATTGTTAGTCAGAGGACTTGAGCATTACTGGCATGTCCTCTTGTTAATTAGGCTGTCACTGTCCAAGGCTGTGCCACAACCAGACAGTACAGATTTACTCAGAATATGGTGGGACAGTTGTGATACCTGTGCCTTACTAGCCCGTTGCATTTGCATGTCATCTCATTTACCATGCCCTGCCCCATTTGCACTCCTTTGCAGTGGAAGACTCCTCAAACAAAAAGGAGAAAGTAAAGGGGGCATCCTCAGATCAGGCTGAGGCTATGTCCAGGTAAGTTGACAGCTGGCTCCAGGGTTTTTAGTATGGTATGGCTATCTGGTGATGGCAGAAATGGGGTGAGAGAAAGTGCCCTGTGAGATTTTTAAAACATTCATTGCTCCTCCCCAGGAAGACCTGGCACACCTCTTGAAATCCCCATGTGCTGAGTTACACTGTGCTGCTGCCCAGGTCACTGCCCAGTTATCTTCCCCTGGACACCTGCATAAGTTTCCCTGGAAACCAGTCACCTATCTAGATCATTCCTAATACCACTGCTTCTGTGTGCTTTTCCTAAAAAGTGAAGGGCCACTCCCTCAGCCCCACTGCTTGTCCCTCATCAGCATCCCTTGTCCTTTTCTGTCTCCAGGGGTTGACAAGAGGTGCCCCAGGGCCCTCTGCTCTTCAGCATGCCTTCTGACAATTGCCTACAGCCTCCTCTCCTTCTATCTTCCTGTCCCATCCTCCCCATGTTCTGTTGGGTCTGCACTGTCCATGTGACGGTTCACTTTGACTGCACCAAGGGAGGCTCTAGATCAGATGGCTCTTAAGGGATGATCTTGTCTCTGTTGGGTGACAGACACTTTTGGACAGGGAGGAAGGATTGGTGGGACTGGATTGCAACTGAATGACTTTGTGTTAAACATTCCTCTTTTCCTCCCCTCTTGTCTTGTCCTCTGCATTCACACCTCAGGGTGGGTGAAGATCCACCCCCACTGGAAAGGCCAGATGTCATCGTGCCTATCCTCAAGGGTGACGGATCCTACCTGCTCTGTGGATTTTGGGCTGATGATCCTGAAGCACCAGTCCAGGCCTGTGCTGAGCTCTGGCACATTGCAACCCAGAAGCCCATTTGCTGTGCTGAAGCCATTGCGGGTGAGTCCTTTGATGTGACTCTAGCTGCAGACCTGATAAACCTCCTGAGTGCACCTGGTGACCCTGTCCTGCTTTCTTGAACACTGCTGGGAAAGATTGTGATGGGGTAGGCTGAACCATGGGGCAGATCTAGATTGACAGAGACAGAACCTGGGGTTGAGTTTGCTGCACTAATTTAGGCATGTGTTATTTAACCTGAGATCCCCATGTTATACCCCATGCTCAGCAATGAATCTGACCAAGTCACTGTGCCCAAAGCAGGTGTGATGGCATGGCCCAGGCTTTGGAGCCTGTGCTCATTCATGTGACAGGGTTTTCTTCCAGGCCTCCACTTGAAGAGTGGGATGCCTTTTATCAGTGCAGGCTTCCTTGTGAAACCTCTGCCCCATTTGGTTACCAAGACACTGCATGCCTGCCAGGACAGCTATTTTGGCTACTTTCTCAGCCTGAGATCTCCACCAGATCCCGCTGAGTAGGGTCACACTCTTTCACATTCCCACTGTGGTGATGTCATTCCAAATCAGGAATCCTCAGCCATGTATTGAGGGTTCCATCCTGAAGTAGTCAGTGCTGGCCTCGTGTCTATCTGGATGCTCTAAGGTGCACAGTGTCTGCATGGCACCGAAAGACTTCAGTGCTGTGAGCCCCTGTTGGATTCACATGTTCACATTGCAGCAGAGTGTGTGTGCCTGGGAATCTCCCACTTTGGATGTTGCATGGGATGGTCCTCCCATTGTGTGTATGGTCTCTTAGAACATATCTGACTCACAGGCCAAGGACACATATGGTTGAAAATAGCTGACCACTTGTGGAAGATCAGGATGCCTGTTTTGTGTTATGAAAAACTTCCCAGGTAGGGAGGGAGGGCTACATTATTAGACAGAGGACTTGCCATTCCAGGCTTGTCCTCCTGTGAGTGAGGCTGTGGCTAACACAGGCAGTTCCACAACTTGACAGCTAGGTGTCTTCAGAAGCTTGTGACAGTGGGTGGTGCCTTACTTTATGCCATCTCATGTACATGTCATCCCATTGACCACATCCTGTCCCATTTGCACTCTCTGCAGAGGAAGAGTCCTCCTGCAAAAAGGAGGAAGGGGACTCAGCATCTGCAGAGCAGGCCGAGGCTATACCCAGGTAAGTCGGCAGATGGGGTGGGGGTTATTTATTATGGACTCCTGGAGATGGCAGACATGGGGAGGAGAGAATGTGCCCCATAAGCAATATTTACCATTCAAAGCTCCTCCCATGAATATTCTGCGAGTACCTCTTCAAAGTTCCATGTGGTGAGGCTGGCCCCAGGGGTCTGGGAGAGGGACACCAGAGCCCTCTGCTCCTAGAATGCTTTCTGGCCTTCTATTGACAGCGACCTCTCCTTCTATCTTCCTGTCCCATCCTCTCTGCATCCTGCTGTGTCTGCCCAATCCTGTGAAGGGTCTCTTTGTCTGAACAAGGGGAGGATCTAGATCAGATGGCTCTTAGAGAGTGCTCCTGTCTCTATTGGTGAAAGACTCTTTCTGAGAGCTAGGAAGGGTTAGCAGTGCTGGGCTGCAACTGAATGACTTTGTGTTAAGCCCTCATCTTTTCCTCCCCTCTTGTCCTGCCCTCTGCATTAACACCTCAGGGTGTGTGGAGATCCACCCCCACTGGAAGGGCCAGATGCCATCGTGCCTATCCTCAAGGAAGATGGATCCTACCTGCTCTGTGGATATTGGGCTGATGAGCCTGAAGCACCAGTCCAGGCCTGGGCTGGGGCCTGGCACTTTACAACCCAGCAGCCCATCTGCAGTGATGAGGACACTTTGGGTGAGTCCATTGATATGATTCTTGTTGCAGGTATGATAAACCTATGAGCATCCCAATGACCCTAGTTGCTTGCTCTAAGCCCCTGGGGAAAGGTGGTGATGTGGTAGGCTTTCCCCAGGGCTACATCTGGATGGACTAAGGCAGAACCCTGGGTGGAGTTTGCAGCATGGATGTAGTCTAGGTAGGTGTTTCTTGCCCCAGCCCTGTGCCATGACCCTGCCATTTCTCCCAGGAAATCTGTACTCCTGGCTACCTTCTCAGCCCAAGATCTTAACCAGATGCTCTTGAAGTGGGCTGTTCATTCTCTTGTTCCCATGGTGGAGACTGCACTTCCCCTCTGGAACACTTAACCATGTACTGGGGGTTCCATCCTGAGGTTGTCAATGCTGGCCCCGTGCATCTCGGGATCCACTAGGACCACAGTGTCTGTATGACACCAAAAGGCGCCTGTCTGTGGGAAGCTCTATGGGTTTCCCATGTTCATTTTATGGCAGGGGATAGTAACCAGGG